>NC_069117.1:59478103-59805718 GCF_025612915.1 Magallana angulata
TATTTATTTTGATAAGATTTTGTGACCTCAAAGTTTAAATATGTTTATCTAACATATCTTCTTCTTTTTTAATAAAAAGCTCGACACAAATCAATAAAGCACAAAGTATAGCTGACTCTGACTCTACGGACAGAAAAGGACCATTTTCCACAAAAGATTGACTAATATTGCCGGAGAACGTGGAGAAGTCTCAGCATCGCAGCAATGTGTTTTAAAGACAATAATAATTTGTTAGATCACATAAATTTAAGTAAACATGTGTATCATACTGTCGAACATGCTAATACAGCTAGCGCTCATCTCCATTTTTCAATATGAAATCTATATCCCCTGAAGTCCCTTACAGAACATCCTTTACATTGAGATACCTGTACTTGTACAAAGTACCGATGAGTGCATTTGAAACACCTACCATCCTTGACACCATTCTGGAAATATACTAGAACATTGGTGAAATTTACCCAATACACTCTTTTCTCACGACTACCACAGGCAAAAATTACACCCTTTTGTTGTTCCTTTATTTAAAACAAGAAGGTGATATACAACTCTTTGGCATATTTGTTTCAATTTTTTAGAACAAATACCCTCATGATAAGTTGATTCGATACACCCTTCCCTTTTGTGATGCATGTCAGAAAATATATAACTTCTATAGTCCCATGTCTTAGAGGTCAGAACTGGATGCACGACTCAATAATCAATGTTCATTTTTATCTCCGTGTTTTTCAACTCATGATAAGATTTCTATTTAATAAAATCAACATCCCCTTTTGAATTCAAACCATACTTGCACTAAAGTTGTAAAGAGCAAAACTGAGTAAAATTTCTTGTGTATAAGCGGTTTCAAACCAACTTCTTTTAGATTTCAGGGAATAAAACCATCCCAACTCATAAGACATTGATTCTTACACACTGAACTTAATTCATTCAATGATTTTACAAATAACTACCATGTACAGTCGTAGTAAATATTATTGCAAAAATTCATAATTACCACAAAACATATCAGCGTCAATTAAGTTGTTTATACGTCCCCTCAGTCACTGGCAAAATGGTTTTTTAAAATTAATTTTAAGATCCTGTGCACTCTGACTTCAAATTATAATGCAAACTATGAACAATATATTTGAAACATTCATTTACTTTTCTTTTTTTTCTAGCAACAGGATAAAAACAACCCGATTTCAAAAACAGTCGATCACTACAAAACGTCATTTATTGTTTATATTTAAGTATACGTGAGCTTACTGCAATAGATATAATTATATGTATTCAGCCAGAAGTGGCTATCACGACACACACAAATCACGACAACATATTTTTTTTTCAGGTTCATACTGAAATAAAATTACGCTTATTCAAATATTGGATTCTCATATCAAAGACGTAAACGTGATCAGAAGATTTTACATAATCCTATATATATACTTAAACTACAAAACGAAAATTTGTGAACCGCTTGCACGTATACAGTTCTAACGGAATTGCTAGCTTTCTGATGAAAATGAACATCATATACATGTAGTAAAAATTGCTTTCATCATTTACCTTGACTATGACTGGATTCAATATAATCCTAATCTGATTTTGTTTTCTTCTCCCTCGAGCAATTATTTTCGATGTAAACAATCTTTTTTTTCTTCATGTACACATTCTGTGGATTCATCAATATTCGTTGAATACCAATTTTCGTGGATTTCGTTGTTATGTTTATCAATGAAATCAAATGTTCACTGAAGTGCAATTTCTACTAACAATTCGTAGATGGGTGATTGGCCATGAATTTACGTATCCTTGAAACAGTAATTTTCACTTTATCCTTGAAAATTAATGAAACCACAGTACTAGATGACGCCATCACGTATTGATATTTCAGTGTAATATCAATATTGAAATTAACGATTAATTTTTTTTCACACAAAAACCTGTGATTTATTTATTTAGATAGTTTATTAACAACTACAGTGTAATGGTATGAAACAAATAATGAACTAGTTTTCATAATACTCTATACATTGCAAAGCGGGTTCGCGTCACTGTGTCTGTCTCGTCAAAAGCACTACTTTTACAATGCGCGTTTCCTTACAAAACAAAAACAATATTAATAGTTCATTCTACTCCAGATATCTATATAACATTTCAAAGAATTTAAATAGAGAAAATGAATTGATATCATTAACATCATATTCATCTTTTCGTGCATTTTATCAACATTGTTTAATATGGATTATTTGAAAGCGCCGATATTTACACCAAAATTCAGTCAATGTATGAATAGTATGCCCCACACAAAATATACTTGCGCTAAGTCTGCGTGACAGCCAAGGAAGGTTGAACATCGTTCAACTCCCTAAAACCCAAGGAAAACCAAGGAAAATAAAACAAAGAGTTTACATATTGTGTAAAACGTTACAATATAGCAACTTTTTAAAACAAGTTCCAGTAAATAGATATCGCTGTTCAGGTCAAACTTGAAAGGCTTATACTGTGTTAGAAATAAAGACACTTGTCCTTATTACAGTTCTTCCCGGTTTTTGGATTTAGAACCCAAATTCCCTTGCACTATTTTCTCCAATTTGGATCTTCTTTCTTTAATATCGCTAAGACCAGCTGTAGGATTTGATTCAATCCAGTTAATTACGGAATCTACTTCTTCATGGATAACTTTTTTTTCATTTTCACTGAACTGTCCCTTATCTCTTATCATATTTTTGACTGAATACGCAAATCCTTCGAGATCATTTTTAGCATCAACAGTTTCTTTCACTCTTTTGTCATTTTCGGCAAATTTTTCCGCGTATTTTTTCATTTGTTCTATTTCCTCTCGGGATAAACTTTTTATCTTTTTGTTGATTTTGATTTTAATCTTTATACCAGTTTCCTTTTCTTTTGCTGACACAGTCAGTATACTGTTTTCATCAATATTAAAAAATACCTCGACTTTCAGAAAAGCTTGCGAAAGTTTGGGTATGTCAAACACACCAAGTGTTCCAATGAGAAGGTTTTCTTTTGAGGTTGTCCCTTCTCCTTCGTAAATATCTACAGCCATTGATGACTGATCGTCCTCAGCTGTGACAAATGTGTATGATTTTTCACTAGGCAAATGAGCGTGACGAGGAATAAGTTCCTTTAATGTTTTATTGATTGTTTCAAACCATAGGGTGCTTGGATTTACGTCCATGAGAAGGACATCACTGAACTGATCAGCCCCACTCATTACAGCTCCCTGAACGGCTGCCCCGTATGCTGCCGATTCATCTGGACTTATGCCACGCTTTGGTTCCTGCCAAAACGATAACAAAATTCAAAACGTTGCATTTAACGAGGCCGAGTACAGTTCGCATGACTGCGCGCATCTTTTTATGATCATGTTGGTGCAAAGTCATGACTTTCTTTTTTAATTGAGCTTTAGTACAAATTAAACTTTATTAGTTTTAAAATTGTAATTTTATATAAATTTGATAAGGAAAAATGTTGAAATGGGGATAATGTTTTTCAGTATTTAAACTTTGCATAATGCCAAAGACAGCAAAATGGTATGCTCATTTATTTGAGGCGGCGATTGATTTAAAAACAAAGACAATTTATTCACAGAACATATTAAGAGAAACATTTTAGCATCTTAAGAAAAACATGTAGGCATCCTAAAACCTTACTATGTTAAGAACACAATTTTCATAGGCCATTTAAATTTTTTTTTTTTTTTTATATTTTCCCTGTTTTGAACCACGGGGTAATTTTTTCTTTAATTTTATCACCAAATAAATGCAATTTTTACAGTAGTTTTCATATATTTGAAGAAAAAAATCCCCATGACAGAAATTCAAAAAGTATGGGAAAACGTGAACATTTTGCGCCTATTCAACAGATACTTTTAGAATCCCATGGTAAACAGTGTTAACTTTCGAGGAGACCCCCTAGAAATAAGGATTGGTAATAAATAATTTTTTATCTTAAAATAATTGATATAGTAGTAAAACTACGTGCTAGAAATTTCATCAAAATATCTTGGGTATAAATAATAAGACTCGGCCTCGTTAAGAAATAATATATATCAAATAAAAAAGTTATTTTATTTGAAAACAAACATTATCTGATTACGTGTAAGGAATGATTTATGTTTTACGTGTTTTCTACAGGATATGTTAAAAGTATTCTTACCAATCCATTGAAGAAATTCTTGACAAGTTGCTGGATTTTGGGAATGCGGGTTGATCCTCCAACTAATATTATTTCATCGACATTAGATCTCTTCATGTCACCATCTTTTAAAACCTTTTCAATGACTTTATCAATTGATTGGAACAATTTCTATTGAATACAACATGATATCAAAATGTAATGATTGTTAAAGCGCAATACTTTCAAACAAAACGCAAAAATATGTTTGAAATTATATATTCATAAAATTTCAGAACAAACCATGTTAATATCCTCAAATCTGGCTCTCGTGAGCGTGTATACGAAATCTTCAAAATTCACGAGGTTTTCAACTTCTATAAGTGCTTCATTGTTGTATGACAACATTCGTTTGGCTTTCTCTACCTCTCGTCGAAGTTTTTGCATGGAACGGATATATTTACTGAAATCACAATGGATGTAAAAAAAATATTTGAATAGTGAGAATATACATATTATTGAATAGAAGATTAACAATTGTATCGGGCTATTAGTAGTGTTATAGTAAAACGGAGCGAATAAAAAAGTGCTTCATATGGGCAAATGGTTATGATTAGAATTATTATACTTATAATCTAAAAAGGTTTTCACATAGATTCGAACCTTACATCTGTTCCAGTTTTTTCCTTGTGTTTCATAATCAGGAAATTCATGACTTGTTGGGTAAAGATTTCTCCTCCAACGTGGGTGTCTCCGCCGGTGGCTACCACTTCGAATATTCCCTGATCTACATTTAACAGGGAAACATCAAAGGTACTTGCTCCCATATTAATTACCAAAACAGACCTCTCAGTACCTCTATTTAGTAACCCGTAAGCCATTGCAGAGGCGGTTCTATGTTTGAGAAATGAAAATTCGCAGAATTATTTATGAGATATTTTTTAAATACACTTTAAATAATATAATGCTTGCAAAGGGAAAAAGATAACTCACGGCTCGTTTAATATTCGTTTAACATCTAGTCCCGCGATTTTTCCAGCATCTTTTGTGGCTTGACGCTGAGCTTTGTTAAAAGAGGCTGGGACAGTGATAACCGCCTTTGTGACTTTGCGTTTGAGATAACTTTCTGCTAATTCTTTCATTTTCCCTAACACCATTGCTGATATTTCCTCTGGAGCAAACTCCCTAACTTCTTCACCAACTAGAACCTGGATGTATACCTTGTCGTTTTTCCCGGTCACATTATAGGGATAATAGTGTACATCTTTTGTAAAGAAAGGATCGTTCCAATTCCGCCCAATAAATCGTTTGACATCAAAAATGGTATTCGTTGGGTTGGACGTCAGCTGATTTAAGGCAGAATCACCAATAAGTCGGTCGCCGTTGACGTTAAAAGCAACGTAAGATGGAGTAATACGGTTTCCTTGTTCGTTTGGGATGATTTCAACATCTCCATCTTTAAAAATGCCCACACTGAAATACGTTGAAGTAAATATTTACAAATAGTTTGTATGTTAAGGGCCTGATCATTTTGGCCCTTTCTTCTTTCTCCACCAATTCATTGTTTAAACAGTTAATGCTGATTTATTTCATGTAAGAATTTTATGTCTGTTTCACCTACTTGTACAATTCAGGCACGTAGCATCAGGGGGGGCCAGGGGGGCCTGGCCCCCCCTACTTTTTTGAGCATCGAAGATTTTTCTTAAATTTACATACAAAAAATTGAATTAAGATGGAGTTGGCCCCCCCCCCACTTTTAAGGGACCATGTAAAAATTTTGACATGTAAAAAAGATTGACAATAAGTTCACTGAAGTTAAAAGTAACTTTTTCTTTCTCCCCCCCCCCCTCCCGGTTTAGGATTTTCAGGATTTTGGAAAGTAACTTTCTCCTTTTTTTTTTTTTTTTTTTTTTTTTTTTATTGCTTGTCAAGATTTTTTGGATGAGTCTGCCCCCCCCCCCCACTTTCAAAAACGATGCTACGTGCCTGCAATTACTTGCACATTATCAAAATAAGAGAAGGATATAAGCCTCAAATTGTCCAAATTTGCTTTAAGTTTTCTAGTCTCAAACCGTCAGTTCTATCATAGAAACACAATGACCCCGGCCCGCAGGGGGCCTAAAACAATAACACATATGCTCTAATCATGTAATCTGGTAAACAATGCTGCTGCACTGTATGGAGGATCGGAATCCTTTGTCAAATTCAGTCTTTTGATAAAGATCATCAAGTCATCAAAAAAAAAAAAATGAAACCATATACACACTCGGATGCATTTTTTTTCCGGAATTTGGATGAGGTAATATGTCAAAGTTTAATTTTATGAAATTTCTTCAAGGAGGAAAATGTCTTGAAAAATGAGAGATAATTTTAACTTTCAGATAAGTATAGAAAGTGAGTATCGTATAGTGCTGGAGGATGTCTTCATCTACATGCTGATGTTATTTGTGATTGAAAGTGATTTACGATTCTAAAGAATGGATTTGAGATATACAATGTTGGGAAATATTTACTCAACCAAAATAATTTCCTTTTTTTTTAAATTAAGGGTTTAAGTCAAAATTTGTGTTAACATTGAACAAACTTCAACAAATAATAGAACAATCGATATCCATATTTCTTTTTTATATTACGATGGTACACAAACAAGTCGGTAGTCGGGGTACCCGGCGCAGAAATATACTCGGATAGGAGAAAACAAAACTGTTCAGTAAACCTACAGTTCATGTATACGGATCCCTTGCGCCGGGATAAGCGGAAATAGTATATATATATATATATATATATATATATATATATATATATATATATATATATATATATATAATCCAAAATGAGTAAAGTTAATCCACACAAGTAATAAATAATAAAAAATAACAGAAAGCCAATTCAAAACTCTACCGGTTTCATTATAATCTTCAGGAGTTTTTCTGTAGATTATAATGAAACCGGTAGAGTTTTGAATCGGCTTTCTGTTATTTTATATATATATATATATATATATATATATATATATATATATATATATATATATATATATATATATAAATCTCACTTTGGTGACATATTGAAAATTGACGTCGTGGCGGCGAAGCGAATATACATCAAATTAGAAAGAATCTTGAAAACAAATATTTTGGCCAAGCAACTGCTATTACAAACATTATACAAGTGAAGGAGGCCAAAAGTTTTATTCGCCAGGTTTGTTTAACTAGAACAAAAACTGTAAATAATTAGTACTTGTTATATGCAAACTGATATAAACAATAGTAAGAAATGTATAAAATAACAGAAAAAAGTCTTCTCACAGTGATGAATTTGGGTAGAATTTTTTTTTTAAAATGGAGATAGTATGTGAATGCTGGCTTCTAAAATGAAAAAAATGTATACGAAAGGTTGAATAATCATTATCCATGGTTTTCTTCAAAATGGTGTTGTAATTAGTTTGCGGATGTTCTGGGTGACCTAACCTATGCAAGTTTGTCAGCTTACCATGATACTTTTCTGATGTCATGAAGTAGCAAATATCTACATCTGATTGAAATGTGGTGATAACAAACAGTATTCAAAATCAAAGTCTATAGAAAGAAATCAAAACAGGAGCAGAGCAAGCACGGACCTCTGGAAAAATTAGAGGTTGGATCAGGTGCCATAGAGGAGTGACCGGTCACACCCACTGTTTGCTCTTTTTCGACCATAGAGCTTACAAAATAATGACTTCAATAATCTTGTTTTATCAACTTCTTTGTCAGTAGCTTGCCTTGTTTTTGAAATTGATCACACGTAGAGCATGTCCTTGCGTATCAAATCAACCGAGAGACAAACACTCTCATACAGGTGATGAAGGTATATTGCTACATTAGTAAGGAAAGTTGACGATAGAAAAATTGGAGTCAACACGTTCATCTTAATGTTTTGTTGTTGGTAGCTTACCATTCATGTCATCTTCTGGTAATATATCTAAATATGGATCAGATAAATCAGACTCTGTAGTATCTCAAATAAAATTTATCTGTTTTACTTTATGACGTTATAGTTAATTTTCAAGGGTTTATCTATTTTGTTTTCAGGAGAATGAAAGTAAATGTCTCAATGATCTCAATAACGCCCTCGTTTGCATTTCAGTGTCTCTATGCCGCTCCGCGCTATCTGTGTCATTTCTCTTCAGGTGCAAGGCATTATCTGTTTCTTTATTGGCAATTGTTAAATCTAAGTCTTGTTTCAAACTAACCTTTACCACACTAACTAATAAGGAAATACATGTAGTTTTACCAGCCTTTTTTCCATTATTTTTTACAAAGGACAGTTTTTTTCTATCAATAAATATAAAAAGTAGACATATCAAGGTAACTTATCTGATTTTTTTTATTCTAAAAGAATATTATCTTGTATAAAACCGAAAACAAAAAAAAGAATTCTGTATATAAAAAAATACTTCAATTCTAGATATATCAAGCCTGTGTCAGTAGATATCTATATAAAAGTAAGTAGTAGTTCAGCTGAGAGGTCAATTTTAAAAGGTCTATCTGAGTTTGTTGTAAAACAAAAAAGCTTGGTCTGGCAAAAATCCCATTGCAAAGTTGCGTCATTTTGATCTATTCATAAACCGAAAGTAAAGTTTATAATAATCCTTTTCCACAAAAGTTGTTTATAAGAAATAATATCAGAGTTTAAAAGATTTAGGAATATAAGTACTAATATGGTATCTAAATTAAGGATTAAAAGTTCAACTATTTTAACATATTGTAAAATTTGATCATCACGGTCAGTATCATCCTTTCCATCTATATTGGTAACCTTACCACGAATACGTGGTGCCGAGGTCTATCCCTATGATGGGTTCTGATCCATCGTTGGGGTCGGAGGCTGAAGCTTCTAGAGCCAGCAAAAACAGAACGACCAGAGAACCTATCATTGGCGTTGTTCTCCACGTTGTCTTGTTAAGCTAACTAATCTTGTTTCGATTTCTTATATGACTTAAACACTAAAAATACCCTACCATAAAATCTCAAAATCTAAAAACGTATTGTTGTTAAGTGCAATTTTTGAAACACAGCCAAAAATCCACCTGAAGATATCACTTTCACTTTATGTGACTTTTTACATAACATTTACTTCATATCAACTTTAAAAGATCGGAGTTGGACCTAGAAAGCACGAAGCATTTACTTTTAATAATATTCGATGATAATTTGAGAGATTTTTCTTTGTTTTTGCTTTGTTCTGGAACATTGCTCATAAAAAATGTTCTTCACTGGATACAACATCAAGGACAGAACCTGTATACATTCTATTAAAGTGAAGTTAAAGTATGTGAACAGCAGTGATGAAGTATGTTAAGATAACTTTAATTGGCCAGGGAAACTGCCGTTTTTATTTGGCGGAAGCAAATTGCAGTATATCGATATTGAAAATTCATTCAGTCGGCGAACGGTACACAATTCAATTTTTAAAGGACGAGTCAAATTTAGTTCTCGTAAATCAACATTTTGAAAAGTAGTTTTAATAAAATGGATCTTTTTGTTTGTTTGATGGTGTTTTTTTGTTTTTTGGGTTTTTTTTTTTTTTGTTTTTTTGGTAAAAGAATTTATAAAATGATATAGAGTTAGCCCCTTGATGATTAACAAATGAGGCCCATGAGGGATGCAATGTTCTACATATTGATACATTTATAGAAAATATTTCATGTTTTTAAATCAATAAAGATGCAAGTCAGTGTGCTACCTTTATGATGAAGATTGAAACATTTGCAAGCCTACTAATCATATAATTTTCACAAATGAATGTGTAATATGAATTGGATAACTAATATTAAAATCATTTTTGGTGGGTTTTTTTTCTTGCAGCTTGCTATTACTATTTCCAAGCATGTTCAAATCTAATAGCACTTACTAAACAAATAACGACAACTTCAGTTGTTTTATTGAATATTTAAATGACAAAATCAATTGCTCTGTTAAATATTCACAAGACAGGTCTTTAGAAAACCTGTATACCGTTCATTGCAAGATTGTAAACATTTCGCTAAAAATAGCTGATTGATTGAAAAACACCCAAGCTTGCAGGTCTGTAAAACTTCTCTAGACTTAGTCAGACATTGTTTCAGTGGATCCACGGCGACAGCATGCTGGTAAACGGATATCATGCTCCATAACAAAACTACAAAAACAAAAATGAATATTATTTAACGACATGTGGTTCTAAATGTAAACTTATGGAGGTTTACATAGGCATTGCCTGCTACCTAATCCATTTATGTAAATGTATATTCGCACAATAAAATTTGTTCAAATCAATTAAAAATTAAATATAAACTATGAATTACTAGTGGAATTGTTTGTTATGAAATTTTCTACGTTTTATTACAAAAGATGTTTTTTTCGTTTTTCGTTCAATCATTATAACATTAAAACTTGAAATTGTATACCAAAGATTTCAAAAGGTAAAAGTATATTTATGTTATAATCAACAACATATAACTTTTCATTAATGTTTCTTCATTTTTGCCCAACAATGAAAATGTGTATATAATAAAGTCATTTTTTCTGACTTTATATTGAATTCAAAAGCATTCTACGCCATTTTTCCACATTACAATTACATGATTATAAAATTCTTTATAGAACTACAATGTATATAGAACAACAAAAGGATATGTATTATATGCAAACAAATTAGAAAGATGTAAAATTATTAGTAATTCAAAGTTTACCTCGTTTCCTCCGTTGCATTCAGTATAACAATGGAAAATATCGTGAATAAGAAATTAGTTTGTGTATGTATGACTGCACACATTTTTGCATTAAGTCAAGTGATAATAGCTGCTGAATCATTTGTTCGTAAAGATATGGGGTCTGAACTTGATTTAATTAGAATTAATCAAGTACATGGCGCTTTCAGACCACAAGGATTATGTTTTGCAGAGATTATCTAATCAATCACATCATTGATTACATCAGAAATGGGAGTTATGGATTATTTTAGTTGTGACATATTATGGCATAAAGAATCAAATATTCATAATTTTATGATTAATTTTATAAACTTATTAATTTTTGTTATATAATCATCTATTGTCATTTTCCTGATTATTTCAAACCAAATTTGGTTAAATAATAAAGTCACAAAAGCGGCAACATACCTATTTGTTATGTGATGTTTTACTGTAAAAAGATGAAGGGCTCAGGTGGTTCAATTTCGAGCAGATAGAGGTTAATTATTTAATGAATAACGTGGAATAATGCTATACGCAGTAATGGTCTATTTCGAACATTATCAATTATGGATAAATACAGTGTATATATTGAGCTCCGACTTGAATAGTCAAAACGTTATTACAATGACGTCGACTTTCCAAAGATGTATTTTTCCAGCGATGAACATACTTAAAGGTCATATGAAACGACATCCTGACCATATTGAGTTATATACGGGAATGAGTTCATAAGTGCCTATTTAATAAGACTGACATTGTTTTTTGGATATTTTATGCAAAATGTGAGCGCCACAGTCGATCAAAATTACTTAATCGGGAAAAGGAACATTGACTTACGCGGCTTACCTCCCTTGCTTATGATGTCAGTAAGACCCAATCGCCTTATAAAGCTATGTTGTGAATACAAATATCCATGTCATTTTGCAGCATTTTAAAAGAAAAAAAATACTATTTTATATAAAACTTGTATAATTATACAATAATCAACCACGTTAGTATTTTTTCTCTCAAGAAATGAAATCGTGTGCGTTTTTATTTACATGTAATAGCGTGTACACAATTATATTCAGTTTCGAGATTGCAAGGAGAATAAATGATTTTCTTCATAGACCCACATGCAAGTATAATATGATTTTAATATAAGCATATTTATATGTTTTATTTTGATCTTTTTAATGAAATTGACAAATTCAAAAATAAATCTGATCGTTCATGCAATTCATTAAGATTTTTTTTCTAAACAACTTGTAGGCCTCATTGTGCCTCATTCGTTTAACGATTATATTGTTTGCTTCACTTTCAAATTCACAAATATGTTACCATTTAATTATTTTTAGTCTAAGAGAAATTTCTTCAAATGTTTTGTTTTTGAAACGTGTACTTGAATGTGCGGTGTTTTAATTTTAAAACGTGTATGTGCGGTGTTTACTCACAAATCCCTTTTATCTCACTTTCTTCGGCAATGTTTTCTTTCGTTTTTTTTATCATTATTGATGCTTGTCCTTAATAAAATCTGTTGATTATCTTCACATTCGTTCATAACTATTTTTATCAAACAACCGATTTATTTTACCGATACATTTCTAAATCCTTAAATGCCATATTTCCGCGATCTAATTTAATAAAACGTTAATACACGTGTACACAAAGTATTTTCTAAAAATATTGCTACATGTATATATCAATAAGTCAGAAATTTATATTATTTCGAAATAAAATTTAAGAATAATTTTGCGGCATTTTATAGCAGTTCTTAAATACAAACTATGTACACAATGCCTCAAACATTTTCATTGGCCTGCCTTATATACTTTTTTATGTGACAATGTAGCTCAATCATTATACGTACCGAAGAAGAAAATGATGTTTCTATTTCAAAAGGATAAGGATAGTTCATTAATCAGCTGTAAATGTTGGAGCATTTCTTTCGTTAAATTTCCACTCCAGTACGGGATCTTCATCATAATTTTACTTTTGTGAGAAGCTGATATTAGATTTATTCATTAACGACCAATCAAAACTAAGTCACCTGTAAGCTACTACGAAATCAAATGATCTCATTTGAAAAGAAAGACACGTTCATATATGCAAAAATTACTAAAATATAATCGATAAACTACTGTAAAATTACACTAGTTTTAATGCATTGTTTACATCGGTGGGTCTTTGTGACATCATAAATCCACAAAATCAAGAACGATAAGCGGGCAAGAATTTTTTCAGGTGCTCAGTTTTCACGGTTATTTCTCAGTAATGCAAAGGCAAAAAAATCTTACATCATGTAGTTTAACATTTGTTTATACCAAGCTTTATATTCATGAAAGAAAATCATAGTGTTAAAAATCGTTTCATATGACCTTTAAAAAGTCGACCCAAAGTTCATGTTTTTTCACGAGGATTTCTTTAAAAAAATCAGTTTTGAGTAAATAATAATTGAAATATTCATATCATTTTCAAATCATATCAATTAAAAAAACAATTGTATTGAAATAAATCACTTCATTTTTAAATTCTTCACTTCCCGGTACCAGTTTTTGACACGTTCCAAGTTTTGAATAGCAATATATGAATAAGGTCTTTAATGTCGTCATCGTTTATATGAAAAGAACAGCTTTTGTATCTTGCATCAAAACTTAATTTGAAATTATTTGATAATGCACTGTCCAATGCAATGCCATTTAATAACATAAAATGCAATATATAACTTTTAAATGAACTTAACAGTCTTCTGAATGTATCAGTTTTGTTTTATACAATAACTATCATGTAGGTATATATTTTTTGAATAAACACTTATGTTGGAAATACATTAATATAGATTTAGAGCCTTGGCAAGGGGATAGAATACACACAACAAGTTGGATAAAAATCATATACCAACACAAACCATGAGAGATTCTTTTTATTATGTATTTTATCACGTCTTTTGTTAAACCTCAATCTTATCTGTAAAAATGATAATTGTGAGCCACACAACACATTTACTCAAGACCTCAACAACTTTACGCAAAAAAGTTCTTTGAAGATTAACAAACAAACATTTCATTTTCGAACATGTGTTTATCAATCCTTGAAAAAATAAAGCAGCTTTTAATTTCACATTTAGAACTCCACACTCTTCAAATGAATTTACTTTTTCATTCTACGTCAATCAACCGCCTAACTGTACGTATTGTTTCATTATGGCGTCATATTGGGTTAAAATACACAGTGTTAGGCTATATCAAAAAATTATCCCATGAGTGATATCCTCCGTTTAGAGAGATAAACATGATTGTGATCAATTTATTTATATTTTATACATTCTGTATAGAAAATAAAAAATGCCAAAACTGAAGCACGGTGTCGTAGTTGAATTATTCACTACATCAGTGGAATGATATAAGGTCTTTTTATTACTTTACAATATATCAGTTTCCATAAACTATTTGTAAGCATTGTCTTTACTACCACTGGGGTTTAACATGTTAGTAAATACAGAATGTCAAAACAAAAAATGAAAAATATATGGTATTAATATTCCGTTGTAACAATATTTAACAAATTGGGTATATCTACTCAGCTTATCTTTTTAAAATTCATACTATTTTCACTTTATTCTTACCTTTAGCTGGTGAAAACTTTTTGTGTGGGTAATAGACGGATATAGGTTGACAAGTTTGACCTTGGGAATGTCTACAGTGAAGTGTTTTGTACACAATGAATTAAACCAGTTTCCATGTGTTAAGTGTATATCTCTTTAATGACCATCAAACCGCCTTGGGCGTAACCAACATCATCTAATATCCGCAATTAAGGTTAGATCTATTCACATGTTCATTTTACACTTAAGCATGCATGAAATCTACTACGATTTTATGCTATTGTTAAGATATTTGTTAAACAATTCACGCCAAAATAGTTCCGATTTCAATAAGCCTGTAAAAACGATTTTAATCTTCATTCTTACCCCAACATTTAAAACTCTTGTCAAAAAGTAACTTGTCTGTGTATTGCGGTAAATTTTCAGGTGTACCATTGAATAACTCATGTAGACCCAAAACGAAAAAATATGACGAGAAAAAACAAATCACAAAAATTACTTTCTTACAAGAACAAAGGACAAATTGAGAACTATAATGTGATTTCTTACGAAAAGGCTTGGGTTAAAGAAAATGTAGTCAAAATTATTTTGAGCTGTGAAACAAAAAATTTACTATTTCAGTTTTCATTAAATTAACTAGATAGTAAGTTTTGTCACTAAAATTTATCGTCGTAAACTAAATTAAAACTGGAAGGTTGTTGCTTACAAATGTTGACTGCAGTACTCGTTACAACTTATAGTGCTTCATTTTATTTTTGCATATACTTTGTTATACAGACCATAGCATAGTCCTAGGTGCAAAGAAACTGATATAAAAACCAAAATTATACTCTTGATTTCTGTCTTAAGTGCTAAAGTGAAAAAATGCATACAAGTACAAAAATACGTTTTTGGCATATCTTACCTGAGAAAAAATTGGGCATACAGATAATTTATACGTCCTAAAGTGAAACCGTCGGAGTATTTACTTTTATAGAATACAAAATTTAAAGAAACGAAGCAATATTTGCAGATCAAGGCATATAAGTAAAGGAATTAAACTTATTGCAGTAAACAGTGAGCATTTAGAAAACTATATCAATATATATTTCAATTTTTCTTCCCTATTTCTTTGTGAAAGAATTTAGCAAAAAAATAAACAATTCAAGAAAGTTAAAAAAAGAAATTTATCCCATGCATTCCGGTTTTTTTTTTAATTAT
This sequence comes from Magallana angulata, assembly GCF_025612915.1. NCBI lineage: Eukaryota > Metazoa > Mollusca > Bivalvia > Ostreida > Ostreidae > Magallana > Magallana angulata. The sequence continues at coordinate 59,493,724 of NC_069117.1, forward strand.
CTATAGGTTTATAGCTTATATGTTGTTATCAACATGTTACCTACAAACATCTTTTTACATTTATCGTCAGTTATTATGTTTTTTATCTCTAGGTATTTGAGATGCAACAAATTCTTTCCAACAGTTCAGGTGTTTGCTGAGGGTAGAGTTGTCTTCCTTACAATGTAAGACTCCATTAAGTATTAAATCCAGTACAGATAAATAAAAAAAATATGCACATCATTTATAAAAAAAAACTTAATTATTGATTCCTTTGAATTATTTGTATTGTTTTTAAGAAAACGTTAAACATGATTCATAAGGATTGACATTTCATTGTTGTATACTTATTCATTGTATTTTTCTATTATAGCAAAGTAAGCAAACACAACCATTACTTAAAAATTGTCCTGCATATCAGACTTTCTAAAAGCTAAATGTAAGTACCCGGTGAATATCCTTGCATTCAAAACACCACAGGGTACTTAAAGTTCAATATAAATTCCATTTTTATAATAAATAGCAAGTATGGTTTCTTTTTCTTTTCTTTTTTTTAACTTGGGCTTAAAAATAAAAAAAAAGATAGATAATATTTGTTATGTTTTAATGAAAAATAGAAAAAAAATGAAAACGCGATGAATTTTCCGACTCGTTTGTGAAAAGAAATTTGATTGCGGTAAAAAAAACCCAATGTCTGAGAACATGATTAGACAAATGCATAGATGTGCTTTTTTTTTCTAACAAATTAAATACCAAGAACTCGATAATCCTTGTTTTTCTTTATGACAAAGCTGTGAGTCACAATTTGTACACGGTACGAGAAACAGGACTCGTTTTCCTGACCGGTTTTGCGAAGATCATTTTAAACTGATTTGTCACCACAGCGGATATTTTTATGAGATGAAATTCCGATAACTGACACTAACAATAAATATCAAGTTTTATAAATCATTTGCATCTACGAAAGGGTTTAACGTTAATTTATCGTCAACTTCATAAAAAATATAATTTATTTGTTATAATAGTGTCGGTATCCTAACATCAATAAGAAGTTTAAATGATTGGTTGTTTTTGTTTTTAGCAGAAAAGTTCTACATACAAACAGTATGCGTTAAACACTCTCTTTTATGGATTACCACTATCTTTTTAGGCTGATTTTAATTAGTGAGCAAAGTGTTAAAACACGACCAACCTTATCGTTAAGGTTCAAATCGATATATATATATATATATATATATATATATATATATATATATATATATATATATATATATATTTTTTTTTTTTTCAGCATAAATTTTGAAAATATTTTAGTACAGAACCTCAACATATTTAACGGTGCATATCAATATGAATATATCACTATGTCAACTCCGGGTCACACTAAAATAATTTACAATAATACTCCATGCTTAGAAGAGACTTATCCCAGGTTACGTAACATATGAATTAATACAGGTCAACGGTAGAAACAAATCTTTGAATGGAAAACAACGTTTTAAATTTTTGATTTATTTAGCATTTCAAGAATAAGCTAACCATTCATTAACAATGTCCCTGTACTTTTATCAGAATCAGTTAAAGTCTTATTGGAGGCATACAATTTTAGAATAACATGTAGAAAATTTGTGTATATTTTACGGAAGTGTTTTAATTTGAGATATAGACTACTATTAACCATGTTTTCACTTAATAAAACTATTAGTGAATTAAAGTAATTTTTTTTTCATTCAATGATATCAATAAATATTTACATCGAAACAGGGTATTGAAATCTCATGCAAGTATATTTTTGTAACTTTTAAATATTATCTTAAACAATATGTTAATAATGTTTAAAACGGAGTACACATTCAACGTAGATACATATTTGATATTTCTCTACTACTCTGCCATTTTCAAGTATAAATGAAGAAACATGCTTAAATCAAGTTGCATATTCTCAGATGATTTTGATCTATATATACTAGCATTTATTTATTAATAAAAAATGGTTCTTTAACACCCTATCGACAATTTTAAGTATGGTCGGGGTAAATGTATCTTTAGTTATAGCAGAACTTTGCTCTTAGTAACGTCTTTTTGAATTGAAAACAGCACAATGTATTTCTGAATTTGTCATTTTCCTTAAAAAAAAAAAAAAAAAACCGAGCTGATTTAGCCCGATAGGCTAGACAAAACTTTGTCACATTTGATATATTTTGATGTACAATAATTTTCTTGCCTTTAAAAAAGGAAATATTTGCTTTACTAGATGTAAACTGTTATTCCCAAGATAATTGGTCAAAAAAAGCAATAATTTTCATGCATCTGAACAATTTTCATTAGAAATAAATTCATTGTATAATTCGTAGGAAGATTGCTACTTTGATGATGAATTTGTGACAAATTGTGTTGAGAGTTATATGTTTTTGCAAAACAAACATTCTTTTAGATCAAATGTAAGTTTCAGTTGCTATTATTTTTCCCAGAATATGAGACAGAGTAAAATAATACTATAACATACGATTACAAATTATCCTAACATTTTCTTGTGACAACTTATAGAGCAACTGCGAGAGCTATAGCTATACTTTGATTATCTGAGTAAAAAAAACTTTCTGTGATTGTGACCGTAATTTTGATTAATTAAAGTTAGAAATATTGCAGTAATAAAAGACGCTTGTATGATTTGGTACAGTTTAAAATAAAACTGTTGATAAGCTTTAAACGAAAAGAATATTACAGTTTACAAAATGAGAATGGCCATTATCATTCAATCATTGTTTGCAAAATATTTTTTTCATCTTACAAAACCGATTAATAGTTGTGCAATATTTTTTAAATGGGCAGCTTATTTTAAGAAGCATCAATTTCAAAAGTGACTAAGTAAGAATTCGTTCGAAATGCACGAAATAGACAGGTTTAAAGACCTTTGTGAACATCAACAAGCGTCTGTTTTATTTTTATTCCGAGGCAAGCGTTGTGATGAATTAGACCGATTCTCTCGTGACACCATAACGACGGACAACCTCATCAATAACGTCTGCTTCAGAAGAAACTAATCAAATTTGATTGCACGGGTAACAATTGAATTTGCGGACCAAACGAGATCTAATATTGTGAAATTTTATCTTTAGGAAGTTCTCCTTTGCTTTTTGATAAAATATTTCTTTTTTATATTTTTTGTTCATCGTCCTACGCTAATTTGATTAGTTTCTGACGAATTCTAACTTCAAACAAGGGGATTAGGCCATTTGTGCAAAAGAAGAACCCAGAATCCAATCGATTTTGCAGAACAGCAGAAAATTACTTTTTATTCAAGTAACAAGTAAATTAGTTATTGCTATTTACACTGGCAATTTGTTAAATTATATGACGTGTGTTGATCAAGTTAATTGAAAAAGACGCGATCTGGTCTCCCCATTTCCCCTATTCTATGACAATTCCACGAAATGCTAGGACAAGACACGGTGAGTAAAACTTACACCTCCATAAATGCCCTCTTTTGTTTCTTGAAATGTTGCCTCTTCGTTTTCGAAAAGTTTCCACGATCTGAATCGTGAACGTGAAGGTTAATGCTTTCATGGAACGCCATTTTGGTGTAAACTAAAAAAAGAAATTTCATATTACAATTGCCTTCTTGTTTGCGTTCTGTAGCATTGATACTATAGTATAAGCTCTCCTTATTACTTTGTCCTTTACAAAAATGTTGTTCCACTCGCAATAATTTGATGATTATGGAAATGCTGCACGTCATTGCTACTTTAGTTTAGTTTGGATTCAGTTTAACATGTAGTGAAATGAAAGTGAGTTCGGACAAGATATTTAAGAAATAAGTCACCAGCTGTGATTTTGTGTGAAAACGTGAAATTTAAACATGGATTTCTGTACAAAGTGTGGGTGTGGGGAACCCCCAACCGGGCACCTGCATGTTCACTCTATCACTCAGTTAATTATCCAAGATTTCTTAAAAAGCCCAGCTATTGCCTTCCATTGTTAAAGGGGTGGATCATCTTACAATAAACTTGTGTGAGGATTCGGGTAGAGCAAAACTTCTCCTCCCTTTAACGACGAAGTGTCAGTCAGCGTAGTTAGAAGACAAAGAATAAAATATCACTAGCTGTGGAATGCGCTCCCAAAGGAGCCGAGGTTAACTAAATTTCAGTGTTCACATCCCGGCGAACTAATCTGATTAAAGAAAGTAGCTATTCGCCTTAATTATGAAGAATTGCGTAACAATGGAATTAAAGGTTTCTTAAATAAATCGAACTGTCATAACTCATTTGCGACTACAGGCAGTGTTGAAAGTCAAACTCAGGTCTTTATGTCTAAAATATTAAAAGGGACTCAATAAAAAATAGTACGTAAATGGTAAAGAGACAAAACACTTACAAAGGGAGTGGCTGTGTGTTGGGTGAAGCTGGGCTGATGTGTAATTTGCAATACAAAACAATATAGTTCTTGACTGTATGGAAATGCATAAATGATATGTTCATTGAGATTAAATCGACAATGAGATTGTATTGTCCATGAGAAAAGAACACTAATTCTTTCTAGTTGTCTAAATGAATTGGTGGTGTTCGAAGTATAATTAAGTTTTAAGAGTTATATGACCATTGTGTTATCCAAAATTAGTTTACATTATTTTTGCTTCATCCAATTCGTCTCATGAGAAAAACAACAATATAGTGTACATTCTACTTATATATGACATTTGTTTCATCTCAAGAATAAGTTTATCTGCAAAGTATTGTAGAAGTATACATTTTCGCTATTTGTTAATCTAGCAAATCTATGTATATACAATACATACGTAGGCATAATGTTTGCGATTTCCTGAGGTAGATATGTTTCGTAAAGAATAAATAAGGTTACTTAATTTATTGCTTAGTTAATACATGTAGTCAGTCCACAGCTAGATAGTTTAATGAACTCTTTTTCATCGCGTACTTAATATCAACGACTCCTCCACGGAATCTTCAACTCCTACCGCACCGGTTTAAGCTTTTAAAACAAATTAGATTTTCCCTACACGGAGTATCTCTGAGATGATCCCACTCTGTGTTAAACAGGTCGAGAACCAGTGTTTGATCTCCAGTAGATTCCTTTTTTGTATCTGATATGAAATAGAAAGTGACTTTTCTACTGGGAATGGCAAAATGGTTGGTAGGCCTTATCTGATCATCGCTCTCCCAATGTCTGTTTACAGCGATCACAGAAATGCATCATGATGTCCTCCTCTGGTGCCTCTGGCGCCGTGTTAACAGAGGAAATGCAGAGTATCTGTGTAGTAAGTTGTCTGTACTGAATGTTAACAGCAAGGATAGTTCTGTGTTCTGCCAGTTCTCCAAACAACAAAGGTATTGCGTGTACCATTCATCACGTGATGTGCAACCATAAATCTTTTTCTCCTTACCTTTTACTGGTTTCTAAAAATAAAAAAACTCATTTTCCACTGTTTTATATAATGAAGAATTACATCAAGATAATTATTCAAGTGCTAATATATTTTACTCATATCAATTTTGTCGTCTAAAATGTATTGAAGAATTAAGATTTAATTAGTAAGCTGGAAATGTGTTCAACATTCCACACAGGATGAATTTCTCCTTCAGTCAACTGAAATGTGACTGAAAAGGAACTGAAATGTTACTGAATGGCATAGTTATGTTATTCAGTCATATTTTAAGACCATTCAGTTAACTTTCAGTTGACTGAATGGCAGAGATTCATCCTGTGCCAGATGTTAGATAAAAGCTAATTTAACTGAAAAAGCTCACGATATTGAGAGTAATTAAAAAGTAAAACACATAATTCATGTAACTCAGAATCAAAGATTAAGTACTTCTTTAAATAAAAGACACTTCTCGTTCTGTACAAATGCAGTTTGTCTGTTTATTATTTTGACACCTTCTTTTTATTCCTGTTTTAAATATTGCATTAGTGTTTGCTGATCAGCATCAAATCAAGGTAAACATGAGGTAACATCACAGGTAATCCGTCGGTGGTCGCTGGAAATCTGTTGATTAATGGACTGATACCGCTTATCAAGATTCTGGAAACCACTCATTCCAAGTCCCAGGGAAGACCTTCCTCTGGCCCCGTGTTTCCCGCAGGACACTGATCGATCCGGAGATGGCGCTGAGGGTCCCAAAGATGGTAAACAATTGACGGCCATTTTTATGCGTGACTGATTGTTTGTCGCGTGTGGATTCACGCCTCATTTGGCGCGTCCGACTCTTGATAAAACATCCGCGTCAAGTTCTCATTCACTTTTCATTAAACCTGAATGATTTGTGATTCATCCTCAAGTCGGAACAGATTTCAATATTCTGGAAATTGTATAACTCAATCTCGGTGCCTAAAAACGGAATGCAGTCCTAATTATCATATACTCTTTCGCACCGTTAAGTAAATGCAAAGCTTATTATTTAGAAAAATTACACTGTAAAGCATTTTTGTACCTCACCCATATACTAGTATTTCGTGTATATAAATACATATGTGGATACGTAAAAGCGACGTTTTATTAAACAATTACAAATCATGGACTTATCCCAGGTTTGGAACCATGTTGTAGTCGAAATATTTTTTATTCCACCGAAACGACTGATATCATCGGATATTTTTCGTTTTGTCTGGAAAGAATCAAGCATTTTTGGGACTATAATTTAGCCAGTAATCTGGAGCCAGATGGTATGAAAACAAACTCCTTTAAGAAGCAGACTGATGCCATGTTGCACGGGCAATCTAATAAACCAGGTTAAACAAATCTCTTTAATTGAAGGTTTTCTTCGTAAAAAGAGAACCCGGTAGAGAATCGAAAAGTCTTGATAGACTTGATAGAAAGATATAAAGCCATGAAACTACTCAGTAAAAACTATGCAATAGGAAGACGTTTAAGGCGCACATATTGTGTATAGGCAAGAAAACCCAATGAAAAAACAAAGTATTTCCTGCATACGGTGAATCAGAGGTACAAGAAGTTAACAGAGACAAAGTTCAAGTTTGGCGTGAAAGAAATAGTTTAAATAGTAAAGTTGAGGTCAATGTAATAGATAAAAAACAAAAGATAGTGTTTATTGCATTGAAAATAGAACAAGACATTTTGAGAAAAAAAAAAGATATATTATGTAGAAAACAAGTATAAACTGTGTGAAATTCACGGTCTTTGAGATAGCCCAATGGATTTGGAAACTGAAACAGAAATCTCAATTCTTCCGAATATGGAAAAACAGATAAACAGACATAGTTGTGGTCTTCTAGTCATTGAACGGGGGGAGGGGGGGGGACAACCCCTACCTTTTATCAGTAGTAAAAAAAGCATGTTTAACAAAGCATGCATCGTACATGCATAGAACAGTTCATCATATTTACATAAATATTTTAAAATTTCACAAATCAAAATAATAAATATCAAAAGCCAATATGTTCTAGACCATTGTGATATTAATAAGACTATAAGATTGAAAGAAAGGTTCGGATTGTAGAGAAACATGAACAAGTAGACAAATAGGGTAGATCCTTCAGCATTCGAAATAACAAGAATAAACTGAAGACGATATAAGAAGATTCGCATGTTTTATGTGTCAGAGATAACAAAACAGGGATAGAAAACAAGAAACTGACAATTTCGCTGAGAATCAGAAGTATAAATAAATTGTCCTCAGATTGCAAATAAATAACAAGGAGGCAGCCATTCCAAGATGAATTTTTATTTGTATTGAAAAAAAATATCGTTTTGAATAACAATTGTCCGGGAATATCTGAGTGTGCTTCTGTAATCATTGTATCCAAGCTGAAATCTGATTATTTTAATGATAATATAGTTAATGAATAAATATCAAGAATTTAAATAATGATAAAGGTATAGTGGTCGATTACTAGATGGTAAGACTACAGTCACAGTCTGCAATTTCAGTATTTCTATTTTTAAAAAAGATATATATATATATTCTCGGGCTCGAATTCTTAAATATAAAGATGTAGCTGCCACGTGTTGATCCGGTGTTTAAACATTATCTAGTTTTTATATATTATTTAGTTTAGTTTAGTGCTAGTTTTGTAGATGTTTTTCTTCTTTCTTATGTAGTTTTTATTTTGTTGTCCTGAAGAAGGGACGGGTTGTCCCGAAAATTTGACAATATTTTACTTTATTGTTCGTGTCGTTGGTTATTTTTAGTGCTTTTATATATATATATATATATATATATATATATATATATATATATATATATATATATATATATATATATATATATATATATATTAAAATAAAATTCTGTCACCACAGGACGAGGGTTTTATTCAACCCAGTGAAAAAATGTGTCACTGTGAACCACAGGACGAGGTTTTCATTCAACCCAGTGAAAATATGTCATTTCTAGTAAATCATATGCTGCATCATAGCTCTTTTATCTTTCAAAAAACTCCTCTACGTACTTTTACATTGCTAAAATGGCCAAAATATAACAAACATTAGTCATTTTGATTAGATTCAAACTGATGAAAGCATTGGGAACAAATCACGATAAACTATCCGAAATAGTACAAATTACAAATTTATATACAAAAGAAATTAATATGATACATTTTGTAATACAAATGGAAGATACATAAATCATATGAATTGAACATATTTTATTGTGTAAGTTACATAAGAGGATAGGAAACAACTTCTCCCAACTTTGTGTTCCTCTCCCAATGATAATACATACAATATATACAATTATCATAGTAATATTACATGTTACTTATAATTGTTAGCTTTATCATAGTAATATTCATAAATTTGCATTTACAAAGTATTTGCGAATATATAATAAATTCTGTTGGTATACAGTATAAAATTACAAAAGAAAATTAATTATCAAATCTTTAAAACTCTTTATTAAAGTTCTGAACTGCTGAAAAAAGCTTATCACATGAAAAATCAAATTAGAACTATACAACATAAAAGAAAATAATAATGCAAAATATGACAACATACAAATTGCAAATCAAAAACTATACAAAAGTACAGGTTATACCCATACAGATAAACATTACACAGTACAAATTGATAACTATAAAATACAAACGGGAAAATGAGCAATATACAAATTGGAATAAATTAACTGTGGAAGGCTTCAAGTGCCATATTGAATTAACAATTTTAAAAATTGTTCTTAGCTGACGTTGCAATTCTGTTCAACAATTTTTTTAAACAGTAAGAAACAACCAGAAAATTCAAAGATATTTAAAAGGAAAGAAAAAAACCAACAAGGAACGAATCGTGAAGATGCCACGATGTGAGATTGTTAAAAAACGCTACATATATAAGTAACGAGAGAGTTTGATTGTATCAAGATAAAAAAAAAAACCTAACAATTAATGAAAGGTAAACATGAAATGTTGATAAGTATCGGAAATTAAAAAATAATAATTTTGAGGAAAAAAATAAAACTTAAAAGGACCCCGAAAAGCTGGCGTTTTCACTCTTGATATATTTGTTTTACTGTACAATATTTCTTTTCATGTCATCATGCAATGTCTTGCTAATCTAAATAAATGATGGTGATAGTCCTTTTGAAAAAGGAATATAATGACCTAGGCTGTTAAACGATTCGCATGTATTTGCATTTATTTTATGCTTTTTGCCATTCCCAAAAAATCTATCAAAAAAATAATTTACACAGACAAAATAAATTGTTGTAAATGTGCTATTTAAAATAGAAAAACTGTTGCTATCCATTCAAAATGGAAATTTTATTTTTGTCTTTAAAAGAAAAGGCAATGCTGTTATCACTAAGACTGTCTGTACCCATTGTGGCGAGTCTTTGGGCTCCAGAGAAAATAAATGAAATTAAAATTGAATGAAGTTGTTCTTTTTCTTTATTAGAAGATACTTAAAATTACATGATGGGTTTTGAGAAACCGGGTTTTTCTTTAGTATTTTTTGTGCTATCACACGTTCATTTTCACTTTAAAAAGCTGCATAATAATTCATTTTTGGTGGCAAACCGATAGCTTCTCTTGATCCATATATCAATTCTATTAAAGTCTTTGTGAATTTTATTTTTTATTCTCCGTGTTTCGGTCGACTTTTTCATTTCGCTGATTTCCCTGGGCGGCCATTGGGATATAAAGTGATGAAGGTATCCAGAGCTCGTCAAAGTAAACACGGCATCGCATCCAGTCCTAATGAGGAAATGTATACAAAAATCATTAATGTTAAATTAAGAGATTGCCAAGCTTTCTAGGGGCCATTTCAAGCACTTAATATGCCGTTCTTGGAACTCCCTGAGGACTGCTTGAGATTGTTGATCCATTACCGTTTTTTGTCACAATTTTATTGTTAACGGCAACGAAAGGTGGGCCATTTCGAATCCATTCAGTTCTTCCCATTTTTAGAGGACAATCGGGTGAATTCTGTTAATTGATGCTGTTCTTTGCTAGACGATATTTTAATCTGCAACTTGATGCAATATCGTTTGTCCGCTTTAATATCGTCTCACTGATTACTACTGGATTCTTTTTTTTCCAAATCGAGAAGACAACGCCCACTCTGTTATAGAGTGATAAATATAGGTAATGATAAGCCGATTGACCTAGCAAAGTGGACACAAAGGATACCGGAAATAGAATGACGAATTTTAGATGAATATTTAAGGTGAATGAGAGCATAAAGATATAAAAATATCTATAGATAAACTCTTTAAAAAAAAATTAAATCAAATATGCAAGTACACTATCTACTAATCAACGGAATTGTAACTACTGAAAATTATAAATGCACAGAAAAGAATTATCCAAGATAAATGAATAAATTTAAAAGTTGATGTTGAAATGAGGAAAAATATGATAATTAGTAAGTCAGAAAGTTCTAATAGCATGTTAAAATAGTAGCTAATGTTTTCTATTTTTTGTTCGTGCTAACAAAAAGAAAATAATCTGTGATATATCATTATTAAAATAAAATCAATGTTCTTACAGGTTTAAGAATTTGTTTCTTTTTTACTCGAGGGTGCGCGGCATGGTGAAACAAACATTTACCACATGTTAGTACATGTATTACTCAAAATAATGTATAGTTATATACCTCTCTCTAGTATTCTCTGATTATAAGTTTAGTTCACATTGAAACCGATACGATTCCAGAGAAACTCACTGAAACACTCGAATCAAAAGAAAAAAATCAAAGAAAAATGCTACCAGTGCAAAATATTCAGTAGGATATTCCTCTTTTTTTTTTTATTTTATTAAAAAAAAAAATGTGTATTTCTTGAGATATTTAATTGGTGTTGTGTTAACGTTGTAAATGAAAGGAGAAATGAAATTCAAGATGAATAGATACTAGAATATCGTCATGAACATGCACGTTTGTTATAAATTTATAAGTCTTGTACTTCTATGTTTTCTTTATACAAAGTTACGTTCCTTCATTGCTTCACAGTATAAAAAAAAGCTGGTACTGGGCAGCACCCACTCCTGGTGTAGCCTGATTACTCTGATAAATAATTTTTTAGAATATGAAATTATAGCCAGGACGGTTGAAAGTCTATTTTGGACTTTTTTCCGGTGAAGAATGATTATCGAGTTGATAAACGGAGATGAGGTCACATATGACATGTTTATAAAAGAACCCCGTCATTTTCTGACATTTTTATCATATAATTATCTGATTTGATGTTCCATACATTCATAAGATACAGTGTCGCACTTTTTTGTCTTTTTTCTTTGGTTCTTTTACGACTTTCTGAAAAATAGAGGCTCTTCATTTTCTACACAAATATATAAAGAGAAAACTAGCTATCTAGATTAGAACTTTATCTAAGCATTATTTGCTTAGATATAAATAATTAAATGTTATTCTTATTCATAAGGCTAAAGTCATTAAAATTTTTTATGATAAATAAAAGATAAGATAAAAAGTTTAATTGAACATATCTTATTTTTATTTTTGATGCATGTACAATTGGATTAAGGAGACTGCGTAGTCAACGAATAAATCGTCAATTCTATATTAGTATTTCTAAACGACTTGTTTGGCTATTAAGTATTATTAAGTAAAGAAAAATTTCATAACTTTTGAATTTAAAATTTGAATGATTTTCTATATCTTTATATAGAATTTTTCTTTTTTTAGGGATCTATACAGTCGAAAACTGACCACGACCATTGAACATCTTAAGCACAAGTTAATATAAACTTGAATACCCTCTCCTTACATGTATTGATGTATGGTATATATTGGAATCTAAATATTTCCCATTTAATTATATGAAAAACATTAAAGCAAGTTCTGATGAGTTTATCAAAATATTTACATCTAGAGAACAAAAGTTAATTCTTAATAAAATTTCCTCCAAAATGAATAGAGCAGCCAAGTGCTTTGAGAGCAAAAGATATGGCGTAGAATAAGAGGACTGTTCTAACAAAAACATCTTTTAATAGAAAAAAATGTGGAAGAAATTGCAATTTCATACAATATGACTTGCAGTTGTAATGATATTTTACACAAAAGCAAATTCAGTTTGTTTTACTATCTAAAAAGTTGTATAAGTGATGAGTTATGTGTGAAAGTTGCAGATACTGTTTGTTTGTTTCAATAAATATATTTTTTAAATCTATTTCTCGTCTGTCACTTCTTTTTTTCTTTTAGATTTTTATATATCACGTGATGAAATCAATCAAGGTAGGACAATTAAAACATACACAATAATTTTAAAAAATGTGTAAAAAAATGAACTGGACAGAAAATAATTGCACGTGTATCTCACGAATTCTCAAGTTATCTATCCGTACCATGCGAAAATCAAATGAATTTCACTGCTTTTATTTTTATCAACTAAAACCGAGCCGTGAGTGTGTGACTTTCTGTTTGTATAATATTTATAGGACATTCATACTCCTAAGTGTTAAAGTTCATTTTCCCCGGGGGTTACTACATTTCTTAATTAAACACCGGGCGCGTCAGACCCTCATACAGTACCTGCTTTACAAACCGCTGTAACGAGTCATGCCAGAGTCGGATTAATCTGTAGAGTAACTGTTACGATTGGACGCTAGTATTGTTTCTCTCCATTCTTGGAAATGAAGTCGAGATAATGGCGACAAAAAGGACACGTTAAGGCGAGTAACCTACGACGCTTAATCAATCAAAAACGTCAGCTATCTGTTACGTTTTGCTTATAACGGCAGTACACACAGTATCGCATTCACGCCTCGCAAAAACTTCTCTAATCAACGGACAAGTGCTACATGGAACAGCAGCTCCGAACGTGTTAGGGGGTGTAAAATTAGACGTCGTTTTGAGTTTGAGGCACTAGTCCGTAATAAGCCGGGCCCTATTTGTCTTTAGCATCGCTGCGCTCTTTGATGAAATGATCAGGTAGTAGCGCCACGAGATTTCACCTGTGTATCGATGACAGTGATTGATCGGGATTATCTAATCAACCATCGAAAACCGTCAGAAAATTAGACCTCACCTGGTGCAAAAGACTTCAGGTGCAAAAATCGGCAGAGTTGGTCCTCACGGCCGCTAAGCCGAATGCCGGGGTTCCCGCGGGGACCTATTGATCCCCAGGTAAAAGCTACCCGAGGGGCGGTGTACCTGTTAGTAGGTGAAAGGAAGGTAAATACTGCGGACTTATCTCCGATGATCAAAGAGAGCCATGCGACACGGGACCGCATAGGTATCGCTAGTTCTCCTGGCGCCGAGCCGTACCGGTATGAAATATTGAAAGGATGGTCCAGGAGTTAGAGATCCGTCGTGGTGGAGGTACTTTATTATTTATCATCACAGGAACTGGTCATCGACCGGTGGCTACAAAGGTTTATGGTCGCCAAATGCAGGCTGTAATGTTCGCCTATCTTGTGACCCGATCTCGTGTAGACATATGTCCCTGTCCATGGTGCCGTCACTAAATAGGGACAGTAGTCAATCTAACACCAAATCTACAACTTCTAGTTTTGATTTTATGAATTTATTCATCAAACACTAAAAACATATTTACTCTACACATTCGACATTTTCCCCTTCAAATCCATCAGTTAAAAAAATGGTACAATGACTGAGAAAAAAGTGCGGGGTTTTTTTTATGACTTTTATCCCATGTTTTTGAGAGAGAGAGAGAGAGAGAGAGAGATCGTTGAGGGTTTTGCATTAAACTATGATTCATCCTACACTGTCAGCTGCTTAGTATGAAGAAGCCCCGGACGACGAAAGAGTTGAGACAAAAAAAGTTTAAGATCGGTAAAGAATCGTAAGTCTTCTCCCATCGTCCTGTGTTACGTTGACAAATCACCTCAAAAATCCGATACCTCAGCCCAGGCGTTCTGTCTTTCTCATTGATTTACGAACCTAATGGCTGTCGTTACAGGATTAAGAAGCCCCAATGTGCGAATATTATTTGATTTGAGACCCTTTAAGTCCCTTATGCCCGTAAACTAACTGCTTTACCATTGGCTTGATTGCATTATCGCCCTGAAATAACACATCGTCTTTTCCTTGCCGCCGAGTAAGACTTCGCAGACTTCGTCTTCACCCTTCTATAAGACCTCAGGTTCCAAGCACACCGAACTCACTAAGAAAAGACTCACCGATCTTTGTTTTTAATAATTGATAGGCGATCAGTTTGGCCCACTCGCTTTCACAACTCTGAAAACTTAACTTTAAAAGTCGCCGTTTCGAACACCCATTGCTTTTCTCGTGTTCCACATCGAACCCGACGATTGAATTTTGTGTTAACACGCTGTGTCGCGTTTCTTCCAAGACAAATCGTAGACTGAACAAGGTAACGAGACTCACACCTTCACCTGCAGAACATGCTAGCCGCAGTGTGAGCTCGGTGTCAAACGGGAGCGGGGTAATTCTTATTGATGACACAGCAACCGTTTGAAACTGATCCGTTGTCCATCTTCAGGCGCTAGGATTCTACCAGGACGAACATAGAGGCGCCAATAGGCTTTCTTCAATATGTGACCAGAGATAATTTTTTACACTTTCTCGGTCAAACATTTTAAAAATTTTGATAAAATAAGGGAATCTTTTCGATTTCTTGTAGAAAGACTGTAGACGAAAATGTATTCAATGACTGTAGTGACAACAACGACAGTAAACTGGTGATAATGAATGATGATTTCTGTAAAATACAGTTTTATTTTTTCATTTTACAAATATGTCAACATTCTTCACCTATCTATCTATCTATCTATCTATCTATCTATCTATCTATCTATCTATCTATCTATCTATCTATCTATCTATCTATCTATCTATTTTGCTATCTATCTATCTATCTATCTATCTATCTATCTATCTATCTATCTATCTATCTATCTATCTATCTATCTATCTATCTATCTATCTATCTGTCTGTCGAAGGGGGGGGGGGTCTCTGTCAATACGTTTTCATTGATCAACTAGTCAACCTCTCATATTTTTAAGGAGAAACCCCTAATAGTTTTTTTTATCTTTTTCTTTAAAAGATACAAAAAAATAAATAAAATACGGAGATTCGTGTCCTTAGTCATTTATAACAATATACGGGTCAGGAATCTTATACTTGACATGATAACTAGGGTTTGTTGTGATTCTCCCGAGTGCCGCTCTTGTGGTTCTCCCTTGGCTGTGAGGTGTGACACTACCCCCGTGCTCTTGACAACTTCTCACCCATTTAGCCCTCTCTCACTAGACAGGTGCCCGCTCCATCTCGCGGCTTCCTTGCCTCTGTCATTCGCCGCTCTTTCATCCCCCGTTCTACTGAAACCTGCGAAAGGCTGAAACTGTCTGTCTATAAACAATGAACGATCAATATCTAATGAATATTCATTTTATAAAGGTCACGTGCAATATTCCGGTTGCAAGTTTCAAAAGCATCTCGACCAATTGCTGATGACATGTTGTGTTAAGAATTTAAGGTTCAATCGGAAAAGAAGAAAAACTGTCTCATCGCTATACTTCAAAAATCTGAACGAGTGACTCGGAGATTGTGTTCCTTTTTGGGTTGTAATAATAATTCCAGACCCCCCAAATGAATATGTCCTCCCTGAGTGACTTACCCCCTGCCCATGGTGGTTACCACACGGAGGGGTCACGGGCTAGCCCCACTCCAGCCTCCCTGACCGAAATGATCAGTCGGAACAAGTTCCTGGAAGGTAAGAGATTATATGTGATTGCCTCGCTCTTTGATGTCAATTTCAGCAATTGGTTGTTGGGTTCCTTAATTTCATTCCCGTATTCTGATACCAATTAGTTTGTCGGCTTTAATATTTCAGTTGATACTTCTCTATCGTCTCTTGATTGGGAAATAGAGCGATATCGTGATGCAAATCAAATTAATTTTTTTCGCTTAATATAAATTAATAATAATAGACTGGATTTAGTTGAAGGGGTATTGTGTATAACGATTTGTTGGGTTTTTTTTCTAATCAAGTTTTGAACATAATCAATTAAGAGGGACATTTTGGATTAAAACTTGGCGAAGCGATGTAGATTTCTTAATTAACTTTCGACTCCCCAATTGATTTCTATTGGGGCATCTAAATTTAATAGAATGGGAAAACGCGCCTTGGTTCCGAAGTTCATTAACAACAAATTCCAGTCAAGTAAGGATTGGTGAAGTTTGACTCCGAACTTTTCCAAGACGTTCCAACGAAATTCCTGTGTTTAAGGATTTAACACACTTTAATAATTCGGAATATTGTCCCCGTTTGTTTCGGGATATCGTTTGGACCAGACTGTTACTCCGAAGAGATCGTAAGTTCGGTTTGACAGGAAAACTACACAGTTTTCTTATTTCGGATTACTGTGTGATTAAAATTGAAACAGGGTTTTTGAATTTACATGTTAAATATATATATATATCAAGGCATTAATTGTATGTTGAAATCTGACTTGATATGAGGCTGTGTAAAATATTGCTTTCAGTTTGTAAGACCTGAAAAAAAATCCAGAAAACAGAAAAAAATCTATCACTAAATTCATCCAGTTTCCATGCCTGATATTTGATATTTCTGGTCATTCAATTTGAAATTTCTGCTTCTCAATATATGATTGATATTCCCGTTGAAAAAGCAAGTTATTTAAATCAAGAATTATTCTAGGTAAATATGTATTTCTTTTTATTTTTTAACTGTATATATCTGTTATAAAAACGAGGAGGAAAAGACAATTCATTTAGTGGTCAAAGTCTACTTGTAGCGTTTTCCCTGAAAGTCTAACCATGTAGAAAATGAAATTCCATGCTCGACGCAAATGTAGATTTTTCCCTCGGAAATTAGAGATTTGTCCTGAAAAATTGATTTTAGATTGGTGCAATCCTTGTCGATGTTCCGGGTCTAAGCCTCTTACTGGTGAGTCCGGATTTGTGAACAGATAGACCTGTCGGGTAATTAGTGTCCTCCGCTATCTCCACAGTTAAACACTGTGCCCCACGCTGCTCTGTTACATACCCCGTACACCGCCAACAGCCTGTTCCTGTCTGGGGTTTAATGTATTAAATAATATAAAAAATTGTAATGTTTTTCTGTGATTCAGGTAATTATAGTTCAATGAAATAGTAAAATTTATTTTGCAATGAAAATAATGTTGTCAAAAATAATACAGCTATAAAATTACTTTACAATTAAATGACCTGTAGGATTTTTTCTTTTTCTTTTCATTTTTTTTATTTCACCCAAAAAAATTTTTATGAAAAAAAAATCTGCTGATTTCCATTATTTTGTTATCTTTTGAAGGAAAAACACGGAGGATCTGTGTTTTTCTTTGATGTTGACAAGGACCGTAGGTTGAAGTGAATGAATTGAGTTTAATGAGAAATTAAACCCAGTATTTCCCACATTTGTCACCAATCGGGACCGATAGTTATCGTGTGTTCGCTCATGTGGAACCATCTAACGGTATCTTCGCACGTGCTTTCTAGGTAACTATGCGTGCAGCTTTTGTTTCTGGATGCACCTGCCCATAAAATTTGAAAATGTGACAATAATTTGGATACAGTTCGTCAGTAGTTCGGTCTTTGTGGAGTTTTTTGTAATCTTTTAAATCAACACTTGCCAGAAAAAATCCAAGCGAAGGCCATTATTTCATAACACGCCGTCAAATCGCTTTATTTGATACACTAAACAACAGAGTCGCAGTTTTAATTACAACCCATAATGAAAACCCGTCAAATGAAAACATTTATTTCGTGCTCAATCGAATTTAGAATTGGACCCTTGGGAGTCCTAGGCGTCAAATATATACAAACCACTGTTGAAACAGGACTACGGCCACTGAAAGCCCCCCTAATGCATAACGTTTGTCGGGTATCGGGTGTCGGTCCCAGATAAATGGAGGTCTCTAAGATAGTCCAAGTCTAACCTTTATGTCGCGCGGCGCAATTATCACCATAAGGTTAGCACGTCAAACTCTTGAAAACTGAATAAAAAAATGTTCCATGTCAGATCCTTGGTTGGTTTGTTATCGGCCGTTTTGTATTTGTACCCATTGTAGTTCCTATATTGTTTTAGGTAATAATGGTTCGTAAACTTTTAATGTAATTAAATAAAATTAAGAGATAATGAACCATGATAGTCCGGAAATGAAAGCAAATGGCAAGTAACCGTTTTATTGTCGTTAATCTTCGGAAGAACGAACAAAATAAATCCTTCCCCACCGGTTACTGATTCTGTCAGCGGCACGCGCCGACCCGCGGATTAATTTCTCCGTCGTTTAAACCTTTCAGGTCACACAGGTGTAATTCAATAAGCCGCGAAGACAGGGACAGATTTTGGAAGAAGAAAAAATAATCAATGAAAAACGAACTTTTAATAAATTACACAGAATGTGTGTTTTTTGTGAATAATTCCAACTTAGAAAAAGAAGGTGAGAAATGCCGAGCTGTCGATGTACAGTTGGCTGACTAGAAGAACTGTTAGGTTAACAAAAAACCTTATGACTTTTTGTTGAACGTCGTGGGTCCTGGGTCCAATTTGATCTCCCCTCTCGTCTTTCTGGCCTCGGTTCTTTGGACAGATCATAGTGCTGTGTTGACATTTTCTTCCTGCCTCCAGATGGATGGCACGCGCCATCTTCATTTGAATAATTTTCCACACGAGTCAGGACATGGGCCAGTTACTTCATTTTTCGGCAAACATGGCGTTATGCGCGGTGTCGGTACGTAAGACACGTGTATCGGGGATTGCTGGGGAGCGTTACATTGTTGGACAGAAACCTGCCATTTTTCTTGAATTCCTATGGGGATATTTGACTCATTAAATTATCCGCCTTAATCTAACCTTATTGTCGCGTTTTACGGCGATTGAAAGCTGTCCTGTCATATTCTCCACATTTCGTAAGCATGTAAAAAATATTGGTGTAAAACTATCATTTGATAATTCCAAGGGTTCCAAAAAAAACCCAAAAGAAGCTTAACGTTGTCAGTTGAAAATCCTCTTGACAAAATATTATTGAGTGTGAACAATTCTGTAGGCTGCATGACCTGAAAACAACTTGTGAAAATATATCTACTCCATGCCTCATACCGTGTAGAAAACATGTCAACTGTCAAATACTCATGTAAAATTTCAAATCTTATTCAACATTAATTGATTTAATATTTAATATAAATGAATTATGGTAAAATAATAGAACTAAGTGTGACACGTGTAAGGAACATGCATTGGGGATTTATGTCAATATTTCAAATCCATCTGTAGATGGAGGGAATACACGGAGTTCTGTTGGTTTTGTATATTCTGAGCAAATTCTATCGGGAAATAATATAATTACATTAACTATTAAAAATAAAGAATTCTTAAAAAAAAATAAAATTAATCGGAGATTTGAGAAAAAATATTTTTCTAATTTTGATACATGTATGATATTTAAATGGATGCCATAAAGTAATTTTTTTTCCTATAATTGAACTGATTGATAAATAAATTATTGTTATATTTTCCCGAAATATGTTTTAAATGTCGAATTGTCATCAATTTGCACCTCATGATTATTATTTGTTCAAAATAAAACAAATTTGCACGAAATATCCGCATGCAAAGCAGGTTAAATTGAAACATTCGTATTGTGTACTGAAAAATATATGCCAAGTGACCAGCAGTTTTTATTAAGGCAATAAATTCAAAGCAGTGTCAGTAAGAACAGCTTTGTTTTTCTCTTTAATTTATAGTCTTTCTATTTTCAAAGAAGAAAACCCCCAGTATCTGTCAACTGAGCACTGTTAACCCAAATAAACACGGTAAAACAATGGGCAAAAAGCCGGAAAACAAGAAGCCGCATATGGCAGTTCTAGCGAGTTAAACAGGCATGCGTATTCATTACATTGTAACTCGTATTTATCCACAAAGAAGGTCTGAATTCTCGTGTCTGGACGACTTTGGGCCCCGCCCCGGGACCAGCGCTTACAACGCCGCATCTTCATCAACAGATGGTCCGACAATGGCACCCAAACAACGAGAGCGGTGTCGGTTTCCGTCGATCGCTGCCTCTACCCCTGCAGCAAGAGTTATCAATTAAAACGGGAATAGAATCGGGCGAAAATGAACCAGCAATCAAAGTCTATTTACGCCAGGAAAATCCAATGAATACCTAATTTATGTTTTTTGCGTTAGAAATTTGCATAGATCCAATAATTTTGACAAGTGCGCTCACTAGAATGCCGTGTTAAAACAAAATCTATCTTTTCATGTTGTTACCAAATGTTTACCCAATCTGACGAATGATATCGATGCTTGGCGATTTATGCTAAAAACCTGGCGGAATTAACAGACAAACCAGATACAATCATACATAGCCTCTAACAATTTTAACAAAGGGAAATCTGCATGATTCAAAATTTTGTACAAATAGTTTACTTTAAACATTTCGCCCCTCTGCCAATATTATTTTTTTTTTAAAAATCAACATCGTTTTTTTAAAGACTAAAAAAATCTTAACGTACTTTTTACATATACATGTGGATCTTTAGAGGATGAATTTTAAAGATTTTAAAATTTATTTATTATTCTTATTTTGTAGTTTGGTATTACTGAGATACTGTTTGAATATATACATATATTTTTAAAATCGCATAATAATTAAATCATAATCATCATTATATTAAAGACTTGCAATTCAAAAGTAAACAATAGACTTTGGATAAATAAATTAATCCACTTACAATATAAAAAATACTAAATTTACCAATATTTCTTTAACAAAAAATTCATCGGATAAAAATATTCTCAAATTCTAAGCAATATTCTATAACACTTAATCCTTTGATATACTAGTAGTACTGTAAAAACACATATATTCACGCCTGATCACATTAACAGTCACACGAAGGACCATTTTGTCTTAATTTTCTCGCTTAACCAACAACAGATAAATTATCAAAAGCAAGAAATGATATCTTCGAATTTTGATAACACAAATCCTCGTTATATGCAATTATTTTTACTGCAAGCTTCAGAGTAAATCTAATTGGGGTAGAACTATTAGTCAAATTTTCATTTATGAGTACTTTGTGTCTCAAGTTTTTTTTTTTTCGGGGGGGGGGGGGGGGGCGTTCAGTAATGGACATACCCTACGTTGACATTGAGCTGGATAACCAAAAATTGCACACCGTTTCGCGATATATTTTTCTTGAAGATTGATAAATCATTTTCTTATGTGTACAGAAGGTCCACATGAATTGCTGACATGATTTTGTTTCTCTTTCAGCCGCCATCCCTAAGTGCGCGGGGTGCGGGGAACCGATTCTGGACCGATTCATCCTGAAAGTCCTAGATAGATCCTGGCACTCCCGCTGTCTCCAGTGTCATGACTGCCACGCCCGGCTCAGCGATAAGTGCTTCTCCAAGGGGGAGAAGGTCTTCTGCAAGGACGACTTCTTTAGGTGAGTCCTAGAAAAAAACCCCTTAAGATTAGGCACGAGAGAGAGAGAGAGAGAGAGAGAGAGAGAGAGAGAGAGAGAGAGAGAGAGATATTTGTCCATTCACTATTTTTAGAGATTCTGGTCATGAAGTTAGTAATTTTTAATAATATGTACATGAGAGAAATAACAACAATCTGTGAATTGTTTTTGGAAACCATTTATAATAGATAATGGAGTATAGAGATCAGGTTTGACAAAAACTGCCCTATATATGTCTGAACTCCGTGAAATACCCCCAAGTTGTCCTTGTGTGTACCGATCTATCAACATTATATAAAGATGCATGGTTCCCCCATTGTGACGGAGGACTGGTAATACATTCATTTCCACCACTGCAATGTGTTACCACTCTGGACTAATTCAATCCACACAGCCCATTCACCGCCAGGCAAAACTTGCAGCTTTAAATTCAAAGCGAATGGTACCAGACTAAATTTCAATTGCTAAATAAACTATATTTCTGTTCCACTAGATTTACTTCAAACATGCTGGAAATTTCCCCCATAATAAAATACATATAAATAATCCATTTATTCCTTGTTAGACGAAAAAAAATCATTTTGCTCTTTCATTAAGAAAGAATAATTAAAATGAATGAATGAATAAAGAAATAAAATGAATTAGTTGATAGATAAATAAAATAATAAATAAATAAATAAATAAATAAATAAATAAATAAATAAATAAATAAATAAATAAATAAATAAATAATTACAAAACCGGAATCTAAATGCATAGAAGCATGTACAATACAAACCGTGTTTTACAAACTTTGTAAGATGACACATCATTTTGTACTTTATATTAAAAAAAAAAGATAAAGAAATGAATAAAATAAATAAAGTAATAAATAAATAACAAGTCTTGGATCCGTCTGTTTCCGGTGCCCTGGTTGTTGGATTGATTCTGACGGATGGCGGGTAATCCGGGGTTACACAGAGTTATGATCAGGCGATAATTGTTCTCATTTGTTCTGTCACAGAAAAAGAAAGCGATAAAAGACAGGAAAAAATCATTGTTATCAAGCACGAACACAGGTCTGTAGAGTGAACACTTAAAAAGCATCTTCTGAACCCTAACATAAACAAACGAGACGGAACTGGAATGATGGCTATTCAGATTTATTGCATTCTACGTCGTAAAACTAAACAGAGAAGCAACAAGTTGGGTTTTTTTAAATTCAAAGTAAAATGCAAATTAAAAAAGCTTTTGAAAACATCCAAGTTTTTCTCTAGATTTATACACAGTATTCTTCGCAAAAATACTTTCAAAATGCGTATATGAAAATATGAAATCTACATCTGCGTATGCTAAAATGAAAAAAAAAATCACTGAAAGTAATTCAATGAGTAGCCCAGTGAGGAATATACACAAATTAAAAAAAAAAACCCACAAAACCCCAGTTTTTGATAACCATACATGCAAACAAAGTAAATATCATACTTTTATCTCATACCAACAATTTACTAGTATTTAACAAGTCATAAATACAAATAAAACAAAGTTTAAACTGTTAATTATCTTCACGGTATTAACTGATTTGTTATCGTCATTAGTTGAAACCTTTAATATGATTTCTATTAATGTGTTTCATCCTGCATACATTTTACCCCTTTTTTTTTACATTTTATATAAAAATATATTTCAAAATTTCCTTTCTATAAATTTATCATCTCGTATTTTCGGTATCAATTTTCGAGGAAATAATACGTATAAAGTTTAAGATATTCACATAATGAATTAGTTAACATTACCGGTATTTCCAAAAATGTTACCTTCTGTTTGCTCTAATGACAGAATAATTCTTGGGAGTGATATTGTAGCTAGGTAAACCAACACTTTTTACTGCTGATTGAATTTCATCCTATTTTATTTTTCCGCTGCTATACCGATTTTGGATGATGAACAAAATTGTCAAAGATTTTACGATGGGAATCATAATTTTCATCTTAATCTCGGAAATGTAAACATCGAATATCGGCCCCGATTTATCTTGTCCTGACTCGGCTACATAAAAACCAGTGGCTTGATGAAATTTCATTTGATTAAAAGGATAACATTTCCCAGAACCGAGTGCGGCCAGCCTCTTGATTAATTAATATGTGACCCAAAGTCAAGTGCGCGTCGACAGATGGAGCCTGATCTGACGAGGAACTCTCTAGTCTTCTTTCAAACCAACTTCTTGGCAGATTTGTCGGCTTAGACTTATTGTTTGCCCTCCACTTCCCTTAATTCTGCCCTTCTTGAGTTTCCTTGAAATGATACTGTTTCCAAGGCTTCATCCCTTAAGTCAGACCCTCGTATGAATTTTTATGGTTTATTAATGGTCAATTTTTTTGCCCTTTAAGAAACTTACAAGGTTCCTGTTTAACAGATCTATGAAGATTTTTTTTTCTTCAAAATCTTTCTCGATTTCTGTTTTTCTCGACGGAATATATTTTTACACGGATTTTAGACATGTGTCAAATAAAAAATAAAACTATATAAAAAAATTAACACCAGGATGTTTTTTGTCACGTTTAAGTAGACATTACCTGGCGAACTAAGATCAAGTAGCTGCTTTTGGTTAATGCTGTCAATAGCTTGCATTTTTATACACTTCTCGCTTAAACAGTTCATTAGTAATCTTTACAATGTATGGCCTAATTCATTGCATTTTGGTTTACACTAGACTGAAGAGTTCTTAATATATGAATATATTTAGAAAAGAAGAATACAAATTATCTGTATAACACGTCTAGATGTTGAGTAATTCATTCCCATATTCGAAGGCGAAAGTGTATTTTTATTGTTCATTTTAAAAAATGATATAACTCTGTACTTAGAGTAGGAAGTACACAGTGTTATCCGCAAAATTCATCCTCCCTCAGCCATTACCTTAATTCATCCTCCCTCAGCCATTACCTTAATTCATCCTCCCTCAGCCATTACCTTAATTTTAAAAATATTTTATTACGTATCACATAAAGGGATGGGATAACAGACATTGCTTATATAATTCACTCCGACATACATGGTCAATGTCATATAGTAGTATACAAGATTTTGTGTCGTACAATATTGACAATAATATTATAATATATATTATATTGATAAATATATGCATGTATGTATGTATATTTGTAATCTATGAAGAGAAATTACAATAGGTATGATAATACTTATAATATCATAATTTGTAGTCACTAGTAATGATAATAATGATAATAAAAAAGAGAGAAAAAAAGGACAAATATACAACCATTACCTTATTCTTGATATTAAACATTTGTAACACGTCAATTTAATTTAAACTAAAATTCAAGTCATAATCATGTCTTTTATATGTGTGTGATTTTTCATAGTTATTTAACAGTAAACATGTACGTTCAAACAAAGTGGCGTTTTACTACGCATTAATAACTAACAATCCAAATTAAATTGTTTACAAAAACTGCCAGCTTTGTTTATTTTGCTTACTTTGCATATTTTAATCTTCATGCATAGTGGTCTTTGTTTCATTAAATTTGCGTCACATCGTGTGATGGTAAATAGCAGAGTCAAAAAACAGTGGTTAGTATTATGAATTTACAAACTCATGAATGGACTTTGACAGAGCGAAACTGCTAATGATCCATTTATGAAAAGAAAAGAGGACTGAGACTTATAGAAATGAAACTGTTTGCTATGAAAACAATTATCTTCTGTGCACAGTTATAAAGACCCCGAAGATCTAATTTTACAATGTTCCTATATTGTAAATCCTAAAAGAAGTCGGAACTTACACATTTTACAATATGCATTGTTTTTTAGGACAATGCACGCATACGATTAAAAATTCTGAAAAAGAATAGCAGAAAGAATGAACGACAGAATAGGTCTTCTCTGGGATGAGTTTTTAACGATTGATGGTTCCCTATAATGAAACAAAAATCAGAAAAAAGCTAATCAGAAAATCATAGTTAAAAAAACCACTTAATTTGGGCCCGCCATCTGTGAGGAAGTTTTGTTACTAGCAAAAATAGCCATTTGGTTAACTTCTCAAAGACTAAAAGACAATAAGGATATTCTGATCGAACTTCCAGTAGACTGAGGAACCAGTGATGCATGCCTGTCAATATGTGCACGTATCGTGTGACAGGTGGAGTTATGTGTATTTATCAATGCAGCCCGACTTGATCGGCCCTCTGTCTGATCACGGAGTGACAAGACCCCCAAAGACCGTCAGAGAAAGGGTCGGGGCATTGTCTGTTCTTGGAGACCTTTTCGGTTGTTGGGACAGTGGCTCTGTTTGATAATCGTGCCGGATCTCCATCGCAAGAGATTCTATCTTTATGATTGATGCGTAAGTAATTTTAGGACATTAAAAAATCCATCAAAACAATATGATGGGGTCCATTTTTAATGTGGCTTGCATCTGTCGGAACAAATGACGAAACAGCGGAAACGCAACCACAATGGTCTATAGAAGTGTTCCCGATACCAGACGCTTAGTTATCACAAGGAATGCGTAAACAATATGTAATCACTTGTTAATATGAATCTAACGACTTTATTAGATATGTTAACGAGATAGTATATTTTTCTGTTTGTGTTTATTAATTTGGAATCGTCAGAGGATGCATTTCTTCTTAGACTGGCGACATTTATGATATACCAAAATAAAAAAAAGGAAAAGACGGATATAAAAGAATAAACTGCTGGCAGTTCCGATTCTTACAGCAATAGATAATAATGTAATTGACAACATTTTGTTAACATTCTTTTGAATGCAAATAAAAATACATTTTTGTAAGGGTTTGATTTACGGTAAGATTGAGCGTGAAGTAATGATCACATGTTCATGCACGTGATGTTTCCATTCAGACAAAAGGGTCCCCGCTGGTCTAGAACAAAGTCTTGTCATTTGTTACATAAATCTGTCATCTTTATACATTAAATCATTGATCTTTTGAAATAATTTTCAAAAAAAATCGTTTTCACGTTTGAAGACAGCATATACATACAACAAAAACCCTTACTGAATAGAACACATTTGATTGGTCCATTCTAAAAACCCCTACCCACTCTTAATATGAGTACGTGAAAAGAAAGGGCTTGTTTCGAAAGATTCTGTCTGACCAAATTAAATGAAATAAAAATACATTTATTTTGCCCAAAGTCAAACAGATTCTAAAATTAGATAGTTGATTGTGGTTCAAACTGACTAGTCGGGGTATGGGGGTAACAGTTATGGGGGGGGGGAGTTCCCGATTTTATGCAATCATGCAGTATTCTTGATGATATAATAAAGTGTGATTAAATTACTTATGGCACCTGCTTCAAGGTTCCTGTATTGTACATAAAGACACAAATACATTCACGACGAAACAGAAATAAGAATTCCAACTCAAATCACTCAATAAAGGAGTGCTCCATGATTAGACCTTCAAATGCATGCTGTGTCGATTAACTTTCGGTTTTCAGTTTATCATTGGTTCAGGTACGTGACAGAGAGAAATAAAGCGTTTATTTCTTTGGACTCAGTACTTTTGAACAGAGAAATGCGTTTACCTTGCCTATCTTGTACATCGGCCCATCTGGCCGAGTCGATCGTCGCCCTTTAATATTTAATCATTTTCGTGCACTTGGCATATAATTGGATTCCCATGGTATTAGGGGTTTAGGAACCACCGCTTTATGAGGACCGAGTTTCTTACGAAAGAACAAGGTTTACACGACATTCGGCTCTATGAACGTCTAAATAATATATATCTCCCTGCTTAACCAAATTAAGTTTTGTCACCTTAGTGAAATAAAAGGGGGAAACGTCTCCTAGATCAATAGTCGTCCTAAGATGCCTTGTGTATTTAAAAGTCGTCTGTGTCTGTCGTAATGGAAGTGAACATTTTAGAAAAAGAACAAAAAAAAAAAATAAGTTACCGGAAAATCTTGCATTTCAGGAGTTCGTATGGCTCCTCCCATCACGGGAAGCAATATGTCATTTTGTTGATGTTTAGAAGTTGTGTATCTATACAAAAATAAAATAGAACTAGAGCAAAGCTCGTTGCAAAGCAACGAGTGGGTCTTCCGTTAATGTCGGAAGTAAAGCTGGGAGTTCCTGTAGGAAGCAGAGCTCTTAAACCAATAACAAAAGTAACTTAAATAAAAAGATGAAAAAATCGAATTATTCCTGGTACGACTTAACAAAATACGAATGATTTTTAGTACGACTTAACAAACACCTTTCCGATTTTAAGAACGACTTAACAAAAAAATTTCCGAATGTGTTCAAGTACGACTTAACAATTATTTTTGGTACGAGTTAACTTTACTTTGAACATTACGCTATTTTTTAAACCAAGGACGCGGAATCAAAATTTCCGGAAAAATCGATTTTCAAACCCCGATATCTCTGTAATGCATTGTCCGATTTTTAAACAGCTTTCAGTGTTAGATTCAGCTAAATAAGCTCTACAAAACACATATTCATTTTTGATTTGATCAGAAAATTCATTTTTTCGAAAAATTTGTTTCACTTCCGGTTTGGACCGGAAGTGATAGATTTTCATTTCCAGCCTTATTACAGAGGTAAATCGACCAAATCATAACCATTGAAAATTTCAAGCCTCTATCTTAAAGCGTTTTCGAGAAAAGTCCGGGACAAAATGACTTTTTTAAATTTTTAAAATTGACGTAACGTCAAAACGGACGTGACGTTCTCTTTAAAATTTTAATACTTTTGAGGGACGCCAACTTGCAAAAATCTTTGAAAATTTCATCAAAATCGGTTAAAAACCTTTTGAGTTATGAAGCAAAAAAGGAGTCAGAAGAAAAGAAAAAGAACTAGAGCAAAGCTCGTTGCAAAGCAACGAGTGGGTCTTCCGTTAATGTCGAAAGTAAAGCTGGAAGTTCCTGTAAGAAGCAGAGCTCTCAAACCAATAACAAGAGTACTAAAAAAAAGATAAAAATAATCGAAGTATTCCTGGTACGACTTAACAAAATACGAATGATTTTAAGTACGACTTAACAAAAACCTTTCCGATTTCAAGAACGACTTAACCAAAAAAAATCCGAATGTGTTCAAGTACGACTTAATAATTATTTTTGGTACGAGTTAATTTTACTTTGAACATTACGCTATTTTTTAAACCAAGGACGCGGAATGAAAATTTCCGGAAAAATCAATATTTAAACCCCAATAACTTTGTAATGCATCGTCTGATTTTAAAACGGATTTCAGTTTTGAACTCAGCATGGAAATAACTGTAAGATGCGTACGTAAAAATATTAAAATTGAGAAACATGAAAATTCAAAAAAATTGGTTTTGCTTCCGGTTTCGACCGGAAGTGTCCGAATTGAGTTTCCAGCCTTATGTCATAAGTAAAACGGTAGTTCTACCTACTCTGTAAATCTCATAGCTTTATCTTAAATCGAAAATGAGAAAAGCTCCGGACAAAATCACTTTTTAAAACGTGAAAAACGTCAATATCTGACGAATTTGATGACGTCATCAAATACTTTTTTCATATCATAGAGATCTTTTAGATATACATTAAACCTATAAATTTCAAAACAATCGATGCAAGCGTTTTTGAAATATTTGAGTTGGAAAAAAAATAAAAAGAATAATAATAATAAGAATAAGAAAAAAAAGAAACCGTAGAAAAACAAAAGGGTCTTCCGTTGGAAAACGGAAGACCCTAATAATAACTAGAGCAAAGCTCGTTGCAAAGCAACGAGTGGGTCTTCCGTTAATGTCGGAAGTAAAGCCAGAAGTTCCTGTAAGAAGCAGAGCTCTTAAACCAACAACAAGAGTAACTAAAATAAAAAGATGAAAAAATCGAATTATTCCTGGTACGACTTAACAAAATCCGAATGATTTTAAGTACGACTTAACAAAATCCTACCCGATTTCAAGAACGACTTAACAAAAAAATTCCGAATGTGTTCAAGTAAGACTTAACAATTATTTTTGGTACGGGTTAATTTTACTTTGAACATTACGCTATTTTTTAAACCAAGGACGCGGAATCAAAATTACCGGAAAAATCAATTTTTAAACCCCGATATCTCTGTAATGCATCGTCTGATTTTAAAATGGCTTTCAGTGTTAGATTCAGCTTAAAAATCTCTACAAAACACATACTCGGTTTTGATTCGATCAAAAAATTCATTTTTTCGAATGACCCCACCATACCACCTGGGACTTTGAACAAACTTGAATCTACACTACCTGAGGATGCTTCCACTTTAATTTGAGCTTTTCTGGCCTAATACTTTTTGAGAAGAAGATTTTCAAAGATTTTCTCTATATATTCCTATGTAAAACTTGATCCCCCTCTTGTGGCCCCTCCCTACCCCCGGGGACCATGATTTGAACAAACTTGAATCTACACTACCTGAGGATGCCTCCACACAAGTTTAAGCTTTTCAGGCCCAATAGTTTTTGAGAAGATTTTTGAAAAATACCAACAAGTTTTCAATAATTCTCAATTATCTCCCCTTTAAAGAGGGCGTGGTCCTTCATTTGAACAAACTTGAATCCCCTTCACCTAGTGATGCTTGTAGTGCCAAATTTGGTTGAAATCTGCCCAGTGGTTCTTGAGAATTAGATGAAAATATGAAAAGTTTACAACAATGACAACGACAAATTGTGATCAGAAAAGCTCACTTGAGCCTTTGGCTCAGGTGAGCTAAAAACAAAATGAAGGAAATATTATTGCATACTTTTATTGAAAAACAAATTTTCACAGCTAACAATTGTAAATTACTTCAAACAGCCATAATTTTGTTTGTTATAATTTTTTATCAAACACAAACCACAACAAGGCATGATGCTTTCTTAAAGTTCCATTACAGTAACTGTTCATGAATTATTTGATTTAATTTGAATTACTGGTAAATAGTCTGTAGAACACATTAAGGAATATGCATGTGGGTAGAGGTGACAGGTTAATCTCAAGAGCTCAAAAGAATCAACAGGTATAAACCACGTGGCCACCAATAGCTGAAATTAAAAAAATCAATAAGCTGTGTTAATACATGTACCGGTACTAATAATAGCTGTGTTAACATTAACATATGCATAGTATTTCTGAAAAAAAAATACACTGACCATGCAGTGTAATTAGTATGACATATCCCGATACGTGACATTAGATGGCACAAGACAGTTTTTTTGATACATTTCATTGTAGCCTGGGAACGTGTGTCTTCGGAACCCTGTAACTAGAATTTCCTCAGTTCCCATTCAGCACAAATACCTTTAATTCACTCTTTATAAGGCCAATCACCAATTTCTGAAGAAAAATACTAGTCAAAACCTGTAAAATTTTCTACATACTGGTTTGACCCTTCCATATTTTGCTAATTTTTCATGATTTTTCAGCTTTTTAGACCTCCCCCAGCCAATTCCCTGGAAAGGGTTGACCTTCCGTACCATGTGCATGTTGCTCCATCACATGTCAGAAACTTACCGGTGTATAGTTTATAATGCCCCATCCACCTACTTTTCGTGTTATTTACCCTCCCGTCTGTAACTTGCATTTTCACGTGCACTGTCTAATTAAAGTCAACACAACAGTCATAGCCGCAGGTTTCGCATTTTACTTCTGAATCTCATGTACCTAACATATGGGGCCTACATATTGAATATCAATTTCAACAAGAGACATCCCTCTAACTAATGATAATCATTAAAAATCATTTCATGAATTTTAGCAACACTCATAAGCCGTCAAGTACAGCAACTCTCAATTTTACAAAATTATTGACGGGTACTTTATCCGAAACTGTCCCTTGCTACCTTTAACTTACACTAACATTCTCTGAAAAGTCATCTTGTCTTAAACTCACAAAGCTTATGCTATTCTGAGAAAAAGTATACCTCATTTTGCCAATTCCATTAAGGATTAAGAAAAATATGGCCATTTAAGTGAACCCAGCATTTCTACCTTCCTCTATTTAACACAGATTCATAGGGCTCTCCATAAATAAAGCATCTTTACCTAATCTTATAGAGGTCAACTGTTGTTCAACCTCCCTAAATAAGAAACCTTATTCAAAACTACATACATATACATGATATTATCATGACAAAAGCATCACATCACTTAGAAATATCCTTACATGTATACCCTCCCCCTTTTTTGATTTTCCTAAGAAGCATTAGTTTGAACACTTTAACCTAATATTATGAAACTTGTGGCAATTCCCTTGAGTCATTTCTCACACATATTTGAAAACAACCATCACTGATATTGAAAATTGATCTTTTCACTTGATAAATGGATGAAATGTAACATTTTTTTTCACAAAAAGACATGCCGCCATACATGTGATTTCTTGTTTTCATGAAACAGTAAGCTTATAATCATATTTAGTGAATATCTTATCTATTCTGGTTTCTAGTCTCCTTTTAACTTTGCTAAAATAGTAAGACCTACAAGTGTGATGTCTGCTCTTAATTAAAATGAAATTCAAACACAACCGGGTACCTGGGGACGGATGAGAATTCCATGATAAATGTTCAAATTTTACATGTTTTCCTACATTTTTGATGCATATATACAATAAAAGGGTAAAAATATGTTGTTTCTTGATCATTTCGAGAGTAATTATTATAGCAGATGTTATTTCAAGGTCAAATGTACATTTAGATATCCAACATGTAATGGTAATGGAGACAATTGAAAAGAGGGGGTGGCTTTTTGAATTCTGTAAATATATCTAAAATAACACTTTTGGATAGGAAGGAGCAAAAACTTGGGTTTTTTGACATATTGTATACTTTGATAACTGCATTTGTCTACATGTGAATTTTATTTGAAAGAAAAATATGCTGTTTTAAAAAAATTGAGTTATACGGTATAAGTCAGGTTGCTTAATGTTATTTCATGAAATCAGACAGCAAAATTACTGCAAATTTATAATTTAAATAATTCAATTGATCAAAACTCTTTTACAGTATTAATTCTTATCTCGGTAATTAACTTAAGCCTATTAATTGTCATCAGGATAGGAAATACCTACTTTCTAAGCCAATTTACTCTAGTGGTGGTCATTCTACACATTTAAAAGGGATTTACTTCCCTTGTGTATTATAGATATAACTAACATCATCATCCATTTCCCCCCCCCCAAAAAAAATAATTTTGGTACAAAATCCACTCAGAATTATAGTTAAATGAGAAATCTGAAAATACCATATGTAGTCTTGAAACTTACACTAACATTCTCTGAAAAGTCATTTTGTCTTAAACTTACAAAGCTTATGCTATTCTGAGAAAAAGTATACCTCATTTTGCCAATTCCATTAAGGATTAAGAAAAATATGGCCATTTAAGTGAACCCAGCATTTCCACTTTCTTCTATTTAACACAGATTTATAGGGCTCTCCATAAGTAAAGCATCTTTACCTAATCTTTTAGAGGTCAACTGTTGTTCAACCTCCCTAAATAAGAAACCTTATTTAAAACTACATACATATACATAATATTATCATGTTAAAAGCATCACATCACTTAGAGATACCCTTACATGTATACCATCCCCCTATTTTTTAATTTTCCTAAGAAGCATTAGTTTGAACACTTTAACCAAATATTATGATATTTAAATGCTTCTATTCTGATCAATTGAATTTTTAAGCAGCGTGAAATTAAAACCATCGCAATTGATACTTTCGTAAAAATCATGAATTTTTAACACGGTGAAATTAAAATGACTTACAATACCGGTATTTCATCCGAACAGCCTCAAAGTATAATTTTCTGCTATACCATTTTTTAAAAATAAAATCTACTGGTTTTTTTTTTGCAAATAAATTTAGCGAGGATTTTGTTCTCTTTTCTTATAAATGACAGGTTTTAAAAACAATATTATGTTTAGGATGTATAAAATTCCATAAATTTTTTTACAAAGCTTTGGATTTTAGTTGCACAATGAAAAAATGAGGGATTGCACGATAATACATGCTCATTTTGAAATTTAAAGCATTGATGATTTCTTTTCCTAGATAGAGATATGCACAAAATGATCTTGCTCTGTGATGCTTTGCCAAGATTAAAAGCATGAGAGAGAGAGAGAGAGAGATCTGAGGCACATGTAGTAAAAATTATTACATACATTTGTCTTACTGTAAAAATTGTTTACAATGTAGATGTGTTCTGCATGTAAAGTTTACCAAAAAGGAATCAATAAAATTCAATATATATAAAAGATAAACTAATCTCAAAGAATTTACTATGTTCTGTGAAATAATCAAATCTTGAGAAGAATGTTTTATAGATATCAGGGAACATTTACCTAAAATCTGAACTTAAAGTTCTTTTCATCTTGCACTCTGTTTTACATGCTCTTTCACAGGCGATAATCATATATAACGGCGAGCCAGACAAAAGTTCTAATTTTAATTAGACTGAATATTTACCATGTCAAATATATTTATTTAATTAAGCACAAGCCTGAGTTCTTTTATTCATTAATCAACATGATTAAGTGGAGGTGATATGGTAAAGATCTGCTATATTCAAATATTTAGGGTAAAGTTATCATCATGCAAACATGCACTCTAATTACAACATTCTACTCTTGTGTGCCTTTGGACCCCCACCCATTTTAA
Source organism: Magallana angulata (assembly GCF_025612915.1). Lineage (NCBI taxonomy): Eukaryota > Metazoa > Mollusca > Bivalvia > Ostreida > Ostreidae > Magallana > Magallana angulata. The sequence continues at coordinate 59,528,171 of NC_069117.1, forward strand.
TTGCACTGGTTTACAGTGTGTGGTGTGTTGTTCAATATAAAAAAGGACATACATATACATAATAATAAATAGAAATTCAAAAGAGTAGTGTGCAAAACATAAACGTGAAAATACATTGAACAGATAATATCCCGAGATTTCTCTGACTCAAATGCCCGCTTTTATATTGTTACGCACGTCAAAAGCGGGGGTTAGAGTCAGAGGAATGTCGGAATAGATTGAAAAGTGCACAAACACTTTGAAAAGAAAAAGTCAATACGATATATCCTGTATTGAAACATACCTTTATAATCTGTCATACGTTAGTTGAGCTGAAATTTCCACTATCGCCGTCTTGCAGGCCATTCTTCTGACACACCGCTATCAGCTGTTGTTCGCAGTCAAAACATGGCGAGTTGACATGGTGAATCGTACGATAATTTTTTCGATTAAAACTAATAAGACTAATAAAAACTAACAACGTAATTATCGACCGAATTAACGAAATTGTTTCAATAAACACTCTGATTAACTATATAAAAAAGGAGTTCGGTTTTATATTACCTGTACGAAATCTGTTCAGCAGGAGTTACTTTAACTGTGAATTTTGCACTATTTTTTAAACCAATAACGAGGAATCAACATTTCCGGAAAAATCAATATTTAAACCCCGATATCTCTGCAATGCAGTATCCGATTTTAAAACGAATTTAAGTTTTGTATTTAGCTTTGCAAACTATACAATATGCATATAATTTTATGTTTTTTATAAAGTTTTATGATCAGTACGAATTGATACAGTAGAAGTTACTTTCAGTGTGAATTTTGCACTATTTTTGAAACCAAGAACGCGGCATGAAAATTTCCGGGAAAATCAGTTTTTAAACCCCGATATCTCTGTAATGCATCCTCCGAATTTTAAACGGTTTTCAGCATTAGATTTAGCTTAAAAAGCTCTACAAAATACGTATACGTTTTTTGTTTGATCAACAAATTCAATTTTTCAAAAAATTTGATTCGCTTCCAGTTTCGACCGGAAGTGACAGATTTTCATTATATAGCTCTATTACAGAGGTAAATCGACCAAATCATAACCATTGAAAATTTCAAGCCTCTATCTTAAAGTGTTTTTGAGAAAAGTCCCGGACAAAATGACTTTTTTTAAATTTTAAAAATGACGTAACGTCAAAACGGAAGTGACGTTGTCTTTAAAACTTTAACATCTTTGAGGGACGATAACTTGCTAAAATCTCTGGAAGTTTCATTGAAATCGGTTGAAAACTTTTTGAGTTATGAAGCAAAAAAGGAGTCAGAAAAAAAAGAAAAAGTATAATAATAATAAAAAGAAACCGAAGAAAAACAAAAGGGTCTTCCGTTGGAAAACGGAAGACCCTAATAATAATAATAAAAAGAAACCGAAGAATAACAAGAGGGTCTTCCGTTGAAAACGGAAGACCCTAACAACAATAACTAATTATGTTATCAATGACCTCATCAAAACGAAATCTTTAGAGAGTAAATAAGGCTGAACTTGTAATGACAGCATGACATTTTTGGATTTAAAACAAAAGCAAAACATAATGATTAATGATAGGATTGAGGGATCGAGTTAAGACAATCTGACAAGAATATATTAACTTGGAGATCCTGACTTGCGGACTTTTGATAAGGAAACCAGTGATGACGAAATACTAAGAATATGATAAAACAGCTTCATGGTGTATTTATTACGTCACGACATCCGGGTACAAGCTCGCACTCCCCTATGTTAACCTGCTTTCATGTCCCAGACAAGTATCAGACCACAGTGACAGTAATTTATCTCTGGGGAGGGGACTACGCAACATCAGTAGCTAGGTTTTGTTGTCTTTGATGGAAGCTGATTTGGTTGTCAATGATGAAGTCTTTTTAATGCTCTCAATTCTTTACATTGATATATGATTCCTGCATTAGTATTTAATTAATCATAGGAGCGAAATACAGACGACGGATTTTGAAAAATAAACAATCAACACCCCATCTTTATGGAATGCATTCATATAATTTAAACACGTTTTTATATTTAATATTTTTTTTTCAGATGCTTTGATATAGTTGTTGGATCTTTGCAATATATGAGTATTTTCCAATCTATTTTTAGACGCTATGGTACTAAGTGTGCTGGCTGTGAGAAGGGGATTCCCCCGACTGAGGTGGTGCGCCGCGCCCAAGACAATGTGTACCACCTGGAATGTTTCGCCTGCCTGATGTGTAGCAGACAGCTCAACACGGGCGACGAATTCTACCTCATGGAAGACCGGAAGTTGGTCTGTAAGGCGGACTACGAGTCGGCTAAAGCCCGGGGCATCAATGGTGGGTCCTATTTTACCGAAACCCACTCCACACAAATAAAATAAATTTTTTTTAGAGTACACTGCAACCCGTAGAGCGATTGCAAGTACTTTATAAAAGTTTCATTTTTATAGGGCCTCATGCTAAGAATTTATCGGTTGCAGCCCTTATAAATATTTCGTTGGGAGTTAGAGATTAAATGATTCTTACTTTTTTTTCAAAAATTGTCGAAGAAAGTTAATTTCAAAGCAAGAAATTCATCACGAATTTATTGTAAATTAATAGATAAGAGCACCTTTAATTTGGTTGGTCAGTCGGGGTAGGGAGATGCAACCCTTTTTAAACTGAGGCCACAGTTCTTGCGGTTGTAGTGTATCGTATGATACCATTTCGTTGAGATAAACAAGGCAAATAAGATAGGAATCCCATAATATTCTTAACGTAATATTCTTCGTGAAACAGAAATCCGATTTGGGTAAAGCAGGTAAAAATAGTTTTTGCTACATCCCTAGCACCTGATGCAGATAAACAAGAAGTACTTAAAGATCCATAAGACCAGCGCAAACACGCGAGCAGCTCTTACAAACTATCACCAGAACCCGAGAGATTCTATGATTTATCTATCCTGAGTCTATAAATAAAAATTTTAATGAAAAAGAAGACCAATATTTTTTATGCGCAAATAAAATGCACGTGAACACTGTCAGGTAGAGAATAGAAGCGGGTTATTTTGTTTCAGCGGCCAGCTCCTTACAGTACCCCTGTTATTGATGCGCCGCCGCCGCTAGGCTGGTGTTATCATCGCTCGCACACCTGCGTACGCCGTACCTGAAATCGATATTGCCCAGAGTGACGTGATTGGGAATTGATTTAAGTTATTTAATCACGTCGAGAGTCCGCTAAGCTTATCGTTTTCTCTCATCGCTTTCTTCTTTTCATCTACTTTTTTCATTCAAAGGAGACGCCTTTGCAAATTATTATGTTTCTTTAACGGTTTTCCAGGAAATCATAAATACCAATGATAGCTTATCTAAAAAAGATTGCTTTAATTATTCTCTAAATGCAAAACGATGTTTAAACTTCTTAAAGAATAAACCATAAAATTTTGTTACAAAATGAATTGAAATTTTTTAGAGTACGATATAGATGCAGCAAATAAAAGACCACGCACAACTATAACTGCAAAACAGCTAGAAGCCCTGAAACGGGCGTACAACGAGAGCCCAAAACCAGCTCGACACGTGAGGGAACAACTGAGTGCGGAAACCGGCTTGGACATGCGTGTTGTTCAGGTCTGGTTTCAAAATCGGCGCGCCAAAGAGAAGCGACTCAAGAAAGACGCCGGAAGAAACAGATGGAGCCCTTACTTCCGGCAACTAAAACGCAACGGTGACCAGGATAGTTCTAACAGCGCAGACGACAGATCGGACATCTGTCTTGATGACGGTACGGTTCATTTAGTGCAGTTACTGAGTAAGAAAAACATTTTTGATAAAGATTTTAGTACGTGTTTCTGCCTGTCAAAACACATTTCCGATTTATCTTAGTTGCTTATCTTTTAGATGAAGTAGACGACTTGGACGAATCAATCAGCCAGTCTGGTCGATTGTCAGGAGATTTATTTAGTTCGGGTTCAGGACAACCAATGGACAGAGAGCCAAACATGGGCAGTGTGCCCGTCGGTCCCCCTGAATCCCCGTCCATGGAAACCTGGTCCCACTTTGGAAACGTTCCAAGTAATCCGAATTTCCTCGGACGTCATTCGCCCAACATTCCCATGACAAACTCACATTTAATGCCTATGGATCCACTGCCCATGATGGGCGGCCCGTCCAGTGTAGCTAGGCTGATGGGAGGTGATTTGAACGATAACTCACAAGGTTATTCCGAGTACTCATCAAATTCAAACCATAATCACGTGGAAGTTTACTAAAAACAGAACGATGAAAAGTGGTGAAACGAAAAGATATCAATATGAATGGAATTATCTTATTTTTAAACATTCCGAAATACGAAGGTCGTTTTCAAGTGTATATTTTTTTCAGTCATATCCAATGAAGAAAAGACCATATAGAGACTGATCAGTGAAAGATTGAATAGGTTATATATAGTAACATTTGATTTCGTGGCTTTCCTGTGTTTTAAATATAGTGCAGCAAATATCATTTGTTTAAACTAGTCCTCTTTTACTCCGGGAGAGTGCAATGCTTACTGAAGTTGTTATTTAAGAAATGTTAAAGCACATTTCTTTTTCATTTTGTTTTGAACGCTGTTTTTATTTTCATTTGAAATTTATATCATTCATCATTCATGTTTTACTCATGTTGGGTTGGTTTTGTCCAGACACAAAATCTTCTATTTGTCATTGGTCACGTTTTATGTAATACTATGAAACAGATCATCAGTCTGTCTTTAATATTTGTTTAACCATTTTTTCACATATTCATAATTATCTTCATTCAACATTTTATTTTTGTCTTAGCTAGAAATAAACTGTATCACAAATATATAAGAATTAGCCTTTAATGTAAATTATCATCAAATAATACTCTTTATTTTATAATATGACGGTTTAAATACTTTACAATTCCATGTATTCAATTCCAAAGGATCAGCCAAACGATTCTTTGTAGAAATATTTGTATTAAGGTAACTATTCATGTTATTAAAAAAAATTGGATTAACTTATACTTTATTAACAATGCATAATACTCACCTAATTTTATGAATATTAATATAATGATTTTTGTTTACGTAAAAAATATTTATTGATAGATTTTCTTAATATTTTATTTATTTAAGGTAATTATTTATTGTTGTTATAATTTAGCATGGTAACTTTTATTTCATTGTTTATGTATTGTTTTTATTTTTGGTAAATTTTGTGGAATAAATTTTCTACAAAATATTTTTAGTTTTGCTAACTCAGATTTCTGATTGAAAACAAAATAGTAAAGCCTAAAGTATATAAATCTGACGTTAAAGAAACTGCCACATTGTGATATTTAAATTCACTGGGTGTGAAAAACTACAATGAAATTTGTAATTTTGGCATTTAATATACCCAGTTCAGTTGAAAATTACACTATAATTTGTAATATATGTTTTTAAATTTCATTAAATGAATTTTAAAAATTACTATATCACAGTAACAGCAAAACTATATTTACTGTCAACAAGTGTTTCACCAAAAATATTATTTTATTACTTGATTTTATTGTTCATGTATCCTTAAAATTACATTATTGTTCGTATGGTAAGAGCTTCACTGAATTATTTCCTGATTAGGAAATATGAGGATTTATATAGCCTGACGTTACACAACGGAGAAACTAAAAATAAATGATCATTCAAGTCAAAGACACTTAGAAATAAATTAGAAAAAAATCTAAATTAGATTGCAAGAGCAAAAAACTATAGGTTAATTTACTCTGTTGTATTGTCGGGGTTTGATTGAAAGAATGATGATTTTCTTATTTTCATTTATTTTTACCAAAATGTTAAACTGCTCAGTATAGATATAAATTCCTAATTTGTTTTATGATCCAAGAAATACAAATTAGGGACAGCATTAAAACTTGCGATCAACAACTGTTGATTTTTTTAAGATAAGAAACACATATTTTCAAGCATTTTAACAGTTTTATTCCATCAAAAAATAGAGTTTTAAACATAAAAAATACATATCTTTTAAAAAAAAAACAGTTTTGGAAATTTAAGATTTCACATAGTACATTTTATGGTAAATCCCAAAGAATGTACACAACTGATGACATGAAATATATGTTGAGGTACTAAATCAAAAATATATAATTTATTAAATATTTAAATACTTAAAATTTGACGATTCTGGGTTAGTTAAAAAAAAATAATAATGTAATTAAATATCCAAATGAATATTACCTTAATCTGATTACAAATAACGTATATGTAGATGTGACAACAAATTACGTGATTTTTAATTTAATGAAAAATGACAATAGATCAAAACAATGCGCATATTACATAAATCATTAAGAACAATCAAAAGAAGATACACAGGTAGAACATTACAATTAACACCGTTTGCAAGTTACACATATACTCAGTAGCACTACAATCTACTAAAGTGCAGAACCTGTTGAGCAAAGAAAAAGTCATTGTAAAACAATGAAGTATAATGACTCGGGGCTGCAGTGGAAATGGAGCTGGCGTAAATGGCCAGATCCGCGGGCGCCAATTGATATCAAAATTTCCATTTCACTCGGCAGCGATCGCTTTCTGTCATTGTCGACGTTTCTCCCAGCAAAAGATACAACATTATGACATGGCTTGATATAAATATATTGACGACACGTATCGAGGGAAATTAACAAATTGACGGCCGAGGCGATCAAAGTCCCAATCTATTCAGGACGGCGCGCGGCTCCGAGCAGCGAACGAAGCTGTAACGGAGGAGAGGACCGGATTAATGCCATAGCGCGACTGTAACACGAAGGGACCAGGATTATAGCCAAGCAGATACTACAGATACTGACAAATCGGAAATGTCTTTTATGTCCGGTATTACTCATTAGGGTGCCCAATTACATAAACCCTTGTAAAAGTTTTGCATTTTTTTTTTTAAATTGGTATTAAAATCAAAGAATTTGTATTTCATACAGTTTTGTAACAGATTTGCATCTCTAATATTGCTATTAAAATAAAAGAATTTGTCTTTCAGAAAGTTTTAGGATCGATTGTATGTAAATACCAAAATTTGATCGCCAAACTCATACTTTATGCATATATTAGTCACATATTTTCTCCAAACTTTATAGTTTGATACAAGAAGTTAACAAAATAAGGCTTCATTCAAATTTTGTCATTTGGCCAAGGTGCCATGAAAAATTGTAAAATGGATATAGAATTTTTTTTTACTAACAAAATTATTTTAAGTAAGGCTGGCATATTTAGCTATGCAAAATAAAAAGTATATAATATATCCTCAAACTAATTTAAAAGGGTTCTTTACATTTTGTATATTGTATTGTATTGATTTACAGAGGGCGACACTTTCAGCTATGCAAGAAAAATGTGTAATGCCGAAAAGGGAAAAAGAAATCACGGTGGAATGAATATAGTTAAGGTGTTGGTAACATAGTAAAAACACAGTATTTCAAATATTTGATTTTTCCGTTACCCTATCAAGCAACATTTTTGAACTCAATTTAATAGAAATGCAATTCATAAATAAATATGAAAATTAAGAAACGTTGCTATAGTAGGAAGGTAAATATAAAAATGAAAACATAGAATGAAAAATTCAATATCTTTTATACGATAAAAATTGAAACTGTATTTTGACTCAAAGTGTTGACTGTTGAATTGGAGTTTAAATTGCTTCAATTTTTGTACTGTAATTTTTCATATCCATTTTTCAAATTAAAGGACTACAGTGGTATGCTAGATCATTTTGTATGGTCAGCAAAAACCCAGAGTTATAAGCGAGATACACAGCTCAAAAATCGTTGTTATGTAATCAAGGCAATTGCTATGTTTTAGTTTACAAAGGTTGCTGAATATAAAAAAAACTCTGAAGTTTCAAAAGGTATGGTTAAAAACTGGAAGAACTAAATTTAAAAAAAAACTTGTGCTTAGAATTGTCTTGCAAATAGAAAAATGTAGGTTTATGAAGCTTTTATCGTACATATAACATATGCTTAAAATACATGACAGCACCTTGTTTAGAAAACAAAGAATTATATGCACAGTTTCCACATTAAACTTGAAAACTGAATTTTGAATTTTTTATTAGAATGCAAAAGTATATCATTGTAAACATTAAGAATAGATAAATAAAATTGAATTTTTTTTTTACCTTAAGTCGTTACCTTGTCCCTTTAATAAAGTATGGATTTTTCAATTATTTTCCCTGATCGACCGTTTCTCATAGCAACAAAACTTTTATGATACAGAACAGAAAGACTATATAAGAAAATAAAAGACATGAATACTCACAGCAACAAACATAAACCATGCTTCCAAAGTTTAACATATCTAATATTGATGCTTGGACTTTTTCTTGCAACAAGTTTAGTTTTAAGATTTTTTTTATGTAGAAATCTCCATTTCCATTAGCCGAAAACTGTACATATTAAACCGAATAAAAAGTATTTTTCTAGGTAAGGAAAACGTCATATCCAAAAAAAAAAAGATCTGCTTCACCTGCCAGGTACGAACAGTCAAACACATTATCGATGCATTAACATTTGATTGTCACACTAAAATGTACTTTGTTCCATTAATTATTGCTTGTGGAAAACCGAGTTTTAAATTAAGGTAAGCATTATACATCTTCTATATATATACGGGCTTTACAATACACTTAAAACTTTGATCTGAAAAGGACATCGAAATGAAATACTTAACTCTAAATAATATGAATGCACGGACCCTTGTGTCTGAACACAACTGTTTTGTTAACTGGTGGAAGCCTTCAGGTGATTATATAAGGGATTAAAAAAAACCCAACACAATGCACGGAAAACCAATGCTTCACAGAGAAACGCAGAATTAACTTCTAGAAATCAGCTGTGTTTATCAGTTAAAACAGGCTGCTTCTTTGACTCATGGTTGGTTGTAACTAGATCTTTCCATGAAACACAAATTTAGGTAAGACATTTAAGCTAATTTATAGGTACTTATATTCTAGAAAAACTTCAATTGTGTGAACCTGTTGAAACAGTATAAGCTTTATAGAAGTGACAAGGTCTCTCCAGATTCCACAGTTCAGGTAAAACATAAATGCAAATGTAGGAAAGATCTCCGAAAAATATTGGCATTTATTTCTTAAAGACCACATATCCTAAACGTGAAACATCTTCGCAGTTGTGTGTAATGTAATACGTTCGTTTATTATAGCATTGAATCATGATTTTTTGAAGTATACACTCTCATAACTGCCGCTGTGTGTGCATACAAATTGAGTAACGCGCGTTAGCGCGTTATGAAAATTTGTATGCACACACCGCGGCAGTTATGAGAGTGTATACTTCAAAAAATCATGATTTAATGCTTATATTTACATTTTTTCAACTTCTTGCCTTGTCTGCAAATGTGATTAATGTCTTAAAATTCCTATCTTATTCTAAGGGTAAGTTAATATTAATGGAAGAGCCACAGTAACAGCCACAAGCGTGAACTTTGATTTTCGCTTGTGACGTTGCAGTTTGCAGCGTTCAGCGTTTGTGACGTCATAATAAAACTCGTCAATTTGACCTTTGACTACTTGTTGCATTTAGAGGCATTTGAAGATCACAGAATTTAATGGGAAAACACAGTAGAATGTAAATATAATATATTGAGGCCGTGCCGAGTATGTACTAAGTTTTAATTGATTACAACATGGCCGCAACGTATTACGCTACGCCGCTCATATGTTTTATATGGGTTTGTTTTTTTATTATAGATACTTTGTCCCAAGTCTCTGCGTCCACCTCTTTGCTTAATATTTCGAGAATCCTAAATACCTTTATGCTCAAACCACGTTCATCCACTAGAATGAAAAAAAAAGTTTGTTTTGAATTGCTCCATTCTACCACTACAGGTTTCAATACACAACCAAAAATAGAAAGTCTACAGGTATTTTGCATTGCAGACGACACTAACAGTACCCGAAATATAACGTTGAAAAATTGTGCAAGGAGTACCGAGAACTTCCGAAAGAAGAAAAGATGTAAACATTTTCCATTATAAATCACCGTTGTAAAAAATTGTTTTCGTTGATGTTAACTCCTCTGGATTAAAAAAGATAAAATGTCAATGAAGAATTCTTGGATCTTTTCTCTTTTATCGATTTCAATTGTACTTCCTTCAAGTATGTGTATTCTCATTTAAATTCTTCTAAAAGTGAAAGAAACAGTAACCTTGGACAGACTATAATTTAAAAGCTTATGGTAATGAACCAATGCACAATTTATACTATTCAAAATACATACTATTAAATTATCTTCTATAAAAAGCTGCTCATAAAGGCCTGATATACTACACTCTCAAATGATGTACATGCAGTTTGCACATGCCACAGAAATCACTGCGGTTTAGGTCCAGCAGTAAAAGCGTTGGCAAATATCTTGTTCGACACAAGGGGATCACGGATAATGTCGACACACCTCACCAACTCTGGATTGTCAACAAATTAATCAGTGCATAGCTAGACTTCAATACTTACCTTAATATCAGGTTTGTGATTATGAATTCACGTCATTGAAATATTTATAGGTATAATTTGTACGGTATATATACGTAAATCTTGATGTAAACAGCAACACACTTAATCACAGGATGAACTTTATATCTACGAACTACCTAGGCTTATATGAAGACAAGCACGTAATAATAGATAGTTAACATAAAAAAAATTAAAGAGGGCATGCGTAATACAATTAGTCGGCTGCCCATGTCAGAAGCAGGCAATACCAGTTATTTCAGGAGCACGTTGACCAATGCTATTCATCAACTTGGGTACATGTACCTTCGTTTTGCAATTAAACATAATGTATTCACGTCATAATGATTTTTTTGCCAGAATGCACGGGATTGTAAGAGTTATCTGTCCTTCATTGAAGGGATATCGATCTCTACTTACTCCTTCAGAGATTTGAGAATAGACAAACTGAACTTTATATGCATATTATCTAAAGGTTTGTATATCTAAATGAATAAAAATATTTGTGATTCAAGAAGTTACCTGCTGCAAATTCAGTCTTAATTTTTATGGATTTCTTTTTGGCTTCAAGGGGCATGGTTACGATTTTGCTCAAAATTTAGTTTACCGTTTTTAATGTTTGCAATGTTTTATTAAGGTATTTTGAAAAGTCCACTAAAATTTGAGTGTCAGTCGTAGAATAAGCGAGATACAGAGCTCACAATTCTTTGTAATGTAAACAAATCTCAGAACATATTTTTGTTTACACTCTGAATCATGAAAAGAAAATTTAAACGCTGGGCATTGTTTATGTTCAAGACGAATTAAAAAAATCAGCTTGAAAATATATGTTACCGGTATATTAAACCATTGTAAACAAAACAAAAAATTATAAGCTAGATATATTTTGCTTATATCTCTATGACTGACACTCACATTGTAATTAGAGCTGCATTACTTAAGCATTGTAAACAATAATGATAAAGAAAAAAATGACTTTATTGGTGACCATGCCTCTTTAAGAAATGCATGCTTAAAATCATTAGTCATTACTTATCAAAATCCCAATTTACTAATAATTGTTATAAAAAAAAGCTTTACTTAAGCATTGTAAACAATAAATAAGAGAAAAAAAAATGACTAAAATCGTGACCATACCTCTTTCAGGAATGCAGGATGAAATTCTTTAGTTATTAAAATCCCAGTTTATTAGAACTTTTAGTAGCACTATGCATCATTAAAATTAATTCATAGATATGACCCCATTATTTTTTCCGCACATACATTACACCATTTACTTAAATGGAAATTGAGGTATAGGGGTACATTCAATTATGACGCTTACCTCGAATTAGATTGTCAAAACATTTTATAAACTCTGTCATATCTATAAATATCTATTTACAATTATATTTTATCTATAAATACACATGAAATTGACAATTCTAAACTCTTTTTGATTTGAAAAAAAAATGATTTGTTTCGTTATTTTTAAAAGCATGTATAAAACGATGTCTAAAAGGATAAAAAAAACGTACACACAGATATACTTTTTATTCAGTCAATAAATAGATTAATCATGTTCTTCTTAGTACTATACTATTAGAGTGAACAGGACTAGCAGTGTAAAATTATTTGTCATTAAAATTACATGTATTTGTTTTTTTTTAATTACATCAACGTTTGATGTTCTCTACAACATATATTATTTTCGCGGCCACTTTCTTGCCTTGCAAATGAGATATTTTGATATGCATTACCCCCTTTACTTTTAAATTTTAATTAAAAAAAATTTTAAATTTACTTTTAAATTTTATTTAAAAAAATTTAAATTAGAAATTATTTTGGAATTAATTGTAATATCGGTCTTTTAACATAGTGATATAATTACAGTTTTAAGGAAATATCAATAAAATCAACTCTTCAAACTTTTGAGTTCGTTTATTCTAAATTTGAATAATAACTGTCATGTGATCAATATTAGTCAAATAAACAGTGTCCTTTTCGGTAAATAAATTTCAGGTTTAAGGCTTTTGAAGAGTGGAAATAGCTGATCATAGAATGTGTTTGGTGATCACTACTTCTTAGGTAACATTTATTTTTCTATTAAAGATAAATTTGCTGAAAATAAAAAAAAATTAAAATATTTTTTGCAGTAAGGTTCTGAAAAATTCATTTCGATATTAGTGCTTTTAAATTTAACTGCATTACATAAAACTTCTAAATTTATTATTGAAATGATTTTACTTTTTATCTTTGGTGTAGAATGATCTACAGACACTTGCAATTTTGCAGCATTTGATGCTGCGCCTATTTCCAGCTGCCATTATGAAGTACTTGGTGTAATAAATCGTATCTATAGAAATACTGCAATTATTTGAGGGAAACTAAACCGTTTTCTAGCTGATATTGACTTATACTTAAGGTTTAGAATTATTTCATAAAACTATAAATCTAATAGGAATGTTGCAGAAATGTTTATCTTCGCTTTGCCATGATAAACCACTATTATACCACAGAAAACTTACAAAATACCACAATGAACTTTAACAGAAGAAATATTGTAGACTTGCCTGATTGCTCGTAAGGAAATCAAGAAATTACGTTTTTTCGTTATTTGAAAATCATTGAAATGCAAGAAAAAAAATCACAGGCATGTTTGATGATTTACTCTGCTTAGATGAACTATCTATAATTAATAACCATGTTTTACTTTAGGGTAGTAATAATCTATCTAATAATTTATATAGGAAAAAATCTCCTGGTCAAAATTTTGTGAGTATTCGTTGGAAAGATATACCTGACCAATTTATACAAAATAAAAGTATCTTTTATAGAGAATATTAAATAACAGTTGTTCTCAATAATTATATTTTACAATAAACTCTTTGTAAGATGTAAAAACCTTTGTCCAACCTTTAAAGTGTCCAAGAGACGATTTGAACTCAAAATTTTGAATTTCATTTTTCTCTTTGAATATTTAAATTATTTTTTATTCGCTTTTTAATGCTTTGTCAAATTTTGATGTCAAAAAGTTGGTAACAGGCAAGATACAGAGTTTGAAATGCTTTGTATCGTAAATAATGCTCGAGTCTTGTAATCGTTCACATATGTGTTTTATTCGTGTAAGATTCAATCACATGTTGCTTTTTGCCGTCGCCTATATTGTTTATGAACACATCGAATGAGTTTATCATGCTTACCACAAGTCATATTGTCAAAGAATTGGTAATTCCTTACTTTACATTATTTGTAAACAAATAAGACTCGAAACATAATAATGAATTCTTTCCTCTGTATCTCTCTTGTGACTTCTAACATTCAAATTTTGACCAATCATTCAATATGAAACCATTTTATTCAAAATACAAAATTAAATTTGGATCTCAAATTGTGTCTAGGCCTCTTTAATTTGTAATACATATAATATATGCAAACATCTTAAATTATTAGACTATATGATACACAAATTGTACACTCTTTTTTGTCTTTACCTGATATGGCTTTATGATCGAGAAATTATGGAATACATGGAGTAGCTGATATTGTATCGATTCTGTATCGTTTCAACATGTATATATCAACTTACATCTACTTAATAAACATAAACTGTGAAGATTGGACTGAAGGTTTACATCTTTCTTTCAATCAATCTATTGGTCCGTTTATCAGTTCGAGGTCTGTCAACAGGAACTTTGCAACAGGACAAATGTGGCCAAATCATTTCACGTTATTCAATCTAGTTCACATTAGTAAATTCGATCAATTTGAGAAGGGGTGAGGAGACGTTTTCTTTTACATTGTCAATACAACTTATCAGCTATACAAATGTATATATACATGCGATAAATCATTAAATTACAACGCAGAATAACCGTTTAATGACAATGACAGAGTTGTAAAAACATTTTGAATTCACATGCATATTTTCATTTAAACAATGATAAATTTGAAATTTTTGAAATGAAAAAAATATTATATTGTCAGTAAGTATTCCAGCTGATCTAAGTACCCATAGTAAAAACGTTAATAAAATCTGTAACCAAAGACATCCGATGTCGTGATGTAACATCTATAATGAAAGTCTAAAAAAATATGCTTTTTTGGGCGGTAAACAGAGACATTATATATATATATATATATATATATATATATATATATATATATATATATATATATATATATATATATATATATATATATATATATATAAAATAAAACTAATAATAATAATATACTAATTGGCAATCATATAATTCTAAGTGTCTCCCCTAAAGACTTATCATAGATTTACATTTTAGTGTTTTTTATATATATATATATATATATATATATATATATATATATATATATATATATATATATATATATATATATATATATATATTGTTTTTAAATATGAAAAGTTGATGATGAGCTGGGAAAGATTCAGTTATATGCAGCAAGAATGGCTACAGGTTTTTTAGTCATAACAATTCATTATATTTGGAAACAGGATGGGAATCATTAATAATGAGACGAGACCGTTTTAAATTATCAATGTTATTCAAAATTCGTAACAACCTTGTGCCCTTCCTATCTTTAAGATATTACTTCTGGCATTCGAAACGTCATTTCCCATTACAACACTAAAAATTCCTTAAACTATTCTGTGCCTAAATATAGGTAAGAAGGTGGTTTTTTTTGTAAGTGTAATGATATATTTATTTATACAAGGGAGCCTACCTCATTAACTATTTTCAAGAACAAAATTACAGAGCAACATTACAAAGCCCTCAACGTATTTTTCATTTGATAAAGGTTTTTTTAAACACTGTATTTTTAAATATGACCTTCTTCATTGCAACTTAATAGCAAACTTTTGTGTTCAAGAGGAAACTAGGAAGATGCAAATCACTTATTTTTCGTGTGTAAAAAATATTCGTTTAGTAAGACAATGTCTTATGTATAATCTTTTGACGTTGAACTTTCTAAATATAATTGATGTAAACATTACTTTAGGGGTGTTAAATTGTTGTATGATGATGGAATAATGAAAATATTTAAAGCACTTTACATTTTACATACAGGATTGTGGAAGCTTCAACAAAATTATTCAAAATATAAACTTTAAATATATAATTTGTCAGTTTGAAATATTTGAATGTACAAAGTATTGACATTTCTTCTTATATGACTCCATTCCTATTTGACTTCTACTTATACACAATAATACAAACATTTAAATAAGTATTTTATTTCTATGTTACTTTTACTATAATTGCTTTGAATGTTAATTTGTTTGACAGTCAGTGTGATATATATAATGTATGAATGAAGGAGAGGACAATCTAAGTTATTATAACTCATGTGTCTTCCTGTTGACATAATTAGTCACTACAATATGTTCCATTCAATAAGTTGATCAACAAATCGTCAATGACAAGTTTAGTGTTTGCCTCCAGTAGGCCTGTTATTTTACATTATCTTTAATTATCCTTCTGTAAGACAGTGATGTGTCCAATATAGACAAATGCATTTGCTATTTTATTTTTGTTTGAAATATCTCCTCGCGATCGATGTCGACATATAAGTGTTGATTGAAAATATACAAATTGAGCCCCGGAACGCTGCGACAGTATTCCGTAAATTAAACGGTCAGACTAATTAGCATTTGACATGGTGTTTCGCAACTATTTTGCATTAATAATTTACTCTTGACAATTTTCTCACAATCTTTTCCGGAGCATTCCGGAGCATTAAATTTTGATCCAATCGTAGTGACATGTAAAAAGATATCAGAGAAATTAAAATATAATAATTTGTTGATATAATTGAGGTAAAATATACAAATTTTAACAACTTCTGATTCCAGCGTTTCTTCCTTTAGTTGTTTGTTTATATATTTATAATCTTTTACATGAATTCGTTTTATTGTCTAACAAAGTATTCCTTAGAATAGTTTTATTGGAATTTTTCGGAAAAAAGTAAGATAGGATTTTTTGAATTAACAACTGCAGACTACTGAATCTGACCTACAAAGTTCAACGGTGCATCAATGTTTTATTTGTATATAACCATATGTTTAAGTATATTAATTTTTTTAGATTCATCTACTTTACTTTTTTTGGTGAGCTAAAGATATTAAAAAGCATTCATAATGAAATATGTTTTGGGGATGTTATTTAAAAATACACTTACCTATTATCTAATACGAAGCAAGCCAATCGTGGTTTAGAACGCAACTGTTTCTTAGCTTAGTTTGTTTGATATTTGATTACGTATACAATTTGTAATTTATTCACAACAACTATTTTTTGATGACAATTTAAGATACATGTAGCCGTTAATGAAAACTGAAGAAGAAAAAAGTTTCCGAGTAACAAAATTTTTGATTTTATAGACGGTCAACCACCGTTTATCAGTAATATATATTTTTCAAAGCCTTAATTAATATTAAACAACAACTATCTAAAGGAGTGCTAGAAATAAGTGGTCTTATATATTTGATGAAGTTTAGAAATAGGGATCGCATTAGAATATCTGCACAAGTAGCTCACAATGATTAAGCAGCAGATCGCATAATAGATTTGAGGCTAAAAGTAAAACAATAAAAGGGTTTGTATCGTTTCACATCACGTGAGAAATGTGTCGTTTTCTAAACAATTCTACATATACGTCAAATTCCTTCATATGATTATCAATGTGGTCCCAACTTCATAAACGTATTTTTTTTTAATTTCTAAGAGTCATTTATTAAAAATGGTAACCATGTTGATTATTTTAAGACATACAAACCTATGGCAACACTTTCACTGAAGTATTGTCAACAAATCAGAGTTTATTTTTATTTGTTGATAACATTAATCAAGTCTTTTGGTTATAAGTAATTAATCGGTCAGTTAGAGTGTGTCTCAACTCGGTACACTAATCGGTAATTTTTCTGTTGCTGGTTTGATAAAATCATGTGATTAAAGAATAAGTATTAGTATAATGGTGTGACAAGAAACGGTTTTAAGTTTCCTAGGTAGAGAGTACATACTTACTTAAAAAACTATTGTGCATAGAGAACTAACTTTAAACTGTAATATATTTGTGAAAGGCAGAACTTTTAAATTTTTATTGTTTTACATAGTTTACATGTATTTTACATGTAGTTTACATGAACTTTTAAATTTTTATTGTTGTACATAGTTTAAAATCCTTTATAAAAATCAATAAATAATAAGTTTATAAAATTATTTATAATTATTTCGTTTATAAAAATACATATTTAACAATATTGCCTGTTTATGCATTTAGATGTGTGTTGGATAAAAATTCATGTAGATTTGTTAGTAAACCACAATTAACGTTGCAAAGGAATAAAAAAAAACAAAGTCTCTCTTTAAACGTTCAAACAAATCCATGTATTACAACCTCACAAACAGTACGCAAATTGTCAATTTACAAAAATTGGCCTCAACGACATAAAAAGATTCCACAATAAATGACAGTAAAGAGACCAGAAGCATGCAATTATTAAACACTGAATTTCAAATTAGGAAAAACAATAAGGTTCACTAAAAAGATACCGATAATAATAAAATAGATACTTTCATATTTTTTTAAAATTACAATTTCAGCATTAGGTTAGGGCTAAAATTTGTCGTCATATCTATGTAGAAGGATAGGAGTTATCATAAATGCGATTCTTTTGGAATATTATCAATTTTCATAACAATATTTTTTAATGTTTAATATTTTTTAATCATAGTCATCTATAACAATAATAATAATCAATTGCAATTTGAAAAAGATTTAAAACAAAATTAAAATCACAATATCATATTTCCATATACATTTTAGAACAATGTGTTATTACTATAGTAAGATTAAAAAAACTCAAAATACTAAAAACAAAAACAAAAAACATTTGAGCATGACAATTATCTATTCGAATGTTTTATTCAATATGGTAAATATCCAAAAACAACGGATAGAAGATATCCATAAAATTAAAAAGATAGCAATAGAAATACAGTTATGGTATTAACAGCATATAATGACATTCGTCGTTAAAAACTGTAAAAGTTTTTAAAATATTTAAATAAAAAAACCCATCTTATTTAAATTGAGTTAGGTCATGATAAATAACACATTATTAGGTTGCTAATTAAAGTTCCATCATAATCACAGTCTTATGATGTCAATGTATTTTAGTATAAAAATAGCAATATATGATGAATTTTATTTATTTCACTGGACTGTATTTAATAATCGTCAAGTTTATTTCATCCTGGATAAATAGAATTCTTGTTTTTTGTGAAATCAAATATTTTGTTTATTCATATTTCGAATCTTAATTTACAACAGTATACGTAAATTAAAAGAAAGAAAGTTTATTCATATTTCGAATCCTAATTTAGAACGGTATACGCAAATTAAAAGAAAGAAAGTAGATAATGTATACAAACTTATTTTTATGATATGCGTTAAAGTTAAATAAGAATAAAGTTTTAATGTCATCTTAATCAAAAATCATATAACATGTTAGTATCAAAATCTAAAGAAGGTTTATATTAATGATTAAACTATGTAAAAATGAAGATTGTTTACATATATATCCATCATTTAGACCTTTTTTCATTTCTTTCAATGTAGTCTTGAGTTTTGGAAGGAAAATATTGAGAATTTCTAAAGCCTGTACTGTACAAAAACTAAAAACAAAAGATTTTAATGATTTCAGTTTTAATCGAAAGTGTTTCTGATACCAACAAAATAGAACTTTTTATTAAAATTAATGACAGAATGAAAATAAAGCTGTCCAAACATCTTAAACATTCACTTCCCTGTTTGTTGATAGATTGCCAAGGTTTTTCAAGGCTGAGCGGCCCATTTTAAGACGCCTGACACCAACCATATCAAAGAAATGCTGTGGAACAGAACTCCATTGTATGAGGACGCGAGAGTAAACGATTATATAATTGTCAGTTCTAAGTTAATGACAATTTTAATAGGAGGTGCGTGATGTTCTATATAGGGTCGAGGGACGTCACACATCACTCATAAATTCCTTAATGCCGCACACCGGCATTACTGTTTCTTTATTTAATTAATCTGATCTGATAATCCGAAAAAAGTTGGTACCAATGACTTCGTATAGAAAATATGTGAAGGGCATTCATCATGAAAAGAACAGAAATTTAAGAATGGGATCTGTCGTTCGGAAGAAAAAACAATCTTGCAATATTTATTCATAAATTATTAATAAAGGTTAATACAAAATCTCTAGAACATATTTTCCTTTCCAATAAAACTCATAGACTAAAAGACAGAAGTAGTCCATAAAGGTCATCACTTTTTAATTGTTGATAACTTTGATGCTGTTTATCTTTTCTAGAATCCCAGAATGCTGGAATCGGTTGCTACCATTGGAAAAAAAACTCAGTGATTTTATCTACGAATATACTAAAATGTATCTTGATTAAAACTTGATATTTGAGTTTCAAATTTTGACATAGCATTATAAACTTTTATATTTATCAGTATAAACATTGAAAATAGAAAAATAAAATTTAAAAATTTTAAGTCAAATCGTGTTCAAGTCCCTTTAAGTGACTCATTTTAGACTTTTTTCGGCATTTTAAAGAAAATATGTTTCGAGAAAATAATTTTATTCAAACTTTGACGACGTTACAAATTTTTAATGTAATTTTGAGAAAAATCGATTTTCTTTCATTTTAAGGTGAATTATTTATTGTGGTACAGGCAAAGCTTATCAGCGCAATAGTATCTGGCAGCTGCTGTTTTCAATAAATCCCTATCAAATACAAAAGGGTATTGACAATAAAACGAACTAAAGTAGTGAAGGGGAATACCAACCAAACCGTGTTTCGGGTAAAACTTTGTTATTTCAAATCATTTCTTTGCTGAATTTCACGAACACAGATGCTCTCCGATTTATTTTTATTTGGAGAACAGAGTTGTGTAACTGTACTACAAAGAGACTTACCGATTTTTTCAACAATAGAACAGACGCATTGTTATTTATTGTAGAAATGCATAGATGTTTACTGCGTGAATAATTTTTTGAATTATGAAGTCTTTGAAGGTCATTGAGTCGAGCCTCGGCTGATAAATGATTATCTAAAATTATTTGTATCTGAAAGGTCAGAGTAATGTGACCGCATAGATTTTACGGTGCTAGGGAATTCTTCTGGATCTGCATCGGTCGTGTGCAGTACGAACCGGGTGAGGGAATGTTGGCGTAAAGGGTATAAGGTTGAGGCGCGCTGTGGGCCGTAAGTTAAAACGAAGGGTAGGTTTGCCGTATTCCCGAAGGTCCACCAGTATACAGTTCCAGAGAAATAAACCAAGTGATGAAGGATTCCGTATTTATTGGTCGAGATTCAACGATGGCAACATTTTAACAGACATACATTTTACAAACAAGTCGGATATGGCCAGTAGTGGCCTCCGGACTCTGGGTGAGTCGGACGTGGCCGAGGCTGGCCGCCGTATTCCAGACTGCCGATTGACAATTGTACATAACTATTTATAAAAATATAAACAATAAGTATAAATTGACAAGTGATGACATAAGTAAGCTGAGTGAAAGGTTTACAGATATAAAATAATTAAATAAACTCAATGAGTCTTTGATGTCCAAGATATGAAAAACTGATAATTGCACAATGTTGTTTTAAGAGATTAACAGTCCTTGAGACATGACACTCTGTCTCTTTGAAATCACATTAAGAGTCCGAAAAGTGTCAATCACTAAATAAATAAGTAACTTTGTAAGAAATAAATTGTGAGAAAATATTACGAAACAGATGTTGAATTTTAAAAGAAAAGTCCAAAATAAAGTTATAATTAAACAGTGAATTTTGCACGGTGATAGTTTCCCACCGCTCCGGGGAAAACACGTCCTCGTGTTTTGAATGGAATATCACATTTACTGACCACATCAATTAGAACCTATGATTCACATGTGCACATAATATCAAATGACAATAGATGTTTCAATACACTAAACAATCACTACAAAAATGGGGGAAATTAACTTAAATGGAGAACTCGCTTGACCATGATGAGGTACACTATTTATGAAGAACAAAGCTAGGGTGTTTTGACAAACATTTGATAAGTACCAATCAACATGAACAAATAAGCAATCTAGATCCTTAATAATGAGAATAATTATCTGTTGGAGCCTTGTAATAATCATGGAATGGGACTAAGGAAATAGAAAACCTATCTATGCAAATAACACCTAGAAGTATACAAGTTTCAGTAGTCAAAGACATAAGTGCACATGTACCTGACTATAAAAACAAACAAAACTACAACGATTGCTACAAAAATGCTAAAACATAGTATTAAAAGACATATCAACACTTACACATTGTTCTGGGAACAATCGGTCAATGCAAATAATTGAAAAACACATATCTCGAGGAAAATATCCTGTCAGCGTACAACTTTCCATTTGTGCGGAAACATAAACACATTATATAAACTCTAAACCGGTCACATGACAATATCCGGAATGTGAAATAGCAATTTTACAAATGTTGAGTAAATTAGCTTTCTGAATCTCAAAAAGACACAAGAGTTGTAATTGAATAATAATCAATATCCTATCCTTGAATTATCATTTAAAATGATTAGTTAGTTAATTTAAGACTTATCACATCCTGCGCGTTTTTCCGGAAATAAAAATAATCAAAGAAAATAAATTAAGATTTTAACTTACTAATTTTGAAATTAACAGAATAAAATAGATTTACCGAATCAAAAGTAATTTTGTTAATGATAGTTAAAATGAATCGTTGAATGCATTTTAACAAAGACCTTATTAACATTTTGTGACAAATTAAGCAACCTGAATAAACAATGTATATTCATATGCTTTCTATGAAAATATTGTACAAAGTGCATGGAACAAAATAAACACAAATAAATCAAAATATAAAATTGTAAGTTGCATATTTATAAATGGTATACATAAAAATAAAAATATAGTTTCCTACCTGTAATAATGACCAAGGCTTCTTTAATAAAGTTTACGTAGTTTATTCTTGAGTGTCCAGCAAAAAGTGACGCGCTGGGCACTGGATACAAAAATCAGCCTGGTCGAGGTAGGGTTCAACAAAGGGGGAATTATCAGAACAACAAAAACATATACAGATACATATACCCAAATTACCTATCGGGGGCCTCTCACAGAAAAGATACCTAAAAGAGCAGGTCTAACAAAGAAACTTAATCCGATGACCTGACACTAATTGAGTCAAGAGGACATCAAAAGAATTTGTTAATCGCATTGCGTGGCTTCGCGTAAAGGTTATTTGTTGATAAATAAAATGGAATTTAACGTGCAATCAAAATGTGTGAATATGTACCTAACTTCTTAACTTTTTGGCTTTAAGCTAAAATACGTGTTAATCATTATTCTGTGATAAAGAAAGGATTACTTTAGGAATTTTCTTGACGATGTTAGATTGAAATTGCAAATTTTAAGATAGAATAAATAATTTATTTTTATATCAAATTTATTATAAAATATAGAAGAGGGTCGATTAGACCTGATGATAAATCCCTCCTGGTTCGAAAAATCTTTGTCCTCAAAGATGGAAAAAAAAAAAAAAAAAAAAATATGGATGTTAAAAAAAAATAATGAGAGGTGGGTAATGTAATAACATACCATGGTATATAAAAAAATAAATTCTAAGCTAAAGGACTATAACATTGAAAAATAAATTGCATTAAATGTATATGTACAGAGGTAGGTATGAAATGACAAAGTATGAATACATGGGGGGGGGGGTGAAACAAAAAAAGAAAAACATAGGCTTTGTACTCACTTAGGAAGTGGACGACCAAGTGACATGATACAGAACATGGGAGTACAAAAAAAAATATATTGTGGACAAAATACCTGACATTAGTTAATACAAACCAAGCATATTTGGTACAATAACATGGTATTCTTGCACACTCCTTTCACACAAAGTAAGCTCTGCAATTCCAGATCTAATGCAGTGAATAAAATTTACTGTAGTAAACGAAAATATTGGTGGTGGGATAATAAAAAGTAAACTGTATATGGTTGAGCTAACAAATTTCGCAGTCTGTGAGCCTTAAGTGGTGAAATGAGAATGGTGGTGGGAATGTTGATGCGTTTGTTTGTATGGGTATTTTCAATAATGAAGTTGGGTGCATCTAATGAGAGGTTTGCCCAAATAAGGTATGTTCTGCGTATGTTGATGTGTTGGATGTCTTGTGGAGGTTGAATGTTCCAGTTGTCTGGACAGAGTGGGAGTGTTAGTAGTGGGATTAGGATGCAATCAGTTCCAGAAGTGAGTTCCATGTGAAGTGTAGTTTTGTGTGTTTGTTTGAATTTGTTCCATAGCCTGTGTGCATAGAAACAGATAAGTAAAGTAGTGAAAGCTGAAAGTGTAACATATGGCCATGGTGTCGTGAATGAAGTGTAAATGTTTTGAAGGATAGGTGATGGTGAGTCAGTGTTTGGACCATTATTGTAATAGGATATGAGGTTAGGATGTGGGGTAGGGAAGGCTGAAGTTGGGTTAGGAATGTGGGTTACAGCAAGAATAGTTGTTAATTTTCTAATTTTGAAGAAAGACCAAATACAGTATAGCATGCAAAGTGTTGTTAACGCAGAAGCTACCATAGCAATTGTACCACTAGTATCAGGAAAAGAATCAACAGTGAAGTCAATTTGACCTGCTAACATGGATTCAGCCAAAGATTGAAATACAGTCTCATCTTTCTTAGCTAATTTTGCCATTTTCTTTAAACTTAAATGATGTTTCTGATCTGCAGCCAAATACTGAGAAAATGAATGATTAAAAATTTTGAATTTAGGAATTTTTAGATCAAGATATTGTTGGAATGTTGTATCGCCAAAGATTGTTGAATGAAATTTTGGATCAAAGAATTCTTGGATAAGAGCAAGGTTGACAGGGTGTAGCACAGTTATGGAATTAGAGATGTTTTGACATTGACCAATTCTAGGGGGTAGATATAAATCTCCAGAAGTAACCGAACACAAACATGGTAAATGCATTACACAAAATGGGCAACCTTTAATTATTCTTTGACCTGTTGAGCAATCGAGGGCGAGCATTGAAGTTTGATAAAAAAGGATACTAGAGGGAGATA
The DNA here is from genome assembly GCF_025612915.1 of Magallana angulata. Classification (NCBI taxonomy): domain Eukaryota; kingdom Metazoa; phylum Mollusca; class Bivalvia; order Ostreida; family Ostreidae; genus Magallana; species Magallana angulata. Next base: position 59,552,799 of record NC_069117.1, read on the forward strand.
ATTCAATAATTGATGGTTTTATCTTGTTTGGAAAAAATCTGAAATCACATAATTTGTATACAAAAGATTTTTGGTTGTAAAATAATGATGACATGCAGGTTGATGAGGCAGAGGAAGTAAGTGCGAGGTGAAAAGGGCAAAATTTGATTGATGTACCTTTGCAGTTTGCAATTTGATTTGAAGTAACATGTGTGAAGTGTTGGTTATCATGTGTGTGTGCAAAGTAAGTTGGGACATCTGCAAGTTGTGTGGCATGTGAAGTTGATGAACTGATGGGTACAGGAAATGAGTAGACTCTGTACAACAGAAGTGGTTGCTTATATGGAGAGATTGGGATTTTTAAAGTCAAAAATAATGTAGAATGGGTCCTAGCGTACAAAAAATCACCAAATGAAAAATAATACAGTGGGTCTTTATGAATAATATTAAATTTGGGATATTTTTGGTCGATTATGTTTTGAATTTGATTTAAAGATGATTTAATAACATGCGGGGTAAGCAAAAAGGGAGATAACTTGCCTTTTATCAATTCATGAATGCTAATTTTGATGTGTTCTAATGCAAGGTTTAAAGTAGCTGTAGCATTTGTTTGTTTCAAAATTAACTGTTCTAAAAGAGCAAACTCATTTTCCACAGAATCTACAGAACGATGAAGTAGGTCAGTGAGGGCAACTGTGTCATCATGATTTTTCTTAATTGCACCCATAACATTGTTAAATCGCGCATCAACAGTAGAAATGAAAGAAGATAAATGTTTTTCTTGAACAGCCATAGCTTTAGCAATTTTAACATTGTTACGATTAAGGAGTTGCATATGACGCTGTAAAGTATTAATATCGTCTGAAGTAGCAGTGCCAAAAAGAGATTTGGAGATTTGGCCGACAAAGTCAAATATTGCACGCTTAGATCTGGAAGAGCCTATGAATTGATTTCGATGGGGGATTTGGGATTGGGGTATAAGGGCGTGGATTTCCCGGACAGTGGAATTGACACTTGCCATCGTTTGGGTTCTTAAAGTATTAAGTGTTTTAATAATATGTTTGCTGTACTTGCACTGTGGGGCGTTGTTACAGTACAGTTCTCGGTTTAAGTAAACCGCTTTCGGTAGTGGGATCTGGAATGTGTGGGCCCAATATTCCTGTCCCAGGTAAAGTTGATGGGTTGGTTCAAAGAGGACTCCATAATTCAGTCGTTGGACTGCAGCAGCATCACCGGTGGACACAAAACAAAGGAGAGACAAAAGACTCATGATGAGGAAGACGTTGGATAGTCCAGGAGTACCTTTGGGAAGGAAGCAAGATTCAGGATTATGTTCTGTACACTTTGTTAGCACTTATAGGCAACATGTTTATGGCATGAGATACATATAAAAATACTAACAATGGTCCATAACGAGTGGCTCAGGGAGCAGAGATAGAAATAGGATTATAGGAAAGGTTAGGTAAAGAGTCTTGGACTAGTCGATGTCAAATCTACTTGTTGAAGCAAGTCAGCCTTTTGTTCTTCTTTCGGGAAGTCCCTTTTTGTGTCTTGGTGATGTGAAACTTGCGTACCATAGAAGGAGGAAGAGTTTCCTCAGGTTCCCATGTTCGTTCCGCGTGTCCGAGCCATTTTACTCGGAACAGTTTCTTGCCTTTGTGAAATTTGTATCGTAGGAGTTTCTCGACAAAGAAGGTTTCACTCGAGTCATTGGGTTGGGTGGGGTTGGGTGTGTCTGCAGTTGGCGTTGTGGGCGTAGGGGTTGATTTGTCATCTAAAGTTAGATCCTCATTGAGTGCTGGATTTGGTTGAGACAAAGTTGGCTCTGACCGTGCATCTAAAGTTAGATTTTCATCCAGTGTATTCGGTTGAGACAAAGTTGGCTCAATCATGGTTGGGGGTTGTCCGGGATCTGCATCTTCAGGGGGCAGATGGTTATCAATGATGGGTTCAGTGGGGGGTGGGGGGTCGAGACTTGGTCGGTCATCTGGGTTTTCATACCTTTTTAGTCTGTTGGCATGGATGAAGGATTTCAGCTCTTTGTGGTTGGAGCATCTTCGCAATTTGAATGTGTTGTTAGGCCCAAAAGCTGTTATGTAGAATGGGCCATCCCAAGGATCGTGAAGTTTGGGAGATAGACCTACTGGTACTTTTGTTGAATGGAGAAGTACGGACTGTCCAACACGAAAGTCTGGCACATCTGTAGATTTCTTGTCATACTGTTGCTTTTGCTTGATTTGTGCTTGTTTTATGTTCTCTTTCGCTATATCCTTAACGATTTTCAAGTGGGACATAAGATCAGTCACATGAGATTTTGCATCTTTATTGAGACCATTTCTTGGAATGAGTGAGGTATCAAAGGGAAGATTCATTTCCTTTCCAAAGACAAGATGGTAAGGGGAAAAGTTTGAAGCTTGTGTACATGGTCTCATCCTTATGGCCATCATGACTCCTGGTAATAGCTTAGACCAATTGGTTTGTGTGGAGTTGACATAAGTTCTCAGACATTGGGCGATTGTGCTATTCATTCTCTCACAAGTTGAATTGGTTTGAGGATGATAGGAGCTAGTAAAGTGTCTCGTTACTTGGAAAATTTCACAAACAGCTGTGACAAGTTTACTAAGAAAGTTTTGTCCTCTATCGCTGACGATAACTTTTGGGGCACCATATCTAGCAAAGATTTCAGAAAACAGAACATTAGCAATTTCTTTTGAGTCTTGTGTTTTTAAGGGAAAGGCCTCAGGAAATTTGCTGAATGAGTCGACAATTAACAATATGTACTTGTACCCTTCATTTGAAGTTGTAAGTGGACCAAGAATGTCCATGTGAAGGCGAACGAAAGTGTCCTCTACAGGCATATTGACTAAAGGGGCTCTATGAGGATTTGTGCTTTTCTTAGAATGTTGACAAGAATCGCAAGTACGAATGTAATCTGCTACATTTTGGTACATTTTGGGCCAGAAATACTTCAACTGGATTGCTCTGTAAGTTCTATCCAAACCAAGATGGGCTCCTCCCGCAATGCTGTCATGGTATGAACGAAGGACGTCATCCCGTAGACATCGTGGGACAGCTAGTTGTTTCAGGACGGGTTGTACTTGAGAAACTTTCTTAGAACGGGGCTCATAGAAATGAAAGAGAGTGCCATCTAACAAGACAAAGTGATTACTTTCTGAAATTAATTTATCTCTTTCCAGTTTTGTAGAAGGTACTGTGCCATTCGACAAATATGCGTACATTGCTGCAAAGTCTGGGCATTCACTTTGTAACTGTCCGACATCATCAACAGTAGATATGGGACATACATGAGGTGTGTCTGACATCAGAACTTGTTGCTTTTCATTTTTGTAGAAAAATGTGACTTGATTATGTTCTTGAGAAGTTGATAGCGCAGAGATAGAAGTGCTCGGGATTACATCCTCTGGGTCAGGTGCATTTGCTGGTTGGTCAGGGTAAGTGCGTCTTGAAAGTGCATCAGCAACCTCATTTTTCTTTCCCTTTTTATGAACAACTTGAAAGTTGTAACTTTGAAGGAGAATGGACCAACGAGCTAAGCGACCTGTGTCATGTTTGACAGATTGTAGCCACTTAAGAGCAGAGTGATCAGTGAAGACTGTAAAGGGTTTGTCAGCAAGATACACATGATAAGTTTTGATACCCTCAATAATAGCTAAACATTCTCGCTCTGATATAGTGTAATTTCGTTCAAATTTGTTAAGGGAGCGACCGCCGAAAGCTATGACCCTTTCAACACCATTGTCATCAAACTGTCCGAGAATGAAACCTAGTGCTGTACCTGAAGCATCAGTAGTAAGAACAAAAGGTTTTGAATTGTCAGGATAAGCTAAGACAGGTGGGGATGTTAGAGCTGTTTTTAATTGGTCAAAAGCAGCTTGACATTCTTCAGACCATTTGAACTTAACATCTTTCCGCAGCAGAGCAGTAAGGGGGCTAATGAGAGAGCTATAACCCTGGATAAACTTCCGATAATAATTGCAAAGACCAAGGAATGACCGAACATCTTTGGTAGACTTAGGGGTTGGGAAAGTTTTCACTGCATCTGTTTTTGCAACATCAGCTTTCACTCCAGTTTTTGTAATAACATGACCCAAATAGTGGACTTCCTTTAGGGCAAAGGAACATTTACTTGGTTTCAAAGTAAGTCCTGCAGATTCGAGGCGAGTAAAAATGTCATGAAGATGTTGTATGTGTTGTTGAAAGGAATTTGAGAAGACTAATATGTCATCAACATACACAAGACACGTTTTCCAATTAAGACCTTTAAGGACTTGGGTCATGAGAGCTTGGAAACTAGCTGGGGCATTAACAAGACCAAAAGGCATTCTTTTCCACTGATAGATTCCTGTGGGGGTCACAAAGGCTGACTTATGAGCAGTTTCAGGGTCCATAGGAATCTGCCAGAAGCCTGATGCAAGATCTAAAGTAGAGAAAATATTGGCTTTAGAAATGCCGATAGTATCAAAGACATCTTCAAGTCTGGGGAGAGGAAAGGTGTGTTGTTTTGTTACAGCATTGAGTTTCCTGTAGTCAACAGCAAAACGAAGTTGTCCGTTCTTTTTCTTGACCATAACTACAGGGCTCTGCCACATGGAAGTTGATTCCTCTATAATGTCTGCATCTAACATTTCTTCCAGTTGTCGGTTTGTTTCTGCATTTACCTGTGGGGATTGGCGGTAAAAACGCTGACGGATTGGATGAGCATCACCTGTTTCAATTCTGTGTGGCTGAAGAGAACACTTACCCAATTCTTTAAGATCTGATGCAAAGACTGACCTATGTTTTTGGAGAAAGGCATGGAGAATTTGTTTTTGATCACCTGTTAAGTCCGAAGAGGATAGGTCAAAGGAGATAGGTTCCTTAATGTCCTGCTTTTCTGAAAGGGGTTTGGCACTAGTGGGGGTGTCAAGAGATGCTACCATGTTTGAATTGATACAACAAGCTGATGCAACACATGTATCTGCTGAAAGAGTAACAGGGTCATCGGTTGGGTTGATGATCTGAATAAAATGAGTGTCATTGTTGATTGTGTCTATCAAGCATTTAGCACCAACAAGTCCAAGTTCTGGTAAGTCTGGTGATGGTTCAAGGAGAACTGATTGGTCATTGGGGAGGTTTGAAATGAACACCTCTACAGATGTGATTGACTTTGGATTGATTTTGATAGAATGGGACACACGGGCAATACCTGTGTTAATTTGAAGGGAAAGGACTTGCTCTGAAATGGGGTCTTTGAGAGAAAGAGTGTTTTGATTAACATCTAAGACAGCTTTGTTGAGTGTTAGAAAATCTAGTCCTAGAATGATGGGATGTTGAAATTTTTCAAAAACTTGGAAAGTGTGAGAAATAATACAATTTTCAAAAGAGACAGGTAGGGACAAAGCACCAAGACTGTGGTGTTTCTCACCACCAACAGCGACAGCATCAGTTGCATCCATCGACTGTAGCTCGTTCCTATCTATACCTAATCTAGCTAAGACAGACGCTGCTACACAAGAGATACTTGCACCCGTGTCGACCAATGCTCTTATGGGATGTCCATAGATTTCAATGCTAACAGTATTTTTCATAATAGGCATGATCAAATTGACATTGCTGAATGATTTCTTACGTTTTGATTTGGTTTTGGGTTTTGGGGTAGGTTTTGGGGTAGGTTTTTGGTTAGATCTTGGAGGATGGTGAGGTTTGGAATCATTAGAATGGATATTCGAAGCATGCTTAGTATGAGCTGTTAGCAGGGATGAGTCATTGTTAGCTTGGTGCCTATCCTCAAGAAGGATAGGCGCGTGCCCCTAGTATGACGAGTTTTGGAAGGTGGGCTGGTTAGAGTGGCTGTTAGATTGCTGGTGATTAGTTGTCACATGTTGAGATGTATGTGGTGGTGTTGGATTTGTGCGACAGACTGAGGCAAAATGACGCCAATTTCCGCAGTTGGAACATTTAACATTAAATGCAGGGCAAGCTGATCTGGAAAAACAGAACTTACCACATCCGCTGCATGTCTTTCTCCCTCTCCTATTCGTGGGTTGGTTCATCGGTTGAAACCATTGCTGCTGGGGCCAAGGTGAAGGTGGTACCATCCATTGGAAGGGTTGACCGGGTTGGTTGAAGGACTGACCGGGTTGGTTGAACTGGGCGGGGTGGCTGAAGGACTGGTTTGGTTGGCTGAAGGACTGGGCGGGGTGGCTGAAGGACTGGCCGGGTTGGTTCCAAGGTGCCTGGGCCTGGGGTGTTTGGGAGAAGGATTCACGTCCAGGGTTGTGTTGCTTCCTCTTTTGATTTTGGAATGGTCTCTCTTGTGTGGCTGTTAGAGCACTAATTTCACTCTTAAGTGTCTCCCTTATTTGAGATGTGAGAGATTGAATGTCAAAGTCCTGTTTGTTGTCACATTCTAGTTCTTGTTTTGCCAGGTCAACAGCATGACGTAATTCCTGGAAAGTTTTGGGCTCTTTCGAGATGACACATTTTTTTATAGTGTGGATTAATCCATTTGTTGTGAATTGGACTTTGTATATTTCTGGGAGGTCATGTCCTAAAGACGTTTTTTCTGCTCTTGAGAGGTAGTCATTGGTTGACTCTCCAGGGTACTGTCTAAGTCCTAGAAGGGAATTTGTTTCCTTATTTGCAAAGCGACTTTTCAAGCAGTCTTTGAATGTTGTAAGGTTGTTTTTCTGGGCTGGTGATAAGGTTTGGAGCCATGTGGCTGCTTGGCCTTCAAAATTACACCCTATGGCAAGGAGGGCTTCTGAATCGGAAACATTGTGGAATTTCTGCCAGTTTTCGAGTACAGTTATCCAAAGATGTACATTTTCACTGCCATCAAATTTTTTCAAATTAATTCCTGTGGCCATAATTCTATTTCTAATCTGTTGTTCTTCTAGTGGTTGATGATCTGTTGACGATTGTGTTATGTGATCCTCAGGGATTTGTTCCTCATCTAAAGTTTCAATTTCTTGATTCTCTGATTCAGATGCTGGTATTGACTGGAAGTGTTGATCCTCTGATTCAGATGCTGGTGCTTCGGTTGTTGATTGGGGATGTTGTTCCTCTGAATCAGATGGTGCTATTTCTAGTGTTGATTGGTAATGTTGTTCGTTTGACTCGGAGGTTTGCACTTGTGGTGGTACTGTTTCGTCTTGATGCTGGTTCTCTGTTGATCGCAGGTAGTAGTTGATTGGCTTTGTCTTCATGTGGGATCTTGAGCCTTTCTCCACCAACTTGTCACCCGGGATTTTCTTTGCTTATCTGGTGACAACTGTAATAATGACCAAGGCTTCTTTAATAAAGTTTACGTAGTTTATTCTTGAGTGTCCAGCAAAAAGTCATAAGTTATTATAAGACATATAAAAACATAAGTAGTAAAACAATGAGTCTTTGCACTGAAAACAATATGCAACAAAATCTTAAAGTTAAGTTATTTACTGACCACATCAATTAGAACCTATGATTCACATGTGCACATAATATCAAATGACAATAGATGTTTCAATACACTAAACAATCACTACAAAAATGGGGGAAATTAACTTAAATGGAGAACTCGCTTGACCATGATGAGGTACACTATTTATGAAGAACAAAGCTAGGGTGTTTTGACAAACATTTGATAAGTACCAATCAACATGAACAAATAAGCAATCTAGATCCTTAATAATGAGAATAATTATCTGTTGGAGCCTTGTAATAATCATGGAATGGGACTAAGGAAATAGAAAACCTATCTATGCAAATAACACCTAGAAGTATACAAGTTTCAGTAGTCAAAGACATAAGTGCACATGTACCTGACTATAAAAACAAACAAAACTACAACGATTGCTACAAAAATGCTAAAACATAGTATTAAAAGACATATCAACACTTACACATTGTTCTGGGAACAATCGGTCAATGCAAATAATTGAAAAACACATATCTCGAGGAAAATATCCTGTCAGCGTACAACTTTCCATTTGTGCGGAAACATAAACACATTATATAAACTCTAAACCGGTCACATGACAATATCCGGAATGTGAAATAGCAATTTTACAAATGTTGAGTAAATTAGCTTTCTGAATCTCAAAAAGACACAAGAGTTGTAATTGAATAATAATCAATATCCTATCCTTGAATTATCATTTAAAATGATTAGTTAGTTAATTTAAGACTTATCACATCCTGCGCGTTTTTCCGGAAATAAAATTAACAAAGAAAATAAATTAAGATTTTAACTTACTAATTTTGAAATTAACAGAATAAAATAGATTTACCGAATCAAAAGTAATTTTGTTAATGATAGTTAAAATGAATCGTTGAATGCATTTTAACAAAGACCTTATTAACATTTTGTGACAAATTAAGCAACCTGAATAAACAATGTATATTCATATGCTTTCTATGAAAATATTGTACAAAGTGCATGGAACAAAATAAACACAAATAAATCAAAATATAAAATTGTAAGTTGCATATTTATAAATGGTATACATAAAAATAAAAATATAGTTTCCTACCTGTAATAATGACCAAGGCTTCTTTAATAAAGTTTACGTAGTTTATTCTTGAGTGTCCAGCAAAAAGTGACGCGCTGGGCACTGGATACAAAAATCAGCCTGGTCGAGGTAGGGTTCAACAAAGGGGGAATTATCAGAACAACAAAAACATATACAGATACATATACCCAAATTACCTATCGGGGGCCTCTCACAGAAAAGATACCTAAAAGAGCAGGTCTAACAAAGAAACTTAATCCGATGACCTGACACTAATTGAGTCAAGAGGACATCAAAAGAATTTGTTAATCGCATTGCGTGGCTTCGCGTAAAGGTTATTTGTTGATAAATAAAATGGAATTTAACGTGCAATCAAAATGTGTGAATATGTACCTAACTTCTTAACTTTTTGGCTTTAAGCTAAAATACGTGTTAATCATTATTCTGTGATAAAGAAAGGATTACTTTAGGAATTTTCTTGACGATGTTAGATTGAAATTGCAAATTTTAAGATAGAATAAATAATTTATTTTTATATCAAATTTATTATAAAATATAGAAGAGGGTCGATTAGACCTGATGATAGTAATCCCAATCAATGTTCAATGTTGTAAATTTTGAGTTCACTGGTGGGTTTAAATTTAAAATTTTGTATCATTGTACACCCTACTAGTGGTATCAAAATTTACAATATGGCAGAAATATCTCAGTATATTCTATCATTTATTTCAAATCTTAATTAATAAAATTATTATTTATTATATAAGTGTACAAGTGATTTATTTGGTTTACTGGGATACAATGTCGTTCCCTTTATCACATGTGTGCTAATAAATGTATGCCTTATTAATTTCTCTTTATGATTTACTTTTCACTTTCATTAAATTCATTTATTATCAGTCATTTATAATTTATCGATATGAATATTATTTCAAGCTAAAATTATAAAAAAAAAAAATAAAGTTGTCTGTCGTGTTTTCCTAACAACAAAGTCAAGCCTAATGACAAATGCATTGTTCAGTTAAAGCTACTTGTATTTGAATATTTAGGAACAAAGGGAGAAAATACATTACACAAAATAATGTCCGCTCTTCTATGACTGCATATAACTGTCCCGATATGCAATGTGTTTTATAGTTTGTTTTGCAATGCAAGATAAGAATGTCAACATGTAACATGCATATATCAGCATGCGAGATAAATGCGTTAAAAGGGAAATTGTAATCAACTAGAAATATTGAAATACTTCTTTAAAAATGTCAAATATCATCCCTTATCGTATCAAAAGTACAAACAACGTAGTACTGCGTGTCAACATAAAAATTGTATATGTTGACATGCAGTTTGTTTTTACAGTAAACTCAATTAAGAAAATATTCATCTTATTCATTTTCACTGACGAGCTCGAGATAATTCAGACTTTTTTCTAACGTAAACCACAAACATTCTCGAATGTTACATGTCAACCTAACTTTAGTCATTTAAAGAGACTAGGTTGCATTTCGAAATAACAAAAATGAAAGAATAACTTTATGATTGAGATACCTTTTTTTTTTTTTTTTTTTATAAAAACCGCACCATATTTTTCTAATTTTTCATCTGTTACTAAACATATTTCTGTTCGCTAATGTTTCAGTAAAAAAACAAGCTACTTATATAAAATCCTTGATTAATTGCTAATGTTATTTAAAATAGACCGAAGTTTGAAGACTTAAGACAACAATTCGGTGATCTTTGGACGTATAAGTATGGTAAAATATTTAGCTTATTAATACACATGAATTCGGGGAATATTTCCGATTATTCCTGTTTCATTTATTTATTTATTTTTATTTCCTCTCCAAAAAAAAAAACAATAAAATAAAATGTTTAAAATCATCAAAAAATAAAACAACGATATGCTGAAACCAGTAAAATTAAGCTGGACGAAGAATACATTTTTTTACCTGTAATTAACTGTAATTTATTACAAAGTGGCATTTATTTCCATTTAACCTCATTTCAATTTGGCCTTTGCATCTCAAGAACATTAAAACAAGCTTTAATTAGTGTAGTAATATTTTATAAGCATGTCATATGACAAGTAAAGAGTAAATTTATAATGAAACCTCACCTCAGCATTAGTATTCTGGAGACATCACAAGTTGAACGATAATTACATGCACAGCAATTACATCTCGAACAAACCAACTGTACCATAACAGAATTGTCGATGCAAGGGCATATCTTATTGTATACAAATTAACACTGTAAAATTAGTAGAAAAAAGTTATTATGATTGTGCAATTTTTTTTTGCAATTTCCTTGCATTGATTATATAATAAAAAGTGAAAATTTAAAAGAATATAAAAATATTGAAAATAAAAATAGTAAAAAAAAAAGGTGCCCTTTTCTCAAGAAAGTTGCCTTATACATATACCTGTACCTTCTCTCTATTGAAAGAATATTCCAAGTAAACTGAACATATTTTATTGACATTTAGCCATTCATAAGGATTAAACACGTACATCTCCCAAAACTTAGTTTTCTTCTTACAAATACAACATTTCTATAAATGCCAAAATATAGATGCATGTATATCTATATGAATATAGAGATGTAGACGGTCGGCTACATACATATATATCTGTGTGATCAGCGGCTTGAGACAGTATTAAAGTTCAAGAAAAGAATGACAAAAATAAAGCAGTTTTAAAGCTAAATAAAAGCAGAATTAAATTTTAAGAAATGGTATCTTCTTTAGAGTTTAGGTCTTTGTTACTCCTTTAAAGTTTTAGAAGTTACATTCAGACTTAATAAAAAAAATTGAAACAAGTGAAATTTGAAATAAAATGTGACAATCGTTCTCCAGTCCTTTAATAGTTTCTAAAGAAATTCGAAACTAGTAGTACGTTTGTGAGAAATTTAGCTTATATCGATCAGTGAAATCATTGGTAACTACTGACATGTAGTTGATAATTAGTAAGTTTGTCAGTAGTCTGATAGAAAAGTTAAGTAATTTAGAACGAGGTGGAGGAATTTTGAAATATAGCTAGTTACACGTTTCCAAAAAAGTAATGTTTAGTCTATTATTTTGTAGTATTTTATATCAATTGGAAAGAAATATGAATCTTTAAAACTACATCTGAGTAAACTAGTAATCTGTGTAGTTAGTTCAAGTGACGACAGACGATATTTTTCAGTATTTGTATAAGCGGCTGATAAATATAGATAAATAAATAATAAATAATCAGTTATTAATCTAAGTATTTTGTAAGACTGTGTGTGTTTGTGTGTGAGCTTACTAATATTAGTAAGTTAAATATATAATTTTTTACTCAATCAATTTTCCAGTTATGTGTTTATATTTTATTTTGATTCATCATAAATAGTAGTAATTAGGTATTTTATTAAGTAAGTAGAAGAAAATCAGTAATGATACTATATTTTTGTGAGAAAGTAAGACAGATCTTCCTGAATCAATTAATCAATCGGGCTCGTAAGTTTTTCACTGAAAGACACGATTTGCTTATTTTGGTGATTATACTGTTAAATTTACGCTTTGACGCTTCTGTTACTAGAGGTTGTTGGAGAAAACATACGACTTCTTTACACGACGTCCCTGGGTGCTCCCTACTGATTACAATGCCAGCATAGAAATTATTTTATTGAGACAAATGCTAGACTGACTTTTTTTATAAACTTATAAAGGTTAATAGATTCACGTCCTATACGTTAATAAAGTAGTTTTTCCAATACTTTATTTTCGAAATTTGATTTTCCTTATTTTGTTACCTTCATGGTTTTTAAATGTTGTTTAGCATTCGTTTATTTTGTAGGTTCATGCGTTTTGGACAAAGTATGTATTTGGCTCTTTTTATATATTACGATGAAACATTCTAGATTTCAATGATATTAGGGTGGAGTGGGAGCTTTTTTGTTAAAAAAACCAAACATTATTATCACTGGCTTTGCAAAAAAATGTTTGTTTCAAAGGTTTGTAGTATATTTTTCTACGTGATATAAAGTGACGACAAACTGATTCCAGAGTGCTGGTTATGACTGCGTGAACCAACATTCCCTCGGTACATGTATGTCCGTATTCTTAAATTTGAGTTTGAAATATATAACAAAGAAAATTTTACTTAATAAAATTGAATTATATAACAATAGATAATAAAATGTCGTGTAGATTTAAATCTGCATATTTTCTTATGTCAAGGAATTTTAATGTTAATTGATAAGGGGTTTAAACACTTCTTGTATTATCAAAGACTTTTGAAAGACCACACGGTAGAATAATAACCACATTCAGATGTTAAGATGTGTTAATTGATTTAAGAATGGAAGCGTTCTGAGACTGAATTCATAAATCAGTTTTAGTATTCACATTTTATGTTTTAAGTTGACTGTTTTGTGGGATTTTTCGATGCAACGAACCTTCCAATTAGGTGTTTAAGTATATTTTAAGCAAAAGTGAAAATAAGAAAGTATTTGTCAATACTGATGTACCTATGCTGACATTGAATGCTTTAAAAACATTTGTGTACAAATAAGGAAAACACACAGAGTCCGAAAAAGCACCAGGGGTTGAGAATTGCAGCGGCCGAATAGCGAATACTGAGTATCTGTGTTTGAACGGCTTTTGACTAAAAATACTTTATGAAACACAAAATAATATGATAAGAACTACACATTTAAGCAAATGTTAATTATTGCTAAATTATTCATGTCCGACGAAATTGAAAAAGAAATTCCCTGAAGACCTTTGCAAAATGCCTGTTCATTGCTGTGGTTTCACATACAGATGGGAAACTTGAATTGGAAATTCTAGCATACTCTTACAGAAAATAAGTCTCTATAACAAAATAAGGCAAACTCTTATAGGCAATAGAGTCTCAATAACATAACAGGACATACTTAATAGACAATAGTCTCAATAACATAACAGGACATACTCTTTTAGACAATAGTCTCAATAACTGATGATGCTGAAAATAAGACAAACCAGGATGAACAAAAGGGTACTTAGATACTCGTTGAGGAGACTTCAAATCCGATTCCTCAAATATGATTTCATTTTTTGTTTTTCGTTAGGTTTTTTAAGTTCATACCTTTGTATCACTTCAAAGGTCCAGTATCGATTAATTAATTGACGAAACGTTTGTTAGAATCAATTTGGTTTCCTAGGATATAATATTATTTTTCAAAATCTTTATAGATGTTTCTATTTTTAGAGACTACGTAATGAGATCCAATTATGATAGATCAAATCTTGTCGATTGAAATCAAAAGATTTTTAAGATTCGATTTGAAGGGTTTCCAAGGAAATGTCAAAAAATTATTTTCTATTAATTGATTTTTCAGTTATCTTCAAAGCCTATTTACTGTGAACTAGATAATCTAATGTTTAAGCGACAACTTGATGATTAACATACAGCTCATTTTTTATTCATATTGCAAAAAAAAAATTGATTTGTCATTCAATGCATACCAAAACTAACCATTTAAAATCCAATTGTTTACTGAGACATGACATTGTACATTTATTCACTCCGTCCTTAAGTTTCACACAGATTTGTTTAGTTCATGATATATGATTTGTGCATTAAATTTCTATATTATAACTATGAAAGGCAAGCTTTGATTTGTGAAATTTACACATTTTCCACAACTTTTATTGTTATCATCAGTTTTTACAATTTAGTGCATGTTAATCATATTATCGCATTGTTCTATTCTTATTCATTGTAATTCTTTGGACAGGTGCCAAATGCTAAAACTAGGATTTTAATAAAGGGACCTAGACACGATTTGAGCTCAAAATTGTGTTTGTAATATTTTATTTTTAAAATATAATTTGATAAAATTTGAATACTAGTATTAGAAGTCAAGTTCCAAGCTAGATACAGTCAAGAAATCATTGTTGTGTATACGAAGCTCGAGTGTTATATAAGTGTAAAGGAAAGAAATTGCCATTTCTATGCCAATATGACTCGTGGCAAACAAGATGAACCGATTCAATGCTTTCATTATTATAATGATAACAAAAGAAAGTAACATTTGATTGAAACTTATACCAATACAATACATATGTAAACAATAACAAGACTCGAGCTTTGTTTACAAAACAAAGAATTTCAAACTTTGTGTCTAGTTTGTAACTTGGTATTTGACATTCAAATTTTGACGATGCATTAAAATTACTCATATTAATCATTTTAGATATCAAAAATGGAAAAATAAAAAGAATAGTTTGAGCTCATGCTGGGTCTATGTCCCTTTAAACATGTAGGAAACGTCTTCACATAAAATGTTCAGTTTAATTATATTAGCATCAGATGCATATGCATGTGCATACAGTAAATATAACATTTCCTCTCGGAGACTGTACATGTAGGCAACATGGTTTCATTATTTGTCTGAAGTGAAAAAAATACTTTCACATTTGTAAATTTTTTTCATAACATTTCATTGGAAATGGCAGTCTAAACTCGATATTTTAACATGTTTATCTAAAGATGATGTTACGTTAGATATTTTCTTGGCTAATGTTATTTGTAACACAAAAGGAATCTATATAATATTAAATTTCAGAGCTGTAGGCCTCTCTAACTACAACTCCTGACCATACCATAGTCTAACTTCGATTATTTTTACTGATGTGGATTTCAAACAAAACTGAAGCAAAAACTATGCACATTTAATTCTTTATAATATGCACCTTTATGTATAATATTTAGAATGAAAGTTTCGTTTTTGAAATGCTGGAACGAGTGGATCCTCACCCACACACTTCATTCTCCAACCAATGTTAATGAGTCCATTCGAAGGAGGGGTGGGGGGGGGGTACGTTATTTTTGTTGTATGCATGGTTTTTATCATTTTGATTTTGGTGAGGTGGGGTTTATTTTTGTTTTTGAAAGTTTTTTAAAAACTTTATCAATTATTATTTTATTTCAGGAGGGGTACATTTTTGTCTCTATGTGATTTTTCTACTTCATTTACGAACGTGATTAAGGCGGTGATTTGGTGATTCTTCTCGTATAAATTACACGTCTTTCTTTTTAATATTAATGAGGAAGACCTTTGCTCTTTAGTTCATAAACACATTACAATGTATATATTTATAATAAAAAAGGGGAGCTATGCAAATTTGAATAACTGGAATTTGAGATTTTCCTTTCGGAATTTTAAGAAAAATTATATCATTCTATAGCTGTGTACACCAAAGAATACAGTATATATATGGGTTTTTTTAAGTTCTTGTCTGCTTGTTTAGATTCTTGATGAATAAAAATATTTTCATTCGATATAAATATATGATATTATAATTTCACACACCCCCCTCTACTTGAACTGATATGAATGGATTGCATTTCACGTGTATTTAATGCTTTGATTCAATCCACTCCAGAATTACGCGGCAGTGGTGAATAAGAGCTTACTGAGGAATGATCGGGGGTGGGGGATACCAATCCCTGGAATTACACACACATCTTCATTAAATATTCATATGAATTATGACGTATGTAAATGGAACCAGATCGACGTCCTCAGATTTTTTTCAACTCTCAAGGTTTTGTAACCTTAAATGGATCCATCAAGTTTATTTACTGGCATTTTATCGAAGATGCATTTCTTCTCTGAGTAACTGAAATAATGCTAAATAGTTTGTTTTTACTTCAGAAAAACAATTCCATGATATTAGTGACTAATATTATAAACAATGTTAAAGGTGCCAGTGATCTACTTGTGATTAGGAGTCATAAAACATATGTGATACATATATGGCAACGGGGGGGGGGGGGGGGGGTTTGCAACAGAACTTTTCTCTTATATTCATACACATGTATATGGTAAAAAATAAAAGTAAAATAATTTATATAAGATGGATGACGAATGGATTTGAAATTTGAGGTTCGACAAGGTATAAAGCTTTCTATTTTTACTTATATTCATTATTATCTATTGATCCATTTTTGCGGAGGCTTGTATTGTTATTTTGGGGTAGGTCTGGTCCGTCCATTTTGAAAATTTGAAAAGGATGTTACGTGCGTGTTTTTATGTATAAGTGAAATTACTTTGCATGATTTTAGAAGAGCACTCTCCAGAGGACGTGTAACCACATGGTACCTACATGTAGTATACATTCCTGGTTATATATGAGGGTTCTGACTTCTCGGGGCCCTACATGTGATTTATGTGAACCCAGTGTCTTTGATAAATACTTGAGATGTTTTTCCACGTGCTTTGCACGTCAGGCCCTGAGTATGATAAATCAATAAAATGATCGGGCATGTATATTCTGGGAATCCGGGCTGTTCCAGTCACCCAAGTGTGTGTAAGGTTAATAAAGCTCTGCCCTAATTGTTTGGTTTTTATAAACACATTTTTTTAAATTAGACTGGTTAGAAAGTACTCAGGCATTACTCAGGGTCGGACCCAACACATTAAACAAGGAATGTTTTCGTTCAGGCAGTACTCGCAGTAGGTTCCCCATGGGATCAGAGCCAAACTCCATGGCGAGCTAAACATTTAAAAATTTATACGTATATATATACCGTGTCTTTTTATATTACTTTTTATATATGCGAAAAGATCTAATGCCAAAACTTCCGCATAAGAAATTAATTAATTCATAGGACCATGTCATCGTGCCTTCAAATTTTAAGAAAAATGTTTGCTGCGAGATAACCGTAACCCCCCCCCCCCCCCCCCCCCACCCCGTGTCTGCGCTGCGGAAGGGGGGGGGTTCTCCCCAACCCCACCCCACCCCCCTTCTAAGTAGACAGTAGACCACTACATGCGTGGCTCCAAAACATATTTCTAGGGATGTCCGATATTTCAGTTTCCGGGGGTGGTTAGGTACGAATAAAAAAGGGACGAATTAACTTCACACATGAGAGGCAAAGTGAAAGTAGGACAGGGATATGTCCAGTTTGGTTGCGTTTGTTCTCAGCATATTTTCTGAGGACGACAGGGACCATTCTGACACGTGTAACGGTACTCATCGAGTGTGGGGGAAAACCACCAGGTACGTGCATTTAAATCTGTACGTGCTGCTTGCCGGATAAATCCAGTCTTTCTACGCGGTCCTAGCCGAACTAGGTTACCACTGTATCAGGTTATTGTTACTGGTGCAAAGCGGGGCAATGTTTTTGTTTTAATGTAAATATATCAGTACAATTTAGGCTCATGATGTGTAGTTTTTGTGCTATCTTTCACGTGAAATTAGATGCATAGTTACAATGTTACAGGTACAATGCGTAAGCGGACAACACAGGTACATGTATAGGTTTCTTTGTGCAGATTACAAAGCTAGATCAGTATGGCTAAAAAGTATGTAATTGCATCCTTACTGTTCTATAAACTTGGTTAAGGGAAACTTGATTATATGTCTGTAAATGTTTGGTTGAGGTTTGTACCGAAAAAATTTATAGGCCTTGCGCAGTTAAAAGCACACAGCCTCTTTATGGAAAGCATTGTTACTAATCGATGGCATGGAAATTTGTTTATGCAAATCAATCAATCTGGATGTCAGTGTGCTTTGTATAGTGGATTATTTTTATTGCTCCAATTTTAAGAAATAATTTGTTTTTACCATTCTTTTGAATATTTATGCTGAAATAGTAATTTGTTAATGAATTTAAATTTAAAAATTCAGCGAAGAAGTGTCAAAATAGAAATGTAAGTTTGCTGAATTGCGGTTATGTTTCCGTGTAAGAATTAAGTGCACAGTAAAATAAATGTCACTTGGGCCTTGCTTTATAATGTATTCAGAAGTTGTTTATTTGGTGAGAGAAGTTAAAACCTGTGTAATGGATCAACCATCACAACGCTTAGCAAAAATTACTATGTACCATATCGCCATTGGTTTGTTTTAATTAATCATGATTAGTATATATATTTTCATTGGTGTGTATTTTGAAGATTTGAAATTTCCACAACCAATAGGCTAATTGGAAAGTACATTCAAGAGACCATGATAATCATTCATCACTGGTTAAACCTTGTCTGACATTTCTGGGCTCTTCTCCACTGGGGTCTGATATTTTTGTGTTTGATCTTTGAAACCCAAAGTGGTTAACATGCATAAAAAACCGATGTGGATACAATGTTTTTAATCAACATACATAGCAGTACCTGTTGTTTAGTTGTTCCACAAAAGACAGATGAAAAGATTTCAGGCAATGAATTCCAAACACTCTGTGGTTCTTGATTTATTGTAGGGATCTCTTGCGTGTCTTCAACAAATTCCAAGATGGCAATGAGCGACTTCCAATCCATCTTATCCGCGATGTGTTCAACAGCATTGGCCTGTATCCATCCAACTCTCAAGGTAACACCGCCTGACCACTGACTCAGAATCAGAAGGTGCTGAGTGGGAATCTGATGGATGTCCTCTCGGCGCATTGTCAGCTTTCATCCCCGTCCACAGACTGCAGCGCAGACCTCATTATCATACGCCCCAGTCCTACAGCTTTTTGCCTTAGGCTTAGATTTATCATAAAACTAACAAGCAAAACAGCCTTCACCTCATCTATATACATGCATTATTTTTTACCTGGTACTTAAATTTTACACAAGATTAGATATTGCAGCAAATTTTTATGAAATATGATATAAGAGTGCTGCCCTATTAAGTACGTATTATTCTATATTCCTGGAGTTTTTGCAGTGTTTTCCTAGTGTAATACCAACACATATCTGCAATTCAAATGTCGGGTCAGTTGTTGATAGATTTATGACAGTGTAGGTTGTATGTCGTTTATGTATTTTCGTAGGTGAGAAGAATTACGAAGACAAGGTAGGGGAGAGGGTTGTTTACGTGGAAGGTTAGAGGTCAGCAAGGTTAAAAGAGGCCAAAGCACCTTAAACTCTCCATCAACCGAACCCATAAATGTCAATACGTCAATTCAATAATACTTTTTGATATGAGGAATTTTTTTGTCTATATCCCTACCATCTAGTGCAAGAGATCTGCCGTGGCATTTATCATGGTAGCAAGATTGTCAAACAACTATGTTTTCTACACTTTGTTAAGTGATGGAAAAATATCTTAGTACCTGTGTACCTATAGAATGTTTGTAGGGAGAAAATTGAATGCACTTTAGAATATGCTCTTTACATTGATAAATGTCTTGTTTAAAGCTCAGTAAAAGATAGTGAAGTAAGTATTTAATGGGATGTTTGTTTGATCGTTGAGACCAACAGAAGTATTTATAGAAGGCATTCCTTCTCAGCACTGCTCGAAATCTTGTCTGTTATGAATCCCTTTTTATTTACATTTGTATAAACTGTGTAGGAGCCTTCATACTGCAGTTCGTAAGAACCAGGGTGGATGTCACCTGTCACCTTGACTTAGTTTTGAAGGAAAATCACCATTTTCATGTTCATTTAAAACCTTTAGCTCACTGACATAATGTTTAACTAATTTTATTTTATGATTTATTACAAATTTAGCATTTACATATAATAAATACATTGAATGTTGACTAAACACATTTCACTAGCTGTGTGTGATACGTTGGTTGCAATAGCACTTGCTAGAACACATATTCAATGACTAAAACTTAAAAGACCTGCACCAATTTTTGTTACAAAAATTCTGTCACAAAATCAGAAACCATTCCTGCTTGAGTTTACTTCGAAATGTTTTGTCTGAGCATTGAAGCTTGTTACATGTATTTAAAAGTCACTAGCACATTTACAATGTTCTTATAAGGACTATTAATTTTACATCATGAATTTGCTCACTACTGTTTTAGAGCCAGTTAATGGTGTTAACTTTAACTTGTTGGATATGTTATTGATCTGTCCAAGACCAGTTGTTGGGTTGTATGTGATCTGTGTGGGGCCACTGAAGGGGTTTACTTTGTTTGGGGGCATTTATTGAAGTTAGCTATAAGGTTTACAAGTCCGAGATTTGTCTCGGAGCCTCTCACTTGTGTTGGCGGCGAACAGCCAGGTATAAAATGATCTGCGGTGTGGTCGACATGTGATAATTTTACACGATGGAAAAATCTACGGTAGGTCCCAACGGTGAACAGGTCTGCGGGGTTTTTATGTTTTCTTATTCTTACAGGTGCTTTTAATCAGGCTTTCAATGAATTGTAAAATAGCTGTTTAATATTTCGTAATGATGCAAATGAACAATGGAATAAAAAAACTTTTAAATGTGTATTCGAGCTATAAATAACTCTAGAAATTTATTAGAATGATCGTAAATTTTTTATTCAAGAGAGTTGTAAATGCTGTAATTTAGTAGTAAAATTGTGATAAGAGGAGAAGCGGACCATAGTATTTATGAATTCTATAACTGCTCTGATTAGTTACCAGAGTCATCAAGAATTACAATACTTACTGTTGGTCAATTAGACCATTCTCTAACCATCTCAGTCGTGGGATTGGATGCTAAGAATAACTGCAGAGTTACCTGTGAAAGGTAAAAACGATTTTGACAGGTGCTTGTCTCATTGAGAATTCAGGAATTTGGAATCACTTATCGTGTCAGAGTTCTACGTGATAATGCTATTACAACTGGTGTTAGACCCACTTTCTCGGTATAAATTCCCCGCCGGCCTGCTTGTACAGTAAATCTGTACAGACGGGCATGACTGCAGGTAGGGGCCTGGTCAGAGCCCACTGTTTTTGTTATTGTTTTTTTATGTATCCCGACATTGTACCTGTACGTGTTTTTGTTTGTGTTTTTCAGTCTTTGAGATGGTGCAGTGTGCGGTAGAGTATGGCAGCCCCTGTGAGCCTGATCACATAACATTCGGCGAGTTCAGTATACTGGTCACTGAGCTCCAGAACTACTACAGCAAAAGGTGGGTTTATGGTTTATAGGAGGGGATCAGGCTTTATCAAAAAGAGACTGAAGGTGGGACTAAAAAGCAAAAAAAATAAAAAATAAATAAAAGTGGGGCTATAGCAAAAAAATATCGGAGAGGAAATTATAAAGCATGCTCAATTTAATGCAAACAGTTTTAAAGATTAAAAGCATAGTAATTATATCATACAGAATATAGAATTTTATTTTATAATAAAGTTTATAATGGAGATCAGAAGACAAAACTTATTTACATAATATTTTTGAATAATTTCAAAATACAAATACAGTTTATTTTAGAAGCGCTACTCGTACCATGCATCAGAAACTGTTATAATGGGGTGCAGATAAATGCTGTCATCTCATTTTTCTGTTTTCTTTCATTTTTTTTCTTATATATTCATTATGAAGTGCAAATAATATTTTGATTTCTGACATTGCTTTGAGTCTTAATTTTTTATAATAGTGTAATTTAAGTAAACAGCTATTTGCACTTTGTATAATTCACCCCAAAGGATTTCATGTGTATTCTGACGCTGAAACTTTCATCCACAAAGTAAAAAGCTTGTCCCCATAAATACCTTGAGTAGAAAATGAGACATGTCGACGTAATTTGTCATTAATCAAGAAGGAGGCAGCGTTTTTATGTGGTTAAATTAATCTATCGCTGTGTGACATCAAGAATCAACCATGTGTCACAGAATATGTTTATATATATCGTCCCTCTTACTCTCACTGTCATAATACTGGAAACTCGCGAACTGTAACAATGGTTCACATAAAGTCTTTGTAAGTACTGTGTTTGTCTTGAAACGTAAATTTCTTAATTATTTTGTTTACTCTTTCAAAACAAACTATGAAATAACAAGGAATAAGTGTTAAAAATTTGATATTTAATTGTAATTCATGAGAACTTATTAAGATTTTTGTTTTCACTTTTGGTGTACCGGTAGTTTGAATAAATCAATAAGATAGTAATATTGTTTTAATGTTTTAAAATTATATATAGGCTGGACTAAATTTTAAATCTAACAATGTTTTATCAGACAATACATCTTTTTTGACATTTAATCTTGTAAACAGGGTCACAAGTGAAGGTGACTACGAAATCAAAATTAAACAGACATTGTGTAATTAACAAAGGCAGATAAGGGTGATATCACTATGCATGATATAGAGCATGAAACATGCGTGGCCGCTGAACTTTATAAAGCCAGTGAAAATGACATGATTACTTTATGTCAGGGTTGGCCCATTGGCGAGTGTGTACCCAGATTACACAGTTTGTTTGTCCCCAGCGTTTAAACTGGTGCTCCTATCTTTCAGACTCACAGCTCCCGTCCCTAAATCTCTGTACAAGGAGAAGTCGAGGGATACGATGGAATGCTCAAAGTGGAAACGAAAAGGTCAGCAAATTATTTTGTAGCACTGCACAGTCTCTTGTCAGATGTGCTAATTTATCTTTTATTTGAAGTTTTGTCAATCTAGTTTGATTTTGAATTTTAAGTTAATTGTTAAGTTATAGTTTGTTACTAAAGGAAGGGAAATAAAAATAATGTTTAAATTTTAAAAATCTTCCAACCTATTTTGGAACAATGATAGGAGAACTGAGAATACATTATATTCCTATAGGCCAACAATTGCCTTATAGAACTTTATTCAGTTTTTCTTCCTCTTTAAACTTCATTTCTTCCCTGTGTAAATTAAATGCTCTGACAGTATGAATTGTTTGATCCAATGGATAGTATCTCTGTTGTTTTCTCTGATCCCCTTTTATTGATTTAGTTTGTGTTATCATTGATCCTCCCCTGTTTTTCTCAGATCCCCCTGTTAATACGGCGATCGTTTGTTTCAGTGTTTCTTGGTGGTTCCTGTAACCCCACGACATGGAGGCAGGAGGCTGCCATTCCATTCTATAAGAAAAAAGGAATTACATTTTATAATCCAGTAAGTAAATTTACCTCCTTCTTTTAAGAAATAGAGTTAATGAAATTAATTGAGGTCAATGATTTTAGAAAGGAGTTTTCCGCATAAATGTTCACATTTTCTCAAACTGTAGTATGTACATGGCATGGTCATGTTTATGGAGGCAAACAAGGAAATGTTAAATGAAAATTGTGAAACATTTGTAACACTTGTGGGAATATTTGGGACAATTTAAATCTTGATATTTAAGCTAAATCCTGTTATATTCACGCTAGACCCTGTAACTGTGCCATTATGGGGATTTCCAACAGAGTACTTTAGTGTTTTTTGAGTTGTACTCCTACAATTTAGTCAAAGAAGCCTGTCGTTAGGTTTTATTATTATCCAGTGTTTTGGTTGAGAAGTGACCTCGTGTCACATTCCTTACCATGCAGTGTTAAATCACAATTCAACTAGCCCCTCACCAACATGGACGGAATACTAATGTCAAAAAATAAGGAAACGTTCAGGGCTTATTTTCTCTTGACAGTAAAAAAATAAAAATCTAGCACTTGTTTATTGGTAGATGAACTCAATCTAAATTACAAATGAATTTTCAAATGAATTCAAAGCAAATGCAAATTTAATCTTGAAATCTTGAATTGTTTAATTTGGTATTCAGAAAATACAATTTTTTTAATTGGAATTTGACCTTAGGTTCATTCACTTCATATATATCTCAAAATTTATTGTAAACTTTCATTAATTTCTTTCCATTGTTTTTAACTATCATTGTTCTTCATTGTTAAACTTGCATGAAATTTTAAGCTTAAAACATTGTGTATGTTGTTACTCAATTAAAACACTGCTTTTTAACCATTATGATCTTTTTTTGCGTTTTATTTTAAGTTTTATGAATTTTTTCTGCTTCTAGCAAGTTCAAACATGGCGCCCAGAGCTAATGGAGTTAGAAGCTCAAGCTAAAGAGGTGAGTAAGGGGACAATATTGTTCAATATACCTTTAAACAAATATGAAATATTAAAGCACTAAACTTCAATATGCAAGGGAAATCTTAACCACTGCAAATTTATCATGGTTCACGATCATATAGACGTTAAATACGGTAATAATTTTTGAAAAATGGTTTTATTTATACATCTGGTATATACCAATCCTTTATAATGACATTTATTTAAACTGATGAAGTTGCGTGATTTTTTTGTCATTGGGTCATCCGACTTTGTGAATAGATTCATTCAAATTTTGATTCATGAATTTAACCATAGTGCACAATTATCATTTATCAATGAAGTCACAAATTCTTGATATCCTAAGAAAAACTCATTCATAAAGTTCGTGTGGCCATTTGTATGTACTTGTGAAGGAAACATTAATTAATTCACAAGCATGCAAGTGATGATAGATTTCTGAGAAGGGTTCAAATTAATAAAGAAAGTTGATAAGGAAGTTTAAAATTGAAGCCTGATTGATATGTACAGACCCTCAAGAGTTAATCAATGAATTTTTATGTTGACCCCAGGGTCACACATGCATAATAAGATGGGAGCACAGTAGGGCTTTTATTCCCAGCTGTATCGTAGCAGCTAGCTGACCTGACAGGGCGAGGATTTCATGGAATTTATCTTCTTTTGTTTTCAGAGTGCTGAGCTGCTACTGTTTGTGATTGACAACAGAACAAGGGCCGTGTCTTCCATGATTGAGACGGCATACTTAACTGGTAAGAATTCATTGTGTAGTTCAGCAAACACCTGTATTATAGCCCCATTCTCCCTCTTTGTGATGTTTCAAACCCATTATTTTAAATTCATCACCACTACAACTGTCAAAACCACCAAGTGACCCAAAAAGGTGAAATATTTAAGAACTTAGTGTTTAGTAAGAAAATAAATGTTTAGAATAAGGGCCTGCAAAGGAAATACATGTAATCATTCATTCTGCAGGCACCAGTAGAAGTTTTATACGAGACTGTAAAGCTATTAGAAGGGTGTTAAAATATTGTTGTTGTTTTGAGTTGATGACTGTTTTTTTGTATCTTAACAACCTTTTTCTAATTTTGTCAGCACGCGGCAGACAGGTGATAACTGTGATGGATGATTACAATTCTACAGAGGTCTACTTTCACCGAGAAAAGGTCACCTCAAAGTAAGGACATTTATACGTTACAGTCGGCCAGTTAGATAATTCTTACCTAGGGGCTTCCCTTACCTAGGGGTTTTCCATGATACTTGAAACCTTTTACGTATAGGTTTTTTTAATGAAGGTTTCAATTTTCTATATGCAACCTATAGCTAGTTTTTCCATGTATTATTTCTAATTTTGGAAACACCGTCCCAGATTTTATACTCTTTCTTATTGCACTATTGATAATAAATCAAAATTGTGAATTATTTATGAGAGTAATGAATAATTTATTAAAGATATCAAAAAGAAAATTGACAGGTGTTTCAATCATTGGAGAAATATTAATTCTCCAAAGCGATACATCGTTTTTTAATATTGCGTGTCATATAACTTAAAAGAAAAATCAGTAAAAGATTGATAGAAACACACCATGACTTTCATATTTGTTATAATATATGCGTGTCATAACAGATCTATCGTTGTTTGTTTTAGAGAGCTTGACGACATAATGAGAGGGCGACAAATTCTTGTGGATCTGATCGAGAGAAATGCCCTCCCCGTCTTCAAGGACATTAACACGGCCCTGAAGTGTTCAGCACATGTGTTACAAAAGGTACGCAGCACTCGTTTTTTGTCAGTGTCAAACAACTTGTTAAACCTGTACTGCAAATAGCTGAGACAATTAATTATGTAATTATGCACTGTTTTGTAATTTACAAACTTTATTTTCTATTTTTAGAATGTTCCTGTTTCTGAGCTTGGAAAAGAACAGGGGGCAGTCCCAACCAAATATGGCTTCCTTAAAGTGGGAGAAATTCTCTTGTGAGTAAAAAACAACATCTTCAGTACCCACTGATCTAAAGTTTGTTTTAGATTCTTAATCTTTTGTGTATACAATGTTATAACTGATTCTTTTTTTGTTTATGACAGACAACTTAGAGAAGCTTTCAACTCCATGAATACCTCTAGTGACGGTAGACTCACTCTCTCAGATGTAAGTAAAAAAAGTACCCTCAGAGAATTATTGTAGTTATTTGAGAAACAGAAACTGAACAATTATCTAAATTAGAATTCTATCTATCATGACAATTTTTAATCAGTGGGAATGGTGTTTTATATCAGTGTCTTTTCCTGACAGATTTGCCTTGCTCACCGTAGCTGTATGGGCTACACCCTGGATGTGAACTGGCTCAGGAAGTGTGGCCACTGGGACGACAATGACACCTATAGCTTCGAGGAATTCTGCTGCATCCTTGCCGAGTACCACTCCCAGAAAAAGTCAGTCTGGAAGAGGCTCCTAGACATAGCCAGGAATGTGCTTCCATCAGGTAAAGACCCCGGACCTTCTCTGTTAAAGATTTGTAGATGTAGCCTGATCAGGGTCATTGATTGGGATAGAGAGGCAATTTGCTTATGTTGAAATTCTCTTGCTGTTTTAGGTGTGTCCCATAATTCCATGTTTGACTGCAACAAAGAATATGATTCGACCTTTGACATCTACTTGGGAGGAAGCTGTGGGGATTCAGAATGGAGAGATAACATCGCCATCCCCATGATAAGGTAAATTATAAACTTTATTGATTAAGATTTATATTAATTAATCAGGCCTGAATTACGTAACTTGTTTTGTTTTTGTCGTTTAGAACACGTGTTTTACTTCAATACTTATGAATATTAATGTCAACAATTGCATCATCCATGATGATTAATGAATTGATGAAAATAACTTTTTATTTTGTGTTCACAGGAAGTACGGCTTGTCTTACACCAATCCAAATGTGCGTACTGAGTGGAAATACAAGTTCATCCCGATGCAGGTCGCAAACCGCGAAAAGTGTCGGGTTCTTCTGTACGTCATCACAGGAAAAACACGCTCCCTGTCCTCCATGATTGAGGTAAGCCAAAAAACTAGATCAAACGCTATTGTAAAAGATCATTGGTAATGTTCTCAGTGAAATAATTTAAATAAGTGATTCGAAGTTTCCATTAAATTTTTTTTTTTTTCTAGGCTGGGTATTACATTGGGAAAGGTTGTAAAGTTGTTCTCTGTGTCCAGAAGATGGTGCCCGATACGTACATAGGAGGAGAAAAGGTAACAGTTGTCTCCCTATAATGATTTACATAAACTTATCAGCTGTCTAGATAAACTACTTTCACTATCATTACTTATCTAGGTAAACATATTGATGTAAATAAGATAATGAATGTAAATATGATAATCAGTTGTTATGACGAGATTAAGCTTCGCTATCTACTGGGGGTGAAGGTAAATGAAAGTGACTGATTGACTCTTACTTATCTACAGATAACCAAGGCGGCCGCTGACGACTACAATAGAGGGCGCTCCTATTTGATCGACCTCGCCAGTCGGGAGGGCGTCCAGCTGTTTGAGGACATCAGCGAAGCCGTTGAGTGTGCCATAGACAGTTTACCTGAGAGGTGCTCCGTCACACCTGTGTCCCGAGCGGGCACCCCTCAGAAAATCTCCCGCCCGAACACCCCTGTAAAAATGCGTAATCCCACATTGTAGAGACTTGTGTAATCTTCGATTCCCCACCCCAGGGATCAACCCCTCATTCCGTGAGTGTGTATAACACTCTGTCGCCGCTGCTTCTGCGGCCATCTTGTTGTAACCCACGTAGCTTACGGCGCATGGAGCACTTCTGAACCAGACAAAGGACTAAAACTGTCGTTGTGTATACCAGAAGTCAGTGCCAGCTGCATGAATGTTTCTCTATCGGTTCTTCTCTGATTGGACTATCACATCTCACGATGTCCAGTAGAAACGAGACTAAATCTACCTCTCTCTCTCTCACAGTCTTATCTGTTACTAAGTAGGGAAAACAGAAATATAGAGAATCATTAAAGGGAAGCTACTCTTGGTATAGAAGTAGGTAATAAACTGTTGATTTCTACAGTAGACGTAGACTGTCCATTCTATAAATCCACTAACAAAACGGGTCTTTGTATTTTAGTGTTTCTTTGTCAGCTCTTGTTTCATTTCTGTTATTTCAGGCAAAATTGTAAGGAACCATTTTTTGTTTTTCTTTCTTTTATTCTTTATATCATTTTATCTTGCTCAGGAAGTGACTAATGTTTTACTGTACGTTGTGTTGATAGAATAAAAAGCTATTTTGATTTACTCATCCGTTTTGTTTTTGATTTGTAAGATAACTCAGAAGGTACCGGAAGTGATCTAATAAAGAGAACTTGATCACATTTCCATACCTCCCCCAATACAATATATAATACAATAGCTAACGAGGTGATTGTGATTGGAATACAATAGACAAAGCCTCTAGTCAGTGACACACTTAGTCAGATAATGTATTCACCACTCCAAAGTCTTCCTCGCTGTTTCACCGATTTGCAGACATTTAGTGACGTTTCACTTTATGGTGGGTTGTTTTGCATATCATTGTATCTTAATGAAGATTTTGAAAAGATTAACAGATATTCAATTATGAAATAGAAATCAATTGATTACTATGCTTTATCAATTATGAAGAAATGTGGTAAAGAAAAATAGGAAATGACATGATTTTTGACAGGTCATAAATGCTTTTTTTTAATTTTTTAGTGCTCTCTTGTTGCTAAATGGCTTTGGTTTTTTGTTAATACAAAGAATCGTAAGATTTTCAAATAAGCTTAAACGGAAGAAGTTAATGTGCATCACTCGCGTTCAACAATAGTATAAAGAACAAAGGGCAAAGTACAACGCCCTGTTTAACCCCACCGATGTTTAACCAATTGTGACCACGCTTATGGAGGGTTCTGGTTCTATGACGACTTGATCAGCTGACTTGAATGAATTGATAAAAAGTAATTTGTGGTAACATGATAAAAACAAGTTTAACACTTCTACCGATGAAAAATTTGATCATATATTAAATTTTTATATAAATTTCGTTGAACCAAATTGAAAGTTATATCTGTAAGGCATAGAATTTTTATGTGTAAGCATATATCATAACAAAATGTACAATTGTTAACCTTAACTGTCGATAGGCAATCAATCAATATTGATTTTCAACATCTATAACCATTCACTGATTACTGAATATTTAGATTTAAAATATTATCCATATAATTTATAGATATAGTATAGAACAAATTATTAAAGGGGGCAAAAGTCATATTTTATAGCGTCACAATGATCGCTCATTATCATCACATTACGCACAGTAAAAACAAACTTACGTACGTATATGACCCGACTTCTTTAACGTAAATACATATATAAGAAATCATTTCAGGTTTTTCAAATGTAAATTTAAAAAAAAGAGTTTTATTTCTTAAGTCCTAACTATGATCTTTTATAATGGATTTACCATTCCCCTGCTGTCATTTCTCATGATACGATAAAACTTACTGTATTCTTAAAATTTTACTTAATTCTTTATTGAAGTGTTGTTATTTTTGTAAAGACTCTTGCTTCCCCCTTCCTCGTGATATTTTTTTGATTTCGTTAGGTTGGTGGAATTTTTGAATACTTGGAAAATCTTTGATGTTACACTAGTGTTCTATGGGCAACTTCGTTTTTTGTTTTGTGATTTTTTTTCTTTCTTTTTTTAAAATTTTAGTTTTAAAAAACAGTTGGAGAATGAAAAAGCAAGTTGGAGAATATGATATGTTTCCCAAAGTAAAGATGTTTCCACAAATAATACAACTCTTAAAAAAAATTAACGCTAAACTACATGTATTAAAAAAGTCTAGATCGAAAGATTAGTAATGACTAGTTAATCCCAACATCAGCTAGAAATTCGCTCTAATTGTCTAAGCAGTTGTAAGTTTATCTAATTAGTGATAACCAATATCAGTCAAATGATGGCAGCGAATAGTCATTTGTTATCAGTGTCTACATGTAGTAACTAATTCAAATAGTCATTGGTTATCAGTATCTACACGTAGTACCTAATGCAAATAGTCATTGGTAATCAGTGTCTACATGTACTGTAAATAGTCATTTGTTATCAGTGTCTACATGTAGTAACTAATTCAAATAGTCATTGGTTATCAGTGTCTACGTGTAGTAACTAATTCAAATAGTCATTGGTTATCAGTCTCTACGTGTAGTAACTAATTCAAATAGTAATTGGTCATCAGTGTCTACGTGTAGTAACTAATTCAAATAGTCATTGGTTATCAGTGTCTACGTGTAGTAACTAATTCAAATAGTAAT
This sequence comes from Magallana angulata, assembly GCF_025612915.1. Classification (NCBI taxonomy): domain Eukaryota; kingdom Metazoa; phylum Mollusca; class Bivalvia; order Ostreida; family Ostreidae; genus Magallana; species Magallana angulata. Next base: position 59,583,314 of record NC_069117.1, read on the forward strand.
TGGTTATCAGTCTCTACGTGTAGTAACTAATTCAAATAGTAATTGGTTATCAGTCTCTACGTGTAGTAACTAATTCAAATAGTAATTGGTCATCAGTGTCTACGTGTAGTAACTAATTCAAATAGTAATTGGTTATCAGTCTCTACGTGTAGTAACTAATTCAAATAGTCATTGGTTATCAGTATCTACATATACTGCAAATAGTCATTTGTTATCAGTGTCTACATGTAGTAACTAATTCAAATAGTCATTGGTTATCAGAATTTACGTGTAGTAACTAATGCAAATAATCATTAGTTACCAGTGTCTACATGTAGTAACTAATGTAAATAGTCATTAGTAATCAATGCCTACATGTACATTTAGTAACTAATTCAAATAGTCACTGGTCATCAGTGTCTAAGTGTAGTAACAAATGCAAATATTTATTAATTATCAGTACATGTATCTACACGTAGTAACTAATGCACATAGTCGTTGGTTATCAGTATCTTCACTAGTAACTAATTAATACAGATAGTCATTGCAATTGGCTATCTATATCTACACGTACTGCAAATAGTCATTGGTCATCAGTATCTACACGTATTAACTAATTCAAATATTCATTGGTCATCAATGTCTAAGTGTAGTAACAAATGCAAATATTTATTAATTATCAGTATCTACAGGTAATAACTAATGCAAATAGTCATTGATTATCAATATCTACACGTAGTAAATAATACAAATAGTAATTGATTATCAATATCTACACATAGTTACTAATGCAAATAGTCATTGGTTATCAGTATCTACACGTTATAACTAACGCAAACAGTCATTGGTTATCCCATTTACACGTAGAAACTAGTGCTTAAGTTAAGGGTGTTATTTACTCAGGGTTTGAGTTCTCAAATTCCGATTGTTATAAAGTTCAATGTAATGAGTAAAATTTGTTCTAAACACAAAAAGTATTTATGAAATGAATTAATATGTTTTACGGTGCTACCGTTCTGGCGAGCGCAGCAAGAATTACACACACCTTGCATCATTGTCAACTTATATATAGTTTTATTTAGGTATCAACGAACGTCAAAGAATTTTTGAGAGAGTATATTGCTCTACAATAAGTATGCCAAAGGTACTAATTTTAATGGTTATGATACATACAGCGCAACCCCCAACCACGAGAGAGAGAGAGAGAGAGAGAGAGAGAGAGAGAGAGAGAGAGAGAGAGAGAGAGAGAGAGAGAGCCCGGTTCCTGTTTGTTGGTGTGTAATTTCCCACTTTTAAATTTGATGGTCTGACTATATGCAATATCTACATAATGTTTTTAATTGTTTATTTTATTTTTTCATTTTATTTCTTTTTATTTAGTTCAAAATGTCCTATTGTTTATTTCCTCCCTACTCATATACTTACCTGCATACTGTACATGCATGCACAATTAGCTTAAAAATGGATCAATATGACAGTAAAGTATGGCTCTTGCTAGTATATATACATAAAATCTCTATATTAAAAAAAAATAAAAACAAATCATATGTCAATGAGGCAGGCATCGCAGTCTATACTGATATAGCCAGTACACTCATTACAGATGTTTGATCCACCTCTAAATTTATCGCGGGAAATATAGCGCGAGTGCACTGTGACGTCATCCATGAATTTGTTCGTCTTTGTTTACGTTTCTCCACTCAATACGGAGGTATGGAAACATGTAACAAATCTTTTGACTCTCGCCAAAGCATATGCGGTACTCAAAACGTGTCTTCAAACTTTAAGTCACTGTAAATTACGAGTTTAAAGTCGGCCATTTTTGGCATAGCACCACGGGTGAAAACATTAGAGAGCATTATGGGACGTAGACAAAAAATTTTGTTTGATGAACTGTAGGTTTAGCTCGTTCTTTTTCCCGCGCACACTGGTTCTTAGAGCTCGCTTCGCTTCGCTAGGTCATTGACCTTCTTTTCTGAAAGTGAAAAATAACAATACAAGCAAAGGTTTATAACACACAGTAGATGGTTTTTCATTATCATCAGTGGATTTTTTTTTTATTCTGAGTGAACGTCATCCTTAATTCGGATATCAGTTAATGGTTTGTTATAATTCTCTTGGCAAGTGTTAAATATAAATTGTCCATCGCTTTCGTAACTCACTCGACTCGACTTCTGTAACTTACACATCCTCAAATTCTGTTAAGTTGTAATTAGAATGATCCAGAATAGTTATGACAACCAATTGCTTGAGAGGACAACCGTTAAATAACCAGGAAACTAGATACACAAACAATTAAATTACCGAAATCACGGTATGCTATAAAGCAGTGATATCATGAATGTGATTATCCATCATGTTTATGATTTATTCATAAATCATTCACAATCTCTCATTAAACATAGCATTTGTTTTGTTTAAAGTGCATAATTGCAAAATGCTTGCCTCTTTAACTTTTGATTTTTACTTTTGATTTAGAGCATCGTTAATGCTCTCGTGCATGACAAGAGAGCAATGCCTCCTGTATTGTTAATTAGATAATGCAAAGCAACGATATACAGTTTTATAACGACTTGTAGATGTCTACCGAACATGATCACATGAAAAATACTACATGGATGGTTTGAAAAATCCGTATGATAATTTCGTATACCACTTTTAAAAAATACTATTCAGAAACTATAGATGATACCATACTTAAAAATACCGGGTATATACTCGCCTATCAGTTTGCTCGCCTTGGTTAGTAGGTCGGCTGCCTTTTTCAGCTTGATTCCAAAAGGTTTTGTATCTGACCTCATTATAAGTCGGTACCAAAATCAATGCGCGGGGGTGTTAAGGAAGCATATGGAATCTGAGTTACATGTTATTCCGTGAAATCACAAATCTTACTAATTATGTACACATTCAAATAACTAAGCAACGAAACGTAGACCAAAAACTAATAAAAAATACTGAAGACAATTTTTTTTCAGAAATTAGTTTGTATTACGTAGATTTACACATTGATGACGTCATGACTAAAAGTTGAATGTCGTGTGAATTTGATCGGAAAGCATTGTAAACAGAGTCAAAATATAACTTATCTAAGAACTCTAATAAAGTATTGTGGTGTGATTTATTGAGAATTGAACATTAGAATGCTGGGAAAGAAGTTAGTTTTATCAATCATTCGCTAAAAGGTATGTAAATTTGCTATTATTTATCGGCCAGGCTTTCCTCTGTCGTTGTTTACGATATAAAAATCCGCCTAGAACAACACTACCCCGTATATATTGAACTTGAAATTTTATACGTATCGTTAGTTTGATCAATGCTTTATTTGAAAAGTGCTGCTAGTATCCCATGTTTTGTGTTGTTTTGATGGGACATACCGTTTTCCGTGCAAACTTAATAAAAGTTGGGAAGGTTTTACGAGAGCCGGATGAATAACTATTTAATTAAGAAGAACATAGAATTCTAGCAGCGGTTTTGATTAAACTGAGATGATTTGCCTTCACTTGGTAAGTTTATTTTATTTTAGAAACCGCGGGTAGTGTTGTTCTATCACATTTTACGTTAAGGAATATACGTCAGCTATTTATAGTTGTCACGTGATAATGCACCAATGTGGCAGTAATGTACTACCCGATATTATTGCACGGACATCTGTTTTAAAGGATAATACTAAGTTTTTTATCTTATTCAAAATGTTTATTTAATTTCACGATTTTGAATATAACAGTCAAAATAAGACGCTAAATTGTCCATATGCTTCCTTAACACCCCCGCGTGTTGAACAGTCACTTGTAAACCAAAACAAAAAGCAAACCGACTTATAGGTGAATAATGATTAAAAGTTAGTATAAATTTAAAAAATAAAATTCTTTCTTTGGTGATTCATGAGGGATATCAGAATTGTGGCTATTGTTGCTCAGCTGAGCCCCTGAGCCTCTTGTTTAGTTTTGTAAACAAAACTAAAGCCTTTTTTTTTTTACAAGTTATCTAGCATATAAACAGAGTTAAACAGTTTATCTTGTTTGTAACGCGTCTATTGTTTAGAGTTTTTTCTTTAAAATACATTATTTGTAAACAAAACAAATGACACGAACTTTTTAAGTCAAGCATTATAAAATGGCAAAATTAATCATTTTAGATGTTTTAAACACCCTGGAAAAAATAAGTTTTTCTTCTATAGCTTAAATCGCGTCTATTTAGCATTTAATTTTCCAACTGTAATTACTCCATTCTTAGGATATAATTATATACCAAGAAATACAACTCCGGATGTAACTCTCTAACGCAAACTGGTGATTGGCACATGTACATGATTACTGCGAAAGAAATGGTAACTTTGAATAACTTAATATAGTATAACATTGATTTGAATGACAAATGGATCATATTATAATTAGACTTTGCTACAAAGCGTCTTCTGACGCTTTAAGGTTACCGACTCTGTACGTCACTGTTCACATGCATATATACGCGTTTCTATTGGATGCAAGTGCTAATTAGGCAGTGTTCATTAATTCCATTATGGGGTACCATTAATTTGCATTTCTTACATCTTATGTATGTGACAATTTTATTCCATTTTATTTCCATTTGCACATGAACCACCATGACATCTTGTAAACTGGGGCACCTTATCATGCCGATATCAGATAGTTCTATGGCATTTATCTGTTCGCTTATTTTTATTTGTGTACATTGGTGTTAACAGCAGTATGCTGGATGCTAAATGCTATTATTATACTTTCATGTTAAATACTGAAATCTGATTGGTTTAGACGCAGTTGATAATCCGTTCTATTACCCTCAGCGTTAGCAACACACTTAGTAATTGGTAACACAACGAATTGTTACATGCGCGTAAATTATGCGCGTACGATTCGCCGTGGAACTCACTTCATTTCTATATAAAAGCAGTAAAACAAATCTCTAATATTAAGACATTCAGCATAATAAAACAAATAGTGCCTGTTTAGGAGGGTAACAGTTGAAACAGCTTCGCGTCGGTTGACAATGGTTTCCTCGGGGTGTCAATTTCAACTGTTACCCTCCCAAACAGGCACTATTTATATAGGGGTATCCGTTGCAACGGAAACAGAGATCAAAGACGAAAACGCAAATCATGTCTACCTTAAAATATTGAACATGATAAACTTTAACTAAGTGAAGCAAAAATCCAAAACATTCAGCTTTACAATTTGAACATTTTCCTGTATCTTGTCATAAAGCTCTTCATCTCAAGGAGATTAATAAAGCCTAAAAATTGCCACGACAATCCAGCACTTTTAACAAAATTAATGTTTAAGATTTCACAAGAAAACCAATATATTTAATGTGCAAGTAATCGGGTCGGCCATGAAAATACATTTAAATCTTTAAACCGCACATCCAGGAATTTCTACATATAATAAATCTGTCTAAATAAGTCCGTCCTCTCTCTCTCTCTCTCTCTCTCTCTCTCTCTCTCTCTCTCTCTCTCTCTCTCGCTCTCCTAGCATGTATACAATTTATATCGACATTTCATTTCTATATATATATACTCCCTAGATATTTCTACCCAAACTGATATTCCCTTATCAAAGGATTGTTTTAAAAAATTCAAATAAAGATAAAAAAAGATATTTCAAATTTTACTAATATTGAACTGTTGCTAAACGTTTGAATAAAAAGTGAAGTATAGTTTTGATTTCCGTTGGTTCTGACATGACTTATTCTACTGGTGACACTAGTTAATAAATTTGCAGCAATTGTCTGAGATATGAACTTGTTCGTGAGACCCCCGTCTCGGCGTGTGGTGACTTATTAAGACACGAGGATGTACTCCATGCTAAGCCGTCCCAGCCAGAGCTATATTGATCCCGAGGATTCTACCCGACACTACACACTAAATTATCTAGTTCACAAAGCTCCGGTAATCCCTTCGGAAGGCTCCGGACTTTTTGACACACTCGGCATTAAGACAGGTGCCCTGAGTTGGCGGTGTCGGAACTAAATTGGCAGAACCATGGGCAGTAGTGATCTTACACGCTTTAAGTAAACATGGCAGTGCAGTAATTTCGACTCTTGGGTGCAAAGCCACATGCCACCTACCGAAATGTCTATGCACAATTGAGATTTAATTAAATGTGTTTTTTTTTGTTCGCTTCAAAATCGAAACCGCTTACGATAAATTTGCCGGATCACTGTCAGATCTAGTTACAGGGGGAAGTTAATTCGAGGAGGAAGGGGGACAGTGCACTGGGATTGGTCTGATCCGGGTAAGTCAGAAAGTAAAGTTTTACTGAATGTATCGAGGACTCAGGAGTTGAGGTAAGTCCAGAATTCACGGGAATACTGATGATATAGTTATGATCACTAATATTAACGTTAATGACCATGGCAAAATCCACGAACTCCCCGGGATTAACTATAGGTAATATACGTATTACGCCTTGAACCTTAAAATTATCGGGAGCCTCAGTTCCTGGCTCGGGACAATGAGTGGAAAATTGGCAGTCGATCTGCCTCATCTTACGGTCAGTTCATTCATAGAATGAGGAATATTTGAACATCATTTACATCAACCTAATTTCATTTTTGAATGTGATTACCTTCACTCAATTGACTAGCAGCATTGTATACATGTATATGCAAGTTGTATCAAATGACAATTGTAATAATTTATCCGAAAACGTTATTTTGAGCGTACTTCGGTTTACGCAACAGCACGACTTGTAGATAAAGCCAGATAGTTTTGGATTACATTTCTATAGTTTATGTATTGATTCGAAAAATTCAAAGTCACGAATGAAAAAAAAAACATCTTTGTAAGTAGAGCGTTTTGTAAATGTTTCAGAATCAATATATGAATTACAAGGGTTCTCCATCAACCCTGTATAACGTCCGGTGTTTTTGATCTTTTTAGAATGCTCCTTCCCCTAGAATCTCGGGTATTGTTACTTCGATTTCGATTTCATTTCATTATTTTATAGATCCTCCAGTTCGTGTCCGCGTCCTTTAATTACGCGTTTGTTGTCCTCGAAATTATAAAAGAAGTTCAAACAATACAAAACACTCGAACAGAAATAAAACTTTTGCAGTTTAAAGATTTAGAATCACTGAAGATAAATCAGCACGTTCCTGTGTCGTTAAATACAATGGAATGACTTCTTTTCTGCTGACAATCCCTCAGAGAGAACGACTGCCTTTTGTCATCGAGGGCCACAACTCAATGACGGTAGTACCCAGGGATTAACGGCCATATACGGCAAGATTTCGGGATTTATGTCCTGTACATTCCAAGGTATCCGGTATCAGTCTCAGATGGATGATTTAAGTTATTGGAAAAAGGGGTATTCTGTATTATAAGATTTGACCCCGTTCCAATTATTCCTGATGTAAAATATAAGAATGAAGTAAACTTTGATATAAAAATAAGATTTAAGGCTATTGATGGGTCATCCCAGGTCGTGTTTCTCTTTATTCTTTTTGTTGAAGCTTGTAGTGACAATATTTACAAGTTAAACAACCGAAAGGGTAAGAAAACAATTATTCAGAATGTAGGTTTTATTTAATTCCACCTGTAACTGCCATGCACGAATACCGTACAATTGGATACAAACAGCTTGACACAGATTCCTAAGAAAAACATCCAAAGCCCAGTAAAACAGCAGGGAAGATTTGTTTACAATGCAATAAAAGGGGGGTTCCAATCGTTTAAATGCCATTTATGTTTTATAATTTTTTGGCAGTGAATAGAAACACATTAAAGTGTCTGTTATTAAAATATCAGATTCGCATAAAATTGTGGGACCATCGAGGAAATAATCTGTCTGTTTGATTAGCATTTCTTTACAGTTAGAAAAGAGGTTTAATGTCTTGTATCAGAATTTTATAAACATGCAACAACGTGTTGGTACTAGGTAAGTGATTTAGAGAAATTCACGCTAATGGAGGATACATTAGCGGCTTTCGTGCCTCTATACCATTACCTGATACTCCAACTTCACACAGTTTAATTACAAGGGTGTGTTTGTGCTAAATTTTTCCACTAGTGTCACTTGGAAGTAACGAGGTAAGTTGAAAGATTCTGTTCAAAAACCAAACGATTTAATTTATGTTTATTTTCATCAAAACTAAAATATAAAATTTTCCAGTAATTAACATTTCAATCAAAATATGATAAAAGATAACGCTTCCTGTTTATTTACATTTAACTTTTAACCGAAGAATGAATATTGAAATTTTGGACTTATTGCGTTTGAATCATATTTAAAATAATACAAACAGATTAAAATGAAAATAAAGCACATGTAATGATAAACTTTAACTTATTTATCAAGACATATATGTGCAGTTGATAGTTAAGCATCATATATATAATTTTTTTTAGCTTTTTCAAACGAATTTTTTTTGGTCGTTTTGGGTTATTTTACCGTATAAATAATAGTAATTACTTTAACAGTAGAGTGGACAGCTTTAGTACATTCCTACTGTCTGAAACCTATTTTGAATTGTCTTTATCACTTAAGCAATTCTCGTTCTATCGTGTACCCTTGTACACAGAGTTGTCATTGAGAGCTTTTTTCATAATCTGACATGGCCTTGGATTATCTTATTTGTCTCATGTCTACTGACGTAATCAGTAATTACGCTAATCCCTTTCAAAAACATGTAAACGAAAACAGCTTAATTGGTCATTTAACGATTCGAAATTCAATAAACAAGATTTGTGCACGCTCTTACGTCTCATTACAGGAGAGTTAAAGCTTACCCTTCACCGTAAATCTACACCGCAGATCATTCCCTTACAGAGCAGTAATGGACACCGGCCGTCTGGGGGATGTCCGGCGGCACGAAAACAAAAACCGGAAGTTCATGTGCATCCTTAATCACATGGTCAAATCAAGATGGGACATAGTTGCCGATAGCTTAGATCGAGAACAAAACGAGATGGGCGTGAAACTGGAAAAGGCGGGAACTCTGTGGCGCCGGAAGCACGTGCAGCAGAGAGTTCTGCAGCAGTGTCTGAAGATGAGGCGGGAAAGCTTGGTCAACAGCAGCGCGTGTCGATACGGCTCCTATGGTGGGAAACCGTTGTACGCATTCTCCCGAGAAATGGATAAATTTATAACAGACAATCACCCGAAAAAACGGCGGCAGCGAAAAGTGAAACAAGCACTGCTGGAGAGTATCGAACACGGCAAAATCCTGCCTCCAGACGAGATCCCAAAGAGAATGGACAAATTCTTCAGCAGTTGGAAGGAGAAGAAAGCTCAGGAATCGTCGAAACACACGAACTTTTTGTTGAACTTAGAGACTGGAGGAAAGACGTTCAAAAACAAATCAATTCCTCCCATTCGTGGTCTTGTTAATAACTTTCACAAATTTACACTTGACGACGAAGAAGAGGATGATGTCAAAAGTAAGGAGAGTGATGTGGAAAACAAGGATGTTGTTTTGCTTGAACCAGAGGGTAAGGAGAAAGTGGAATTAAACAAAAAAGACGGAACAAGCAGTGACAAGCGGAGGGTGTTAAAACTACCACCCGTCCAAACCTCAAAAGCCATGATCTCAATGTCTCAAGCATAAAATGATCAGATCAGTTCCAGATTTACGCAACAATTTGTGATATATTTGTGATATTTTATATTTATCATGTTTTAACAACGATTTATTAATACTTTTGACGTTTGACATTATGTTTGATTTCAAAATGTATTCCACGATATTATCATGCTGTACATGTAATACGACAAAATCATTGGTGCTATGTTTCATAAAAGAAAAATTTGGTTTTTATACCCATTGTTAAGTTTTTATCTAAAAACAAATGGTCATCACTTAACACGTAAGTTATATTAAAACACAATTCAAGTACCTAAGTAACGTTTTGTTCTTCAGAGTAAAAAAAATAAATCGTAATTTAACTTTGACAATATTAAGAACGGAATCCTGTTGTGTTTTTACTCTGAATATCTTTACACAAATTTACTTTCACCGCAACTTCAATTCGAAAAAAAATTATCACCTTTACTTCAAATTAACATCCGTGTTCTTGTAAATGATCACTGATGTATTTACAACCGCAGCCTTAGTTACTGGACATTTTGGTAAAAAAAATCCACTTGAACATGTGGAAATAATATCCAAAAGTAAAATTCACTGTCTATTTAGATCGGGAGACAACTGCAACTTTCTGGAACTTGTTATTACATATAAGCAGTGACACTGGAAGACGATGGATGATTTCACACTCGTAATTCTTATTACAGACCAATGCATTGAAATTCATTGAATGATAACATCCTTGTTGTTAGCGATCACTACTCAGGTATAAACTTTACGTGTTTGATCGAAAAGAAAGCGTGCATGTACAAAAAAGAAAGAGTGAACTTAAGCAAAATCATAATTGGCGTTCCGAATGAATTTATAATTTCAAGTAAAAGAAAAATATCATCAAGTTTCTCTGATATAGTTATGTTCCTTGATGAGCTGTTTACACTGGGAGCAGGGTGTGGCTGACTTGGTGACATCACTTCCTGTCGACCGTGACGACCTGTCCGACCGACGACTCGCAAGTCGCATCGTGAACATGCTGCTAAAGGACATGAGAGTTTTCCCGTGATAAAGTGGATGATACCGCTTAGACATCGGCACACCGAATCTCTCACAGGAACAACTTATCTCTGGAAGACGAAAAGCCGACTTCCGGTTCCGCCTCATCGATTTCCGAATGTTGCTTGACACCGTGGGTTGAAGAAGTCTCATGTCAATCTCGTGGACGTTAGTTTGTGAGCGAGATAGCGGTGGCATGTCATTGAATATGTCACTGATTTTTCGTGCACATCCCTGCCTTTTGAACCTGGTGTCGTCTTGTACCCGGGAAACCACCTCGTTAACCTCGTCGGAAGTATACTCTCGGAAAGCAGGGGCGGCCGGGAATTTCTTCACGCGGTTTTTGGAATACTTTAGGAAATCCACTAGTGTTCCAGGAAGCTGGGAGCGATGGAAATCTGTCTTTATTCCAGCTCCATTCCTGGGCCCACTGTAAAGATATTTCACATCGTTATCCCGGATGTAACGCGGCGTTGTGTGGAAGGCCATCTTGAGCGGTAGAACATCATCCAAGTACCCGAAACATGGCGATTGTGTTCATCATCACATTAATATAAAAAATCCGGGGAAGTTTACACCCACAAAGCACGAGGCAAATGAACGGAATCTTGTTAATTACACTGCCCATTAATTAAATAACAAGCACCAGTACAATGTTTATTGTTTTGGACATTCTTCAAACTTCACTCTACATAGGCACTTGGACTATATCATCATTAAAGATCTGACAGCTCAGATGGGGGCATGCTTGTATTTTGGCGAGGCGTTTTATTTCTTAATTAATAAGGGCCCGCACATAGACAATTAAAAGGCCCCGATATCTGTGTCAAGAACAAATGATTGTTCTAAAATCTGTTCGATCAAAGCAGCGACTAGATGGTCAGACATTTTGTTTCAACAAGAAACTGACTACAAGTCCTATATTTGATGCTGCATCAGTGTTTATCTTTTGACTACTTCATTCTACATTTCACTGCATTAAGACTTAATTCTACTTCTTCAATATACAGTTTTTGCTTAAATACTTTTATCAATACGCATGATTCAACAGATTTTCACGTTGTTGTTGTTGTTGTTTTTTTTGTCTCTATGTTTGTTTGTTGCTTTTTCGTATATGTTTGTTGGATTTTGTTTAGCTTATAGTGGTTCTTTTTTTAATTTTATTTTGTGGGCGGGGGTGGGTAGGGTATTAAATAAATATTGTCTGATTGGGAGGGTACTCAGTAACAGGTGAAATTGACATCCCCGAGAAAACCAATGACAACCGACGCGAAACGATAATATCCGTGTTGCGATACAAGTATCGAACTGCATAATACACAAGGTTTCTGGATGGATTACACGAGGTCAGCAGTCTTAGCTTTTTTATGGCAGGTTAATTAAATACTTCGATGGTTTTTAGTGAACTAATTTTTAGTTAACTCTGTAAATGATCGGAAGGGTTTTTGACAATGTTTCATCTATAACAAAAGTCCGGAAACTCTTGATTGTGATAGTTGTACATTCAGTGTATATTTCCCCTTAAGTTTGTATTGGAAATACACTTGCTTATTCTTGAGCCATGAGCGCAAATATAGAAGTCACTACGCGTTTTAAATGCATTATTGAAATATTAGATGAACAAAATAAACATTATATTTATCGTTAAAAGTAATGGACTGTATTAGAGTGGAGCTGTATTTTTATTTTTTGAAAATTTTAAAGACTAAGAAATAAATTTATTTTTCTCAAAAATCCTCTAATGGTTATTAATAATTGTCAAAATAGCACGGACGCCAGAACCTCGGACAGACTGTTGACAATGATGCGAGATATACCAAATAACTACTGCGCATGCCGCAACGGTCGCACATTAAAACGTTGTTGTTTATAAATATGCGCCATCGCAATCTACTCTATCATAGTTTTTATACCACAGCAACACTTATGCAATGCAGATTAACAGAATACAATTAAAGGTACCACAACTTTTAATTGCATCGTTACTTCACATTGAATATATAATGCGTCTTTACAAAATACTGTATTTTCTGTATCAATTTTTTTATTGCATTTGATATAATCCTTTCAGGTACATTGCATTTTATGCATACTATAATCTATGTGATTCATAATATTTCACTGCATTGATTCGTCTTATAATGTCTTCATACGTGTAATATTACCACATTATATTTTATGCATCCAGAGTTAACCTCTATAGAATCGCTCTCTACTGCAGAGTTGGTTGAGTTTCCTGAAATTCAAGTATTATCTTTTACATTTCAAAAATTGAATCTTTTCATTTTATACCATCTTCGCTAGCCAAGGGTTTTCGGTCCACTTTGCTCCCCATAAACCCTTGGCGGATTTCATTATGAAAACTCGGTGACAAGCTCCGTTTTATGATTGGCTGCAGCTGCGAGTAGCTGATCCAATCGCAGTGCTTGTAAATATAAACTTTAAAAGAAAACACATGTGTGATCTTTGGTAAACATTCGGTGCTTTTAACAAGTTGAGACACAAGTTCTCGAGTACAGTGCCTCCCCAACGATGGTCTAACCAGATCGCTTTAAAAACCTATATATTTTACCCAGCTGGGATTGACCATAGTTCTACAAACTTGTCAAGGCTCGCGTGATAGCACGGGAAGTAAACATGGCGAATGTAGAAGTTGCCTATCCCGTTAGTATATACGTTCCTGCTTATGGTTATTGCTTTTAAAGGTTCAGTGAGCTCTGTTTTATTTAATTTCTTTGGTCCGCAATATTCACGACAACGATACCTGATTTTATGGCATGAAAGCTTTCATATAAATCGGCGACTTTTTCACTCCCGGTACAGGTCCTTACAAAACACTATGAATAAAACAATCCGTGCTTTCCCTAGGTTATAACTTAATTCGTATTTATTAGCATCGTTAATTATGTTCCAATATTCGGTAGTCAACATGTTTTCAAGTTGTATTAATGCCGTAGTGTGTATATAACCTGTTGTTTAATTCGATTAAAATGTAAATATGCAAGGGGCGCAACTCAAGTTGCTCGCTAGATAGCGCCACCACATCACCGAGTTTTCGTAATGAAATCCGCCAAGGGTTTATGGGGAGCAAAGTGGACCGAAAACCCTTGGCTAGCGAAGATGATTTTATACTTGTATCTCGAGAAAAACATTTTTAATGTGATGTAATCGACTGAAGACATGATTTCATAGAACTTTTTAGTGTTAGGAGAAGAACAGTAATATGTATCTAAAAACTGATTTCGTAATTTACTTAATGCCTTGCATTCTAATATAACATGAAATTCATCACCAATTTCGTTATATTAAACTCATCAAAATGTGCTTTATTTAAAACGCCGATTTGCCTCGCTGATATCCCTTTAAAAACATCTTATTATTTTGATTCTATAGATATAAGAAATAAATATTCTCGATTATGATCCTTTCTCAAACAATGTGATCGAGATGAAAAAATTCGAGTACACGGGATTTTTTTTATGTGCAAACCCGTTGTTTGTACACGCATAAATGTTCATTTTTTTTTCTACCGACAAGGTGTGCTATATTACACGGGTAAAAATAAATATGTCGGTACCCAGGTACACTCAGTAATCAGAGTCATTAATTGTATTGCTTGGTCAAACCCGATTTGTTTGTTTTATGAACGGCCGTGTTGTAATCTTACAAAGCTATCTCTTTGACTGCGATCAAAGTTGTTGATATATAGTGTTAAACGATGAATTGGTTTTTAAATTTAGTAAAAAGACAAACCAGTCGCGCTACTATTTGCCTGCCTTTCAGAGCGAGAAACATTCTCTCCTCTCTTGTACTTCCTCCTATATATTATCCATGTGATTCGTGAATGGGGTATATTTAATGTAGGCCCATGGCGTTTTCTTTGACCTACAGTAACATCTTGGGCAGCAGCTTGAAGAACATCTACAGTGGCGACCCAGCCACGGGAACCATCACGAGATCTGTCTCCAGTGACCCCCCACCGGTGAATAAGGAGGATCAGTGTATCTCCCCCTCGGAACGGTTCCAGATCCGCCAGTCCCAGTATTGGTCCAGGTGGAACTCCCCTCTCCCACGGGCACCTGCTTACAGGTCTCTCCCACAAAGTGACGTCAGCCGGATAGTGGACAGGCTCGCCACCCCCATCAATAGGGACGCGGGAAACAAATCTACGGCAGCCCCCACCCCACGCACTAAACAGTCTAAGACTTCTAGGAAGTTTGAACGTTCAACTGTGACGTCACAGCTACCGACTGTGTCCAGCGTGATCCGACAGAAGATCCGTGAGGGATACAGGAGCGGCAATCCTCCGGATATCCGGCATTCCTGTGATAGATTTCGAACTAAGGTTTCCCAGCGGTATGCACGCCCTAGATATTCTCTGTCCCTGGAGTCAGACCAGCCGACCTCGCCCAGATAAGATGTGGGTATATCATTGGTGATTGTAGTGATGCATAGTCCTGTATTGTGAATTGTTCTTTGTGAATTCGCGTTGATATCAATGGAAAAGGAACGAATCTGCGATAGTGTGATAATTCAACATACCATAAGATGAATTAAAAAGGTTTGATATTGTGTTCCTACACAATATGTAATCATCACCAAATAATGTCAAATAAATGCAATGAAAGACATTCACCTGAATTTATTTCTTATTATCTATAATAGTTTTTGAAATTAACAATTTACATGTACTTTGATGTTACTATTGAAAATGAATGAAATCTCACGGGAGTTGTCGTAAGAAAGAAATTCCAATTCTAATGGATTGACAATGTCAATAAGCCATAACCTCTTCTATTTGTATATGTAAATCTGTCGCGCCGCTGATGATTTTGGTAAACATTGAAAAATCTCCCTCTTTATGTATTCTTAGTGACCACTGATATACCATGAACATTAGAAATGCACGGAACCAGAATTTTTTTCCAGAGGTGGGAGGGTATTTCGGATAGTTTTTTTTTTTCACTAAAGATTCCTATATTTAAATCTACTAATATATTTATTCTTTAGTTATGATTTTTAACGGCCAGTCGGAATATAAAACAACTTAGATTGTTCCAGTTTTTCAGGTTGTTTTTTGGTAATTGTTAAAATAGGAAAGTAAAACCTACGTTGATATTTAAAATTAATCAATTGAAAATTAATTAATTTGCCAATTTTTATTCAATTGAAAAGAATAGAAAATAAATCAATAGTAACAAAAATTGTAATGCTCATTCAAAATCGTAAATGAAACCATGAAAAACATTTTTGCATATTTTTGACATTATGTTTTTAATGTAAGTCCTGTTCTTAAATTTTATTTTTTTTTGGGGGGGGGGGGGGGGGGGGTGGGTGGGTTACAGGCTTTAAATGATGGTGACGCATAAGGGCCATTTTACCTTACCAAAGCCATAAAACTAAAAAAAAACGTTCCATACATGTATAGTGTATTAATTTTGCATGCAAACACAGTACAGAAATGTTATAACTTTGCACATATGGCTGCATGAAAATAAAAAGATACATATTCATGCGCACTCGAACTGTACTCATCCTCGTCAAATTAAAAAGAAATGAAAGATGTTTGGTACCTAAAGATTAAGGAAGGTAAAAGAATTCACTCAGTGCAACATAAGGTTTTTGTACACTATGAAAGAGGTGCGTGACTTACTTTGATAGTATTTTTTCTTCATCGCTTGCATATCTTATCTATGTGCATTGTAAATGTGCAACTACATGAATTTTATCAGATATATATGGCTAACATTGAAAGGTTTCGTTATCTTGATATGTGTTGAATATTTAACACAATAAAACATTCTTTAGTTGCTAAGACGTCCCCTCTTAACACAAATTCCTCATTAGAGGACCAGTAGCTTCCGCGACAAGATGGCCGACCACATGGTCGTCCGTTTGACTGCATGCTTTTTCTGGATGTTTCCTCTCGCTCTCGAAGCTAAATTAACTTACATAGCTATACGACTTCCTCTAAAGGTAAGTGCGTTTATTTCATTACATCTCTCTGACCGTAGGGGTCAACTTGGATTTTGGATTTTATAAAACATGACGAAAGAAACGAAAGAAATGTTTACCAGTAATGAAACAGTTGCACCTTTGGTAGTGAGTTGGATCGTTCTAATAAATTAGGGTGTTTCTAGCAAAAGATTTAGTCCCCACCCTTGGAAAAGTAATATGTTTTACGGTGCGACCGTTGGGGCGAGCACAGCAAGTGATCAAACAATGAATTATAATAAATCAATAAAAATAAAATCAACAACGTAAAATTTGAATGCAAAAAAAAATAAAACATACCTATTTTTCAGTAAATTGTCATTATTCATAGTTTATAAGATTTGTTATAATTTATTTATTTATAAGTAGAACAGTAGTTTAATCTTAGATACAATGTTGTTGAATAATAAAGATTTTAATATATGAATATTCATTGCACTGTATCTTCTCTTTTAAAGTGATTGTAACGTCAGTTCATCCCCTTTTTTGCAGAAGACATTTTTTCTTAAACCTGCGTATAAAACTTGACTCATCATAGAGCCCCCCCCCCCCCCCCATGTTAAAAAAATAATATTTCATTTTTTTTCCAATTTACACATAGAAAATCGACTTATCATGGATTTGCCCCCTCCACTTAAAAAAAAATTAATGTTTGATTATTATTTTTTTAATTTACACTTAAAAATATTTGCTTATCATATTAAAAGAACATGGTGCCCCCCCCCCCCCCATGTTATAAATGGAAGTGTAAATAAAGAAACCATTGAACTGCTAAAGAGCTGAAGGATTAGAATTTTCATGATTTTTTTTTCTTTTTGCTTGCAAAGATTTTTTGGATGATGATGCTGCCATCCACCATCCACCCATCCACTCCCTTTTAAAAAAAGGCGATGCTACGTGTACGTTCCAGGAATTTACCGTACTTATAGTGAATAAAATAAATGTGAGCATTCATCCAAATGAGTGCAATTTACAACTGTTTCCTGTATCTGAAGAAATGTCCTTATTCTTCAGCTGTTCTTTAGCTTAGCCTTTGCAAGATTTTGAGAGGATTTTGGTCATTTCAGCAGATTTACAATAACTTCTTGTGGGTCAAAATTTACTGACGCCGAAAAAATCTATTGGATCAATGTGTAAACCTTTGTGACGTCACTCGATTATTTTTGATTGAGAGTGTACTGACGTGAACTTTAGAGGTAGCACTGACTGTATGTCGTATAGTAGGCTCACACATCGTTATTGTTTTTATTGGCTTGCTGATTCTCGTGAGAGTGTGAAGTGATAAAAATTGCCATGATTACAGGGAACTACTGGGACGATTAAAACAATTAAGGCATTACTGGTCCGATTTACTGACGCCAAAAAAATCTGTTGAATGAATGTGCAAATAGTCCGAATTTTCTATTCACACACGCCTTGCCGGTAGAGCTCGCTTCGCGCCGGCGAGCTGCGCTCGCTATCACACTACTTATAACGAATCATCAAACTGTCAAGATTTGTATATTTTGTTCACTGATCAAACTGAGGAGAACTTACAATGTTTTGGACTCATGGGCTTATCGTTTTTGTGGGCAGGGTGAACAAGCAGCCCCCGGAGCTCCTTGGCCGTTACCGAAAACCTGGACCAAAAGTACCACACGACTGATGGTGGATCCTACAAACTTCCGGTTTACGTCATCTATGACGTATTGTGACATTGTGACAACAGCATTTGATCGCTATTATAGAATACTCCAATTGGAAAAGGCATCCTCGCTTTCAGGACCGGAACAGGTTATGACGTCACTGAGTGTAGATATCGCCGACAAAACATGTCCGGGATACCCCGACCCTAACATGGACGAATCATGTGAGTAATCAAGAAAACGGCACAACTTTTTCATAATTGCGTATGATACAAAATAGGTATCAACTTTTCTTTTATTATTTTTTTCTTCTTCAGACAACCTTACGATCGGCTCTACATCTCGTTTGACCTCAGCCACCGTGTGGGGCGCACTGAGAGGTAACCGCTTTAGTCTTTTTAGACTAAAACTAATAAATTTTAAATTTGTAGAGACTGCGATCAGGATTTTATATATAATGGCTACATATTACTTTACTGTTGATGCCACTCAGATCACGAATCATGGTTATTATTATGAAAAAAAAATCTAAGGAAAGAAAGGAATTCTTCTTGAATCTTAAACATTACTGTTTTGATACAAAAGGTTAAACTTAATCTACCTTTTTAACCAACAGGTTTAGAAACATTTAGCCAGTTGATTTACAAAGAAGAAGAGGGACACCGGGTACGTCATCTATCATCATCTGCGTGTCCCCAAATTGACTAATCAACTAATTGATATATTTTCAAAAGTAAATTTCAAATGATCAAATGTTTCCCTTTTCGTGCAACTAAATCTATGTTTGGTAATGTTTTCATTTTCTTACGATATTCAGGCGTCAGTTGGTTATCCTAATTTCCTTTCTTGACAGCTATTTGTAAACAAAACACAGATTATTGACCAGCCTCGGTTTCACTACCGTGGAATCATGTTGGACACTGCTAGACATTTTCTTCCGATGCCGATTCTCTTAAAAAACCTGGTGAGTATGGGATAACTTATCGAACTTTTTGAATGCAATAAAATTCATTGTCATACATGAAGCGTACATGAGTTAATATTTTTAGGATGCAATGGCGTACAACAAATTCAACGTGTTCCATTGGCATATAGTGGACGACCAGTCATTTCCGTACGAAAGTGTGGAATTTCCGACGTTGACAGAAAAGGTTAGTATGAAAAGTCTACAAATGATACTTTTGTATATGTCCAATCCTGTCATATATGAGCCGTGTTTTTTTTATTTGCATGTTTCAGGGAGCGTATGGTCCGAAGCTTATTTACACGCAGGAAAATGTAAAGCATGTGATTGACGAGGCTAGGTTACGGGGAATCAGGGTCATTCCTGAGTTTGACACTCCTGGACACACACAGTCATGGGGAAAAGCGTTCAGATGTACGCAGATTTTTTTTTTAATTTCAGAAGCATTTAAGTATCCACCTAATTTCAAAATAACACAAAACCGATTTACCGCCTTTCAGCTCTATTAACGCCATGTTGGGAGGACGGCAAGCCGGGAGTTGCTAAGCCGAACTTTCATGGAGCGTACGAAATGATGGATCCCTCAAGGGACTCGACCTTTACTTTCATGGAGAAATTCATTGGGGAGGTTGTCAAGGTTTTTCCCGACCAATATCTCCATTTAGGAATGGATGAATCTTACCCGGCATGCTGGTAAATCCAATATTTGTTTGGTTTTATTGTTCTAAGCATATTGAGTTATGTTTGAAAGAATTACAATTAATACATGTAATATAATTTAAAACTATCTATTGTAAAAATTCTACTCTTATCTTCTCAGCAATTGGAGTAAATAAAATTAAAATAAAGCATTAAAAGTTATCATATGAAATATCATTACCTTTCGGAATTTATGACAAACCATTTTGTAATACTGTTGCTTTAAACAAAGCATTTATATGTATGTACAAGCTTTTTTCTTCCAAAATATGAATAACAGAAGTTTGAACACCACAACTTTCTGTCATTGAAGTACATGTACCGAATAACTGTGTTACTTTACAAATCTTTGTTTCCGAAAAAAAAAAATTAATTTGCAGCCAATAAAAAGGTAACCATTTGTAAACATAAGTTTTAGTTTTATATCGCAATTTGTTTTCCAGGAAATCGAGTCCAAACATTACATCGTTCATGAAGGAGAACAACATCAGTACGTACGTCCAGCTGATGGAGTTATACGTCACCAAGGTGCTTGATATCGTGGAGAGGACCAACAAAAGCTACGTCATCTGGCAGGACCCCATAGAAGACGGGACTAAGGTCAGCTGACTGTGCGTCACTTCCCGTTTCAGAAGACGGTTGTTCCAAATAAATTCGGTCGCAAAATTAATCGTGGCTTATTCTGAATTATATTCTTCTCAAATTTTAAATTGCTTTATTTACGTCTGGAGAATTGACGCTCTTATTGATTATCTTGATTATCCAGCGTATTTAACTATCTATTCGATTGAACTAAGTATATTTCTCGTCACTAAAACTAAAGGCTGCAAATACATATATACATGAGTAACTCAAGGGAGGGGGCAAGAGGGATGTGCGCTGCTTCTTTCACTTTTTGGCGAAACGTTTTTCCTATAGTCCTAAATTTTAAAAAAAAGCATTAAAAGAAACTGGTCTTCCACTTTATAAAAAGAGAAAAACGATGCATGCTACTTGCCAGAAATTTGAGGTTTACGTAACTGCTGTTTTACAGGCTAAGCCTGACACTATTGTTGAAGTGTGGCGGGGAAACTCCACCGTCCCCTGGCAGCACTACATGACCCGGATCGCCAGTGAGGGCTACAAGACCATTCTCTCCTCCTGCTGGTACCTCAACTATATCAGCTACGGTCAGGACTGGAGAAAGTACTACCAGTGCGAACCCCAAAACTTTACAGGTGAATGTGATGAGACGTTACTGGTAAAACGTATTGTTTTAATGGTATGATATCCACAATGGTTTTAAGTGTATTTCCTACATCACTAAACAGGAAGTAAGTGTCTACTTGAAGAAATACCCCCCCCCCCCCCTCCCCTTAAAGAAAATCATATTTACGTGACTGCTTCGACCAATCCGATGCTTTTCTCTGCAATCATTAAAATGCGTTTTAATAAAATACATTGTACTCAGGTAGCGCTGAACAACACAGCAATGTGATTGGAGGAGAGGCGTGTGTGTGGGCGGAATACATCGACGGCACCAACATCCTGTCCACGCTCTGGTAAACACCACAATGTTTATAAATCATTAACATATCCTGCACTTATTGAATATTGGAATGTGAAGAAACCTGTCCACGATAAGTAATTGGTCACAACAGTAGTTTTATGTAATTATTTTTAACCAAGGCCACGTGCGTCGGCTGTAGCAGAACGATTGTGGAGTAGCCGTGACGTCACAGACGTGGAAAGCGCGAAATTCAGGTTGGATCAGCAGAGATGTCGAATGGTGAGGTAAGAAATCAAAAGTCTTTTTCATCAATGGATGGCCATTGTGAGCAGCTATTTACACAAATTTACAAATTTTATAGGTTTTTAATAGAAAACTGTATAGTTTCGAATTATCTTTCCAAACAGAATTTAACAGATATATCTCAATGACAAAATTCATTCCAGTGAGAGTTATAACTTTTATCAGATGGTCAAAGTTCCTCAATAGACATTGTTGTACAAATTTTGTACTACCTCTCTTCCGTAGACGGGGAATTCCCGCCAAGCCGATTCTGGACGGGTACTGTGGAGATTATGAATTCGGATTTCCGGAGAGTATGGGGATCTACAAACAGGAGACACAAGAGGAGCATCCCAATACATCGGCCAGTTCACCTGTCTGGTCGAGCTCCTCCTTAACGTTTACTCTTTTGCTGATTTTGGCACAGAAAATAGTCCGCATATTTTACCATTTGTAGAAATACCATATATAACATTTAACACTGTACATCAATAACAAAACATTTTCATAACATAACCAATGTTTCCCTCAAGCTCAGTCAGCATTTCTACAGTAATTAATTTTTAATGATGTTCTACTAGTATCTACCAAAGGAAAAGGGTATTTTTTTAATCACAAGGCAAATGACAGTCAGCATCGCTAAATGGAAATCACTTCTGCCTACATGTACATCAATTTGGTCAATATATGCACAATATTAATTTTATTTTCTTGGTCTAATTTGATGTATAGAACTATTGATTTGATTACAATTTGTGTCGCACAAAGTTGATTTCAGTTCATTTTAGTTCTTATCAAAGGGCAGATCACTCTATCTGCAGTAGTGGGTCGTGTTTTTATTCTTCAGGTTGTACATATATAAGGACGGCAGACCTGCATATATTTGAGTTGACAATGATAAATCAAAATAAAAAAAAATAAAGTAAAGAAAAGACGACTAATTTGTCGATATTTTTTGTTTAGTCGTTTCATGTGTTTAATATAATTGTTCATATAACGGAACAAGTCATGTTCAACATGAGGAAGAAAGAACGCATTTTTTTTTCAATAAAATAGTCTATATTTGAAAAATATCTATATTGAAATATATTGTATTGAATAGGAATGTTAAATAATTATTTTATCAGAGAATTTATGGTATTTTACCGGGATTTCTTTTTTATTTTAGTGCGCATTTTAAATTATCATTTTTAAAAATAAATCTGCGATCATTATTAAGTCAAGAAATTGTATTGAAATTCTTTGTACATATTGTAAATTGCGTATGTTTACATGTAGACATTTTTGCTGTATAATTATTGTTTATAAGTTTAACATAAAGGTAATAATAAATCTAAAATACCTGCCATCTTTCAGACAGTACATCACGTGCGTACCGAATAAATTTACCTGGGTGGCGCAGTGATAGCACACCTGGGTAGAGATACCTGTACAAATAGCCATTACTTGGTTGTATCCATTTAAAACCTCTTTTATCTTGTTAGGCGTATCAATTTGTTAATATTCCGGAGTTGGCGAAATTCTAGAATTCTTCCCTTCCTCTATGTGTACCGAAGACATTGCCTTATTTTTATATATCAAACATCGTTAATCTATCATTAATTGATGTTCTAATTCATCATAATTTTGTCGGCTATTTGTAAGCCATCTTGTTTTATGCAGACTTTTTATTGACCAGTGACAACACAGTTACTCTTTCTACACCTGTAATTGTTCCAGGTATACAGGTATCTCAAGGTATACATAGGTACACAGACAGGTTCATATGCCTATTAATCTATCTCAGAAAATCTGTTTCAAAATTTGAAGAAAATCAATCATATCATATAGAGAAATAAATTTACAATGTACTTTGTCTATGTCTGGAAGCACCAACAAACTTAAAATTGAAATAATTGTTTAAGAAAAAAAATCACAAAGTATTGAAAACCAAGAAAAATGCGATCTACCATATACCAGTATTTGTCATTTGGTCAGCTTAAGGAATGTACAAGTTTTGTATAGATAGTTGGACTATGAATGCCTCCCATCAGACAAGCCCTGATTAAATGTTGATGATTCCGGTGACATTTATCGGGCGATGATTGAGATTTTAGAGTTAGGTATCGATTCCTGGGCAGAAATATTGACCAGTGCAGATGACCACAATAAAACCGCGCCGCTTGATCTCACCTGGACAGGTATCAAGGTCGGCGAGAGAGAGTGATCCCGAATTAATGGATGTTTATTTCAATATGGAGACTATATTTAACACCATTATTACAAATTTATTCACATGGTCATACCAGAAAACAATCATATTTTATTTCGATTGATAGATCGGAAACACGTATATATACCTAAAATATACTTACACAATGAATAAACAGACAAACAGGGGGACTAGGTAGATGCCCTATTGTTCAAGTTACATGGCTTTTTCCAAACCACATCATGATTAGGCCGGTGTATGTATTTTATACATGTATAAACATTGTTATATAAGAATCGTTTCTTTTTTCAAGCTATCAATTCAAATTATGTTTAAGATATGCTGTATCTTGTGCTATTAACGAATGCTTTGTCATCATGACTTTTAAAGAAATGAATGCTAACACAAAGAAACAAGTCCCAATGTTGATACTTAAAGTCACAACTGGTCTTGGTAAGGATAATATCATATAAATCCATTTCACAATGTTGTTCCTTGCCGGAATAAAATGGGTCTGGTTCTGATATTAGTTCGTGTAGTTCCAATAGGTTGACTCTCCATTAGGATGGGTATACCCGCCGGAGACTGGTTACTGAACATGTTAACTCCTAGATTCTGTCCCCGATTCCTCAGTATAGAGAGTGCTGTGTTAGGCGAACGGAATGGAATGGCCTGTCTATTAGTCTGTGGAACCATTAGGTTACTGGCCTGCACAGTGGTAAATTCCTCCGGAATTCTCGTCTCTATCGAGTTGATCATATTCAGCGCGCCCCCTGGTGGATCTGAAAACACGGAGAAACCGGAGTTAAGGTCTTGTTGTGTTTCGCGGAATGCCGGAAGAAGTCGATTATTGACGAACTGAGAGTTGCCGTTTCTGAGAACGTTATTGCCGTCTTGACCCCTGACTGTGGAGATAATTCTATCGTTCCCAAGCTGGGGATCTCTAAGTATAAACACAGTGTTATCGTTTCCATTTGTTTCCGTCGGTCGCTCCTGAAAAACGGGAAGGTTTCCAATAAAACGTGGTTCCGGTGGGAAAAAGTCACCTCCGTCGTCGCGCGGCGTCTCCACGAATGTTCCGTTCTCTAGAATCCTCTGTACACTTCGGTTGGTGAATCGCGGGATAAGGGATCGAACGGTTTGCCGCGTTCTTGGAAACCAGCAGTAACTTCCGGTGAAGCTGTGGCAGCAGATTTGTGGTGCGTCACATCCGGCATCGTCAAAACAGTCGACAGAAAACTGCTGAATCATGTTGACCCGAGGGTCAGGGCAGGTGCCCTCTCTAGGAAGGTCAAACACTGAAACCAGAACAAAGGACAGATAAAACAGTAAAACACCCTGGGTCTGACACAACACAGTAAAATGATAGGAATCTGGTGATCTTAAATAATAGATGCTAAGTGTGTGGCAGTTACAGTTAGTATCCCTCATAGCTTCCGATTACTTATTGTTGTTAAATGAAATGTGAAGAACAATTACAAAGTTCCTCAGTGTAGGACTAGTTGCTGTCCTCATAGGAGAGAAATGGATACTGAAAACTTTTTAACAGTTCTTCCCAATCTGTATACAAGTAGAATTTACCATTGACACACGATGGCTCCTTCAGAAAACATGGACCTGACTCCCTACAGTTCTGATAGGAAAGGTCGCAGGTCTCCCCGAAATTACACTCCACGATCTGGGAATACACATAAAATGAACATCTTAATTTACATGTAATCATTTTTATAATATCTCATGCAGAATCTTTTTAGTGCATTTTATGATAAATGAATATGATATGATTTTGTAAAATTCTTGTCTAAAAGATCATCACAAAAACATCTTGTGTAAAATTTTGCCTCGTTTTTAATTTATCCTGAGAAAGGTTTGTTATGAAAAGCTCCATTTGTCAGAACGTGTGCTCAAACACACTGCATATTAAGGTATATATACAATAAAATATTAGGTTCAAATTAAACCAAGCCCAATCTATAATTCGCCCAATGACAATAAGGACTAATGCCATGGGACGATAATTTTCCTCATACAGTATATCGAGGTTTTATTAGAATCCATAGGTTTACCATGGTCTGCCCCAGGTAAATTTCCGATCTTGAGAGTCAAGACTGATATAATATTTCGTGAATATTTTGAAACAAACTTCTTCGACTGCTCTCTTCATCGAATGTATTACTAAGTATACGTTTGGTTTCATTGGTATAATCATTGATGTATAGATTTTTATCGGTGTTAAAGTTAACTTTACGATTGCAAAGAACATTTCAATTTTGCAGGTATGGTCTCATGCATTTCACTGATACTTAATTAGACATGATAGCTCAAATGCAAAATATACCCCTTTCTAAAAAGGGGTGATATATATAAAGTGTTGACTATGAAAAGAAAAAAGAAATACTTACAGAACATGAATGACGGCGAACAACATTTATCCATGGATTTCGAAAACGGATTTGCGCATCACTAATTTGAATTAAACCAATAATCTACAAAATTAATTAGAAAACAAATTATAATTTCAATTCAAATTATAGAATTTAATTGTAAACGACGATTAATATAATTTTCCATTATAGAATATTAACCTACCCACAAGCACCGACAGAATACACCAAACCCCATCTTATTACACTCTGGTCTCCCACATGAACATCGTTGGCGCTCCGTCCGCTAGCGAGGTCGACGTGAATGTCGAGCCCGATGTCTATAAATGTCCCTGATATAACAGGATAATAAAACGGCCGGTGGACTGGGGGGAGTTCACTCGGTCTGTCTGGGGCGACCAATCACTTCCTCGTTACAGATCACAGGGAACCTTACATCGATGCTTGTTCCTTGCATTCTTACATGATATACAGGTTGCGACGACATTTCAATTTTTATTTGACTGAACTGAAAACGAATTGATGAACACAGCTCGACCATGTTTTTATTTTCCTGTCAATTTGTGATTGATTTAATTCCATGTTTGACTTTTTGCGATTAATTCATTTCAAACTATCATTTTTTTTTTACCGCATTGGTTTCTATTTACTTCAACCAGAAGCAGATATTCACTTCATTTTTTCATATCATTGCTTTACTTAAACAATATATATTTGTATTTTCATAAAATAAAGAACAAACTTTTTGCCTGTCTTGATTTGGTAAAGTCATTTCTGCTGTTAAGAGGGCTCGATAGTCGAGTCCATTTTTTGGTTTCTTTTAAAAGAAGAGCTCCGTAAAAAATGGAGGAAAAATCTCCAAATGTCAAAGGTTAGATTTATGGATTTTTATCATATACTTCATAGCTTAAAAACTCGTATCTTAAAAGTTTAAGAAGCTCTGACGGTTTATTGGTTGACCATCCACTCTCCTTAAATTATACTTATGTATAGAGTTTCTACAATGGAATAATTTAGCTAAATATGTTTGCAGAATGTCCAATACACAGATGGGTATATCAGGTTTTCACACGATGATATTTGTGTATTTGAATCGTAATGCGTGTCAATGCTTGTATCACCATTGACCAAAAGCACTAATTGAACATAACGTTTGTGAACCGAAATGAGGACATAGGTTTTGAATTAAACTGACCTAGAGAGCATCATCGCTGGCTAATTACGACAGGGCCCGGGGTCATGAACCGATGACTCGGATTACATCTAGTGGCGACATAACAATAAATTATCAATTAAACTCGGAATCTCTCTATTTACAACATGACAACACAGATACTAATTAATGTTCTAGCGACACCTTGGTATCCATTAAATGGACGAGGAATCCAAGAATGACAACTCGGGAAGAACGAAGTAAACCGGGGACCACGCGCTTTATCCCTCTTACCATTTGCCTGCGTTATAGAACGTCAGTAAAGTAACAGTCTACGAATTGTGTATGTTAATCATAATTATAGATGTGATACCAGGGGTGATCTTAACAGCGTGATGTAATGCATGTCCTGTTCAAACGAAGTGTTTGTAATCAACTGTAGAAATATGTAAAATGAATACTGTTTTCCTCAAAACTGATTGTAAATATGTTTGTGTTTATTTTTCTCCTATTGTTTTTTGTTATTTAGTTTCATATTAAACAACATAATACCCTCCAATAATGAGGAGGAAAATAAAGAATATCTTACCTTATCTTAACTTATGATCTTTTTGTGTTTGTTTGGATTTCTTTGAATGCGGTTTTCAAAGAAACTCAGTATGCCTAAAATATTTCATAAATACAGTTATTTCTGCTCTTGCTCTATATCAAGTTTAATATTCGGATTGCATGACCGTGGTTTATTCTGTATTTGAACAATGATAAGATTTAAACTCTATACTTACACACAATCTAAAAGTTACATTCAATAGATACAAATTACCATAATTGACAATTGATTTAAACTCTATACTTACACACAATCTAAAAGTTACATTCAATAGATACAAATTACCATAACTGTCATTCTGTAAAAAGGAAATTACGCTTATGATAGTATATATTCCAAAGAAAAATAATGTGTTTTGTCAAAAGTTTCGCAGTTGCTAACATCCTTTAATTTTTTTAATAAAGGGCCATTGTTCCAAATTTTAATGTTTGAAACCAATTTATTTTTCTACGGTGAGAAAATGCGACGGTCAACGAGGGTAAGTTGACGCCGTGGGTCGTGGTTTGTCAGAATATTGTCTGTTTCTACTTTAGGTGATTTGTTTACAAATTAAGCATGACGTACAAATTCACGTTCATTCATTCAAACATATGGTACATGTACATGAGGACAATACTGCAATATTATAATATAAATATGAATTATGCTAGCTGCAGGTCTGTAGCTCCCGGTCTGAAAAAAATTCGGATGGAGGTCGTCCATCCGAAATTTTCAGACTGGGAGCTACAGACCTGCAGGTAGGATTATGCCAGAAATATAGACATAGCAGGGAGATACTATCACGCATATAGGCGCGTACGTGCATACTATTTCATCTTCACTCGAGCGCGCAATTCAAGTTGGATCATTCATTCATTTATTTTAATCTCAACACCATTGCACAATGGTACACAGAGATTATAATAATACAATATGTGGTATTTCTTAATAATTAACAATGCATGCGTAAGCGAGAGAGAGAGAGAGAAAAAAAAACATATACAACTCTGACTCGTTAATACAAATGTGAAGTATGGGGGTTCTAACCTGGGGAGCATTTTTTATTTATTTTTCTAATAAAAGCACATAATTTCCTCAAAGAACAGTGTTTTGTACTTGCCATTATAAATTTAAAACTAATAGCATTTTTTATTTTTATATTTGATAAGCATTGCTTGCGTTCTTGCTGCAACGAGTTACAACTAAGTATGTAGTGAAATTCATCTCCTATTTCACACTTATTACAATGAGCACAGAATCTTTCATGTCTGGGAATATTTGCCCAACGTCCACTTTCAATGGGTAGATGGTGATTACATGTTCGAAATCTACAAAATGTAATTGCATCTTTTTTTGATAATGTATCAAAATAATGTTCAAATTTCAACTCTTCCTTATAAATTCTATAATTTAGAGCTTTTGGGGATGATTGTAGAATAGATTGCCAATTTTGTTTGAATTGGTCTACCAACGTGAGTTTTATTTTTGCCTTTAGCCATTGTGAGTTATGTATAGTTTGATTAATCCATATATTAGATAAACCGCAATTATTTAGAATATGTTTGATATTTTCATACCAAGGGATTTTCCCCCCAATTTCGTGATTCATACAAATTCCTAGATCATATATTAACTTTGCAATTTTTGTATCTTTTCCGGTAAGTATTCTTGACCAATAAGAAATAATGCGTGTTTTAATTTGAATTTCAAGTGGGTATCGACCAAGTTCACCATATATCATGAAATCTGGAGTTGATTGTTTTAAATGGAGTAGAAGTTTACAAAATTTGAGATGAATTCTTTCTATAATTGCAATATTTGAAAAGCCCCAGACTTCACATCCATATAACAGTATAGGTTGGACAATTTTGTCAAATAAATCTAGTTGACACTGTACTGATAGATTATGAAATCTCCCCTTTTTTAACACTTCATATAATGCTTTTGTAGCTTTTTCGGCTAATTTCTGTATTGCAATTTTAAAAGATAAGCTCTGTTTGCGTTATTTTTAAAAATGAATATTGCGTGTGTGTTGCAATCTACTTCCATAAAGTATTAATAGAATAATTACTGACTGTGACGTCAATTAAGAACTGAAGCAATTTATTTTTTGCAACGAAAGCATACATTATCCGAAATATTATAACCCCGTCTGAGGGAGGCAAAATGTATTTATTCAGATCGTTAAAATTGTGTTTTATCAAAGCAGAAAAATAATTGAAATTCGATGCTTCTTACTGGGTTTAAAATCAGTGTACAAACATGAGAAGAACTCGTGACAATTGAATAATAGCGGCTCGCTCGATTCTATGATCAATGAATTGATCTCCAACACTCCAAAGAATTATTGGAAGAATGGCAGGTTGAAACCATTGTTTATTTTGTTTAAGTGCACCAGCTCAATGTGTTTTTAGGCCAATGTTATCACCATGATTGTAAACTTTTGATAGCTTTTATCTGATAATAAAAACAACATTTATCACGAAATATGCAATATTTGATTCTAGATAAGGGAATAAATATCATGATTGTTCAAAGCAGATTAGGATTATCCTCACAGAATTACACGTATGACTTACAGTATAATGAAGACATTCTAACAGTAATATCTAAATGGTAATAGAATCTTAGCTTGTCTGCTTGATTAAAAGCTTTATAATTTACAGTTTTATATTTTAAAATTTCACTGATAAAATATCGAAACGACTAGAGTTTTAAAAAAAAAAGGATGAGACACTCATATTCAAATACAGTGAACCCCAAACCCAAAGAAATCATGACCTGAAAAATGAAATTTCTCAACTTCACACAGCCAAACTGATGTAGACCAAAAGGTATTAGACGTTTAAGAATACTCAAAGGCTACTCTCGGCATTTTCGTGAGGTTGATATTCATGGACGAATCTGCATGGAAGAGTTGAATTGTGTATTGTCATGCCTCATCTGTATAATTATGTAAACGTTGTTAATTGAAAGATAGAGCACAATATTTCTTCTTGTTTAGGAACATTTTTGAGAAGTAAAATCTACCAACGTGTATCAAAAATTTAATTTGCAGATTCTATCTGTTTTAATCATTAATGGAACATACATGTAAAAATGCTCGTCTCCGTTTATGAGTTAAACCATATGATGATTCTCCGATGGTTCATGTGGAAGTTGCACAAAAATACTTATCTGGCGTTAGCGGGTTATGTAAATTTGTCTGCAGTGATCGCTACCTTTACGTACCAATCAACCAGCAAAGGAAGCATTTTATTTCTTATATCTGCATATTTCCCTGAACCTCTCTTCAATTATCCATATAACGGGAGTAAATGAAGGTGACCTTCAGGGTCTTGTCGATAAGTACGCTGGAAAGAAAAGTTCAATGAATGTGTGTATTCATCCATGGATAAACTGATTGAAACTACGTGGTGAGACTCTGATTTAGTTTGTAAGTGGCTGTTTTTGGACACAATGAATTTTCTTAACATTTCTTCTTTTCATCCTGTCCTACAGCTTTTTCATTGATTTCTAACCAGATTCGTTTATTTGATTAACGTGTAATCGTTTTTAGCATATATTTATCTTTTGAATAACGAAAAAAGAAGATTTTTTTCCATTACATTATGGTACATTGTATAGACTGTAATTTCAATTGAAGGGTTTATTAAATAATCATAATTTGCCCTTAGAATTAACAAAAATAGTGCTAATTTGATCCCAAGTTAACATTGGAGTTCAAGGGGGGGGGAATAAATTAAATTCTTATAATCTTTTAAATGTCTTTAAGTACAAGTTATCTTACAAATCTCCTGATCAAAAGTTGCATTAGCCTTTACTTTAAAAAAATGTCAAAACCCACTCAAAAATGACCGTATACATTTTAAGAAATTAACTTTTTCTTAATTGTTTGATTGAGAGCGGACATGACATTCTACCTTCTCCAGAAACTGTTTGTCATTCTGATGTGATATGGTTCAGATCAATCAAAACTGTTTAATTCACATCAGATATACACGTACTACCTTTAAAATTAAAGAAAAAAATACTGAGCTGATTAATATAATGGTATATATGCTGAAATAGATAAATATAACAAGGGCTTGTAAAAAATGTCTATATGAATGCTTCTAAAAACTTTGACTGTACTTTTAAAGACTTCTTACCAATCCACTACATGTATTTGAATGTACAGATCTTTTCCCTCTAATCAACACCTATATCTGTAACAATAATTGATACATTGGAATTAAATCACAATATTTATAGTTGAGACTTTCCTGGGTTTCGAGATTTTACTTCACACCTTTGTTTTGTGAACGATCCTAACAAAGTAGATATGTGGTAACTCTCTTAGTACTTTTGTAGTGCCAGTACAATCAGTACCTTGTCTCAATGCTTTTGTAGTGCCAGAACGTCGTAACTATATTAGTATCCTACGTAACGATGAACATAACCAAACAGGAACGGTCTTTGATGGCACAATTTAGATGTGGAATCCTTCTTCTCAGAGTCGAAACTGGTCGTTATCGAAATGAACCTCTTCAAGAACGTTATTGTGTTCTGTGTAAAAGCAATTCAATTGAAGATGAAAAACATTTTATTTTTCAATGCAAATTCTACGAAAATAATAGAAACTCTTTCTTTCACAGTATAAACTTAGATACAAACCTAGATGAAACTGTCAACTTAAATATCATTATGGGAAAAAATCAAAGTCAAACTGCCGAATATCTCAATTTGATTTATTCAGTTAGACAAAGTTATCTGTACAAATCAAAGTAAACTCATGCGCTCAATCAAATGTATATACTATATTTGTATATTCTTTTGTATATTCTTGTAGATTTCAAAGTGACACATAGGTCCAAAGGGCCGGGTATAATTCGATGATGTATAATATTGTATTGCAGTATACCTATGACATACACATTTCACTATAATAAAATATTTACTTACTTAGTACTTTTGTAGTGCCAGTACAATCTGTACCTTATCTCAGTACTTTTGTAGTGCCAGTACGTCGAAACTCTTTTAGTATTTTGGTAACGCCCTTACTATCTGTACCTTACCTACACGCTCTTCGAATTATAACTCATTGTCCAAGAAATCAAAATTTCTCGAAATATTTCGTAATTTGACAAACACAGATTTCTACAGTTCTTGTGCATTCAACATTTACGTAATTTCTTTGAGAAATAATTTATGAAACAATTAAAGACTCAAAAAACCATATTTTTCATTCATTAACATCTGATTTTATTATGTCTAAGCGATGTCATCCCTAATAGCTTTGCAAATATGGTTATGGGGGACTGAGTACGACATGATGAGAAGTTATAATAGGATGTGCTGAACCAATATGTGTTCTATTTCCTATGACGTTATGTGTTGATACATGTTTTTATTAAATTAATTATACAAAAGTGTAAAATAGAAAATCAACTCTATATCAAAAGAGATCTAGAGAAATGGGAATAAAAATTAATTTGAAAAAAACAATTTCGAGAATATTAACTTGCTTTGCTATGGTAACGAGGTCAGGGGTTAAGTAAATATACTTTGAACAAAAGTAATTTTAAACACGTCGTCGTGCTGTAATTTTCACAGAATAAAGCTATTAGTTAATGCTTATTTTAGATATATCTACAAGTTCAAGTATCTGTCGTAAGTCGACAAAGGAATTTGATTGCAACATCCCATCCTATTTCTACAACCTTTAACTTTGGAATACCTGCAAGAACATGCATAGAACAAACTCACCTGAGTAATGACGTTATCGAATCGAGTTCATATGCACCAGTACTTTCGACATCTGTTAAGTTAAAAGTCGAGCAAATTATAAAGTCATTAATAAAATGTTTTGGTCACGGTGTTTTGAATATTAGCAATCTTCCTTTATTTTCAGATGTAATCTTTTGGCATTTAAAGAAATTTACTACCATCGTTGCAAATGTTGAACAGGAAAATTTGCCCTTTTTTACACCGGCCTCATACCCAAGTCATGCACGCATATGATTTGAATTTTAACTAAATTAAATGCTGAAAAATGTAATTACACAGAACCTTGGTTTGAACATATTTTATTGTATATATAATATACAAAGGGTTCGAACACAAGTTCTTGCAACTTACTATGTAAATCTGCGAGAATTGATTATAAAGTTCTGCACAGCTGTGAAAATTCTAACATTAGTTTTATAATCTAGGTTGTCATTACCCCATAGCAAAGTACAGAACCTTCACAAATGATGTTCAAAAGACTTATTTACAGACACTACCATAATCAATAGATGTTTTCATTTTTATACATGATTTTATTAATGCAATATAAGGTATAAAAAGAAAAAGAAGAAAATCCTGCAATTTCGAATTCATGTCAAAAGAAATGTAGAAAAATTGGAATAAAAATAATTCAAGAACAAAAAAACAATTAAGAGAAAAGGCCAGGGGTAAAGAGTATAGTAAATATACTTTGGTTAACTGCAGTATCTGTGAACGCTCTGTCATGTTGTAACTTCTATAGAATAAAAAAGTTAAATAAATACGAGGTTCACACATCTCAAAAAGTTCTCGTCTCTGTTAAAAATCGACAAAAGAATACGGATTGCAACATTCCATCTTATTTACATAACCAAACATGCAAGAACATGCATGAGGAAATCTCACCTGTAAAAGGTATCATTAAAATGCTTGTTGAAAGCAGATTTTCTCAGCTTTTGTCATACGAATCCCAAAAACTCTGTTTTAAAAACATTTTATTGAAAGGGCTATTTCGAAGCATGTTTTTTTTTATTGTTTAGGAATTCCATTGAATATGACAATGTAACAAACACATTAGCTTTAATGATCTACAAGTAACATTAACAGACTATAATTAAACACCTAATTGTCTACGCATTTTTCCTATTTTTTCCCCGATTATGACAAAGAGCACACGGTGGGTGTGACCGGTCAGCAGAGGATGCCTACTCCTCTTAGGCACCTGATCCTACTTCTATCTATTTGGAGGTCCGTGTTGCTCTGCTTTGAATTTGTATTTCGTTATATGGATTTTTTAGATGGTTGACGGTTTGTTATTGTCATTTTGTAGAACTTGCAAATAACACAAAAGAGCTACTGTACTTATAAATATTAGTTCATTGACCTCATGTACCATTCCATGGTGTTAGCAAATAAACTGAATTGAAAATTGAGTTCACCAGTTCTATCATTATGCAGTGATTGCTACCTTCATAACCCAACAAAATTACCAAGAAGCGTCGATACTCCAGGGTCTCAAGGACTGAAAACAATACTTAAGAGTCATTAAAAAATAATGCGTTAATGGGTCTAATTGATGAAATTTGTCATACAGTTCATAACTGTATGACGTGATTAATAGAAAAATGAATTATTTCTAATCAGAACAAAGCAAGTACAAAATGAAATATCAGGGACTGAAATTGTTCGCTTGTTTGAAATGACGGCTAAATTTCGAAACATACCACTCTGCAGATCTGACCATTGCATAACTCTATCTTGTAAGGATATCTAATACATAGGTCTTCTTGCTTTTTAGAAGACACAATATAAAACAAAAGTGGGTATTTTTCAATAATTTCAATTAAAACGATACAATCAATCGCTTCTATCCTATTTGCACGAGTAACCTTAACCTTATGCACGGATGACCTTTATGAAAGAACTTCATGACTGAGTACGTAATCTTACGCACGCCGTCCATTGTACCATGGTTCTATCTCGGTACAATGGTTTGTCTACCAGGTTATCCTATATCGACATCGTGCATTAATTTATTTTACATTGTATATATTCCTCTTTTTATTAAAAAAAAATATTTTTAACTACCGAGTATAATTCCCTTTATTTTTTTAGGGAAACTTAAAATTAATTCATAGCTCAGCCAGGCTGGAATCTTAACGCCCCGTTTATCCGTTGGTCGAAACATGCAACCACGGACTTCACGAAATAACCATGATGATGTCAGACTCAAATTCCCATAGGAGTCGATTTCTTTAAGCTAATGTAATGATGTATATTAACAACAATTTAGTGGATTTTAATTAATTTTTACAACCAATTTACTGATTTGTTTACAGGAAGATGTAAAAATGAACAAAAAACGTGTTTTTTAATGATTTGGTTATGAAGGTAGCGATCATTGCAGAATAAGCTTTTATTATTGTAATTTGAATAAATTATAGAAGATAAAATTAAAATATATATTATTGTAACTGATGCTACAAATATAATACTGCCCAACAGTACTTTTTATTAATATTCTTCAGTATTTGTAGCCTTTCGCACGGCATTCGCATTGCTCTTAAATACATAAAGAAAACAATTAAAAAAAAATTAAAAAGCAGTTGGTCCTCTTAAATTCATTTATGGTAAATAGGTTTTAATATGTTCTTTCAAAGCTGGACAGATCATAATATAGTGATATTCATCGCTATTTTTACATCAATTACGAAATCCTACTTGGTTTAAATAAGCATCGTCTGTATAATTATCGCAAGACTAACTTGACGAATAATGGCTATTTTTAGCTTTTAGTAATTTTGGGTAATTGTAGTGTAAATCGTGACAGTGTGATTACCCCACAGCAAACGGTAGTCTCGGAGACCCGTCCCTTCTTTCCCATGCCTCATTCCCTACTGAAGCAGACAGAAATGGTAATTAAAAGTGCTGACAGATGCAATATGTCAAAACAGTCCAGTTTAAAAATGATAGAGTGATAGAGAGTCAATAAAATTAAATATCATCTTTTCAAAAAAGTTTCAGTGATTAAATGTATTACGAAAAGTTGATTTTTGTTGCTTCACGGTATAAAGTCCAGTAAAAATTAAATGAGTTTTTTGTTTTCTACATTTAGGTACTGCCATACCTAGATGGTTTGGGTGTAATGACGAAATTTACAGTAATTATTATTTTTCAAACTACTGTTGGATATACAACTGGGTTTAGCAATAAAAATAAATTGGCCAATACCGCTTTGACAAGCTCGATAAAATTGCTTCAATAGAATCAATTTCATTATTTTGATAGTATAGATTAATTGAAGAAAATGATATATAGAAAAGTGAAGTTCAGTTGAATGAGCACCAACAATGGTGTACATTTCAGTGGATGCAAAGAATATGCATGCGATAGAAAGATAGGCCATTGTCCTTCATTGATAGGATCTATCTTTAAACCATGCCGTGGTCCCCCAAGCAGAACTGGTATTGATTTGAGTTATTCAGGGTTCACTTTGCTTTTAGGAGTAAACTGCGCTGGTCGCAGTTAAAAGAAGAAGAATGACGACGCAGAGATACCTAATAGTCGCCGCAACACGTGAGTTTTGGCATACAGAAAATTTGAATGACTTGTTTTTAGTTAATAACGTTTAATTTTTTTTTTACCTGGGAACACCATTCCACACGTATGTGTGGTGCACTGTTACAGTATCCTAGTGTTGTTTACTACAGGTCTTCTAGACACAGGCATTTGTTTCTGTAATTAAACTCTACCCGAAAAGTATGATCATACTCTTTGGGGATAAAGTTCACTGCAGAAACAAGGGCTTGTGGATAAAGCATTATGAATAGCAGATGAAAGTATAAATGTTAAATGTCAAATGGGTAAAAATTGAGAAATAAGATTAACTTTAAATATTGCCTTCCCACAGATGCTTATTCAAAAATAAAATTTGATATTATATCATAACACCAAATATTTTCTTTAAATAAACATTTGTAGGCAGACAATAATCATAGCATTTGTTATGATAACAAAGATAGCTTTGTTATCATAACAAATGCTATGATTATTACATAATTATTTAAAATACCTTACTTTTAAACTAATGCATTTGTTTACAAATAAATTATTTGCTATCATAAACAATATCATTTGCTAGAATTACAAGAAAATTATGTTTGTTGAGAACAGTAAATTTCATTAAATTTGGGTTTGAAAATACATCTTTTAAGGAAAAAAATTGCATCTATCGTCTCGACAAATCTCATAATATTTATTTTCATATGAATGTACTACCCTGCTATATATGTTTTCTAGTAAAACATAG
The DNA here is from genome assembly GCF_025612915.1 of Magallana angulata. NCBI lineage: Eukaryota > Metazoa > Mollusca > Bivalvia > Ostreida > Ostreidae > Magallana > Magallana angulata. The sequence goes on from NC_069117.1 coordinate 59,621,310, forward strand.
TATATTTCATTTTTACAAGCGAAACACGTCCCTAATTCTTATACCGGTAGCATTACACAAAATTAAAATAATTCTTGTCATTGTGCACTATTTCTAACCCCCCCCCCCTTAAGACATAATCATATGCAGACTATGCCATACCTCTATTTAATATCACACTGTCCCATTTTTTTTAAAAAAATTGATCCGTTACGTTTTTATCAATATAGATTAAATTATCAATATTGTCATCTAAATAAATCTTCAACTTTCTACAAGTCTAAAGGGTTTTACATCTGCAGTAAAACCACTTACCACTTGTAATATCGTCTTTGTTGTAAAAATAAATATTTGACAAAAACAGATAATCGATGGGAATCTTCATGTCTGGTCTTCTTTTAGAATAAATCGATTTATATGAGACTCAATTTTTGGTATCGGTTTCAGCAATCGAAGATAAATCCTAATCTATAGTGAAAACAATCGTTACCTAAAAATTATATTCTGCCTAGCATTTTAGAATTTATTTAATCTGCTTTTAAACATGCTAAACTAAAATAAATAAATAAATTGATTAGATACAAACAATTTATCATCTAACTTAATCAGAGGACAGAATTCTCTATTGTTAAATCTTTATACAGAATGCGAATTTAATGGAAATATTTAAATCACCTTTCCCGTGATATTAAAGATTCAAATATTTTTTTTTTAAAAAGGAACTTGTTTTAAATTGACTTATTCAATATTTTTGCTAGAATTACTGTATATTTGAATGAATAGTACTAATTAGATGTGAATAGTTGGACTTAAATGATGATTATTTTTGCCTGATGATATACCAGATAAAACCAACAATTTTATATCAGCAATTCAAGCGTATTTTCAATAAGATCATATAGGAAATTGCATACTCTGGTAACTTGCAAAAATGCCTGGTAAGGTACCCTAATTTTTTGCAAGAAAGCTAGTCAAAGTAGTACACAGGCAATTGCGCCTCACGTGAAATTCACGTTAATTTCATGTGATATTCACGTGAAATTTTCACGTGAAATTCGTGTGAAAAGAGTACTCACATGAATTTCACCTGAATTTTTTCACTTGAATTTCACGAGAAAGGGATTTCACGTTAAAATTGTGTGAAAATTATGTGAACTTTCATATGAATTTCACGTGAAGTTATTTCACGTGAAATTCACATGAAAAATTTCACGTGAATTTCACCTCACACGAATTTCACGTGAATTTCGGATGAAACCTCACGTGAATTTAACGTGAGCCACAATTGGCTGTGTTCATATAGTAAATACATGACAAATTCCTGGAAAAGGTTTAAAAATTGAGAAACGGGTCGTCTAACCTTAAAAAGTATTACTCTAGAACAGTTCAATTTGCGAATACAAAATCTCCAACAAAACGTCATTTCTATTAATGGAATAGAACTTGGTCAAGCTGCATGTTTATCAACAAAAAATGTTCTGTGTTGTTTTTACAATTTCTGTTGAAATACATATTACGCAATGGGAAATATTTTAGGTAACCTCTTGTAGGACAAAATGTCAATATGTTTATTACATTCAAAACTCTTTTTCGTTTCGTTATGACATAAATTGATAATGTTTCATTTTAACACTTCATCGATTATAACAAGACTGTATCTTTATATAATTAGGTTTTTTTTTCATTTCAGACCTTTAGAAATCTAAATGTGTACAGTTATTTGATATTTTCCTATATATTATTTATAATAATGTAAAAAGAGAACCTTTGGTATCAACTAAAATATATTCACAGAAAAAGTAAGGATGATTTATGTAGATAAATTGTTACATTGTCTTGGTTGTCAAAAACCTTTTAAGTGTTGCACTAGAGCATCCCTCAATGGATTAAGATCAGCATCATATAGTCATTTCGAAATCAATATGGATTGGCAAAAGCTCAACAGTCATAATATTGACAAGGCTTCCATAGTTTTCGTGTATTGATTTTCATGGCGATAACTGAAAAATAAAAGACATCGAAATAATTGATAGAGAGATGGATAATTCTTCCAATTATTTGAATGCCATGTAATATCGTACAATTGGCCTGGTGACCTCATTTTCATTCAGACCCATCCTATAGGTATCTTGGTAATGGGGCCATCCACCTTACCCGTGACTTGTCGTGTTTTAAAACATTTCGCAATCCTGAATTCCAGCCTTGTGATCAATAAGCGGCCTTTTTTAGGTATGACTGCATTGACTAGATCAAAAGAAAAACAAACTAAAATACACCAGCATTAATTAAAGCGCCGAGATCGTGGATGTTTTTTTTATTTTGCAATGGAAAAATCGCATTATGATTCTTAACGGTAATTTCAAAATATACAGTTTTTGACACTATTTATCCAACTAACTCTAAAGAAAATTGTAACTTTTATCATACCTTGTTCTTTTATTAAATCATACCCTTTTAAAAGGATATTCAGTGTATTGATAGGAATTACGCAATATGTATATTTGTCAAAAAATAGTGGCACAATTAGATATTATCACTGTAATTGATAATCAATACTATACGGTTATTATGTAACTGATAATCAATATCAATACGGTTTTTGTGTAACTGATAATCAATAAAACATGGTAATTGTGCAATTCATAGTCAATACAACACGATAATTGTGCAATTGATAATCAATACAATATGGTTACTATACAATTGATAATCAATACAATACAGTTACTATACAATTTATAATCCATACAACATTGTGCAATTGATGATCAATACAATACAGTTATTATGCAATTGATGATCAATACAATACAGTTATTGTGCAATTGATAACCAAGACAACGTGGCTATTGTAAAATCATTATCAATACAATACAGTTATTGTACAATTGACAATCAAGACAACACGGTTGTTGTGCAATTGATAGTCAATACAGCACGGTTATTATACAATTTATAATCAATAAAACATGGTAGTTGTGCAATACGGATATTATACAACTCATTTTAAATACAATACGGTAATTGTACAATTGATAATCAATACAACATGGTTATTATACAACTCATTTTAAATACAATACGGTAATTGTACAATTGATAATCAATACAACATGGTTATTATACAACTCATTTTAAATACAATACGGTAATTGAACAATTGATAATCAATACAACATGGTTATTATACAACTCATTATCAATACTATACGATAATTGTACAATTGATAATCAATACAACATGGTTATTATACAACTCATTTTAAATACAATACGGTAATTGTACAATTGATAATCAATACAACATGGTTATTATACAACTCATTATCAATACTATACGATAATTGTACAATTGATAATCATTACGACATGGTTATTATACAACTCATTATCAATACAATACGATAATTGTACAATTGAAAATCAATACAACCTGGTTATTATACAACTCATTATCAATACTATACGATAATTGTACAATTGATAATCAATACAACATGGTTATTATACAACTCATTATCAATACAATACGATAATTGTACAATTGATAATCAATACAACATGGTTATTATACAACTCATTATCAATACAATACGATAATTGTACAATTGATAATCAATACGACATGGTTATTATACAACTCATTATCAATACTATACGATGATTGTACAATTGATAATCAATACAACATGGTTATTATACAACTCATTGTCAATACTATACGATAATTGTACAATTGATTATCAATACAACATGGTTATTATACAACTCATTATCAATACTATACGATAATTGTACAATTGATAATCAATACAACATGGTTATTATACAACTCATTATCAATACTGTACGATAATTGTACAATTGATAATCATCACGACATGGTTATTATACAACTCATTATCAATACAATACGATAATTGTACAATTGATTATCAATACAACATGGTTATTATACAACTCATTATCAATACTATACGATAATTGTACAATTGATAATCAATTCAACATGGTTATTATACAACTCATTATCAATACAATACGATAATTGTACAATTGATTATCAATACGACATGGTTATCATACAACTCATTATCAATACTATACGATAATTGTACAATTGATAATCAATACGACATGGTTATTATACAACTCATTATCAATACTATACAGTTAATGTCCATAGTGTGCAACTGATAATCAAGACAACACGGTTGTTGTGCAATATTGATAGTCAATACAACACGATTAAAATACAATTCATAATTAATACAATACAGTTATTGTGCAATTCATAATCAATACAAAACGGTTATTTTGTAACTGATAATCAATACAACATGGTAATTGTGCATTTTTTTAAATCCGGAATGATGAAACAAAATCAAAGGGAACATGAAAAGGTTAATGGATTCACATAGCTCTTGTATCACCAAGATTGAATATTTATCAGCTAGAACATATGTATAAATATATTGTTTTAAAGTATGCATAGATTATTAAAAGCCAAAACTAAATTTAAGCAAGATGTTTACTTTAAATAAAAAAGAAATGGTGATATTTCTGTCCAAAATACCAAAGAAGCTGTCCATTCAAGAACGAAGGTCCAGAAGGGGGTGGCAAATTCTTTTTTATAACATGAATGTGTAATAGAAGAATAGATCTTAATCAGAAAATAATAATTGTCTTCTTAGTATTGATTAAGTGGGCATATAAAATTGAAGAAAATTACACAATTACACAATTTTCGGTTAGTACCTTTTCGTGAAACAAAGTAATATACAAATTGCAGTAAGCGGCACAAAGCTTATATTGATGATCAAGATGATTAATCTTATTTCCTATGTAGTTTGTAACACGAGATTTGATAAGCTAACAAGCCGGGTGTAAATTTTCGTACACCGGACTTGAGCCGTGTGTAAATAAAATGTGACGTCACAATGCAATTCTTGTTAACTTTACAAGTGCACCTATAAATCTTTGCGCAAAATAATGTAACATTTAATGATGTAAATCAATAAATTATTTGTTAAAATCCCTCTTTCTTAATATTTTATTGGTATGAATAAATGGTTTTAGGCATAATTCCAATTCATATTAATTGATCGTCAAGTTGCAAAGCACTAGTAAAACAATATAATATCAAAATTTGTTAAACATAGGAAATAATTTCGTTATCAAGATCCAATCAAGAGTGAACTAGGATTAACACCGGGTTGTATTCCATACACCATGAGGCCGCAGGCGGAAAGGTGTATGGAATACATCCCGGGGCAAATCCCCGTAACCCTTAATTAGACCTGGTTAACTAATATTATCAGTTGGTGAATAATCCACTAAACAGAATCCTATTTACATGTAAGAAAATATCAAATATTATACTCTTTTATCAAATATCAAATTTAGATCTATGTATCATTTTTGTGGTTCTGTTTAAATGTTAAAAGACAGAGAATTACAGGGACTAAATATTATACATTCCTTTCAAGAAAATAAATGCAAATTGTGTCAAAAGAAAAAAAAGGTTTGATTTCTATTTGTTTACACAATTGAAACGGGAAAAGTTTTTTTTCTACCTATTATGAACAACTCATTTTGCTTTAAATAAGATTAATCGATTTATAATTTCCATATGTTATTTCAGTACTTGCAGGCTTAAACGTACTGACAGCTCAGTTACCACCTAAACCTGCCGATGCCTGTAGTAAGTACACAATACCAAAGATATAAAAAAAAAAACATTTTAAGAACGCAAATGATTCAAATACAGTAAAAAAGATATATTGCTTGGATAAAAGATGACGGAAAATTCTCCATTTAGTAAGCACTTCCCGTGTCTGTTACTGTGGACTGGGTTTTTTTTTTAGAGTTCGATAATATGACAACTGGCCTGCCTTGTGCCAAGGAGTGTCCGTGCTACAAGGATAGAGCACCGGGGGATTGTTTGTCTTTTGACGAGTTTGGAGCTTCACTAATTTGCGTCAACATCGAATCCAATGCAACTTTGGCCGCAGCATTGAATGAGACAAATGATGCCAAAGGTACACAAGATAACTGCAAACCACAAATATGAAACAATGAACAAACCATACATTGATCAGTAAAGAAAGAAAAAAGAAATGCATTTAATGATGAAATTTATTGACTTTTCAGTATTCGAGCCGTCATCTGTGATAGGCACCTGTTCCCGCTACGCTAAATACCTGGACACCTGGGCAAAACTGACCGATGCCATGAAGCAGAAAATCATCGCCTTCTTCTCCGACCCTACAGACACCAGTATCACGTATCAAGATGTAGACAAAATGCCAATCCAAGCCTTTGCTGCTATCAACGTAAGATTTAATTTCATACAAACAAACGCATGCGCGCCGGTATCAATCTCTATTTTAAAAGTCTTCGATAAAATTTTTAGAAAACCTTGTGGCGTAGTATTCTAATGAATGCACCAGACAGACTGAAGTTGTCCATTCAAATGAAAATCATGATGAGCAATGATTGTGAGGTCCACAGCATGCTCAAAGGCCTCAATTTTACAGATTTGTATAAGGTAAGATTTTTCACTTATATCACATACGATTTTTTTTTCAAAGCAGGTTCATCTTTTATTTTTATAATTAATCGCAAATGTTGCTATTACAGATTAGTGAATCCAAATATGAAGTAGACTCTTCCATCTTTGAAGAAGACTTCTGTAAGGCTATTCTGCGCAACTGTTCTAAGGTGACTTTAGACATGTGGCTGTTCCTTAATATCAGCGCCCCCAACTGCTTTATCTACATCACACCAGAATGCTTTGGAATCAAAGACTTTGGAAATCACAGCTCATATGATTACTGGAGTATGCTTCTTGCTTATTATGATAATTATATCTATATTGAATACTTCATGATTACACGTTCTCCTTTGATATGCCACTTAATGTATCCATATATGATTGCTATCTAAATGACATCGCTTACATTCGATTTTCTTTCAATAGATTACGATAAACAAGGCAACAGCTCCGGACTGCCTTGCCCTCGTGAATGTCCATGTTATCGGGGGGAACTTGCTGGTGATCAGTTGGCTTATGACAGTTATGGGATCCCACTGCCATGTGCGAAGATAGACATGAACACCACCCTGTCAACAGCCAGGAATGAAACCTCAATGGCAATGGGTATGGCAGGCAATCATTAACTATATGGTGTTCAATTTATCAATACATTTTCATCGAACAAATCAGGTGGCAATTTTCTTTGGTAATTCATCAGTTAAATTTAATTTTTAATTTACCATCCCACATGCCTTTATTTGCAATTCAAAAGATTAAGATCAAACGGCGATTAATTTAGCATCGGTTTTATGTCCTCTGACACCTTTTATTTTCTACTTGATTTCGCAGTATTCGAGGCTTCCTCTGTGATGGGCACCTGTTCCCGCCTCGCCAAGTACCTTGACACATGGGCAAGACTGACCGATGCCATGAAGCAGAAAATCATCGCCTTCTTCTCCGACCCCACAGACACCAGTATCACGTATCAAGATGTCGACAAAATGCCAATCCAAGCCTTTGCTGCTATCAACGTAATCTCTATTTTAATAATATATTAAATAAGCACGATAGATTTTTTCTTTAACACAACTTTAAATGTACTTTGTTTCTCATTCCAGAAAACCTTGTGGCATGGTATTCTAATGAATGCACCAGACAGACTGAAGTTTTCCATTCAAATGAAGATCATGATGAGCAATGACTGTGAGGTCCACAGCATGCTCAAGGGTCTCAATTTTACAGATTTGTATAAGGTACGTTTGTCCACTTATATAACATACGATTTTTTTTCAAAGCAGGTTCATCTTTTATTTTTATAATTAATCGCAAATGTTGCTATTACAGATTAGTGAATCTAAAGGTGAAGTAGACTCTTCCATCTTTCAAGAAGACTTCTGTAAGGCTATTCTGCGCAACTGTTCTAAGGTGACTTTAGACATGTGGCTGTTCCTTAATATCAGCGCCCCCAACTGCTTTATCTACATCACACCAGAATGCTTTGGAATCAAAGACTTTGGAAATCACAGCTCATATGATTACTGGAGTATGCTTCTTCCTTATTATGATAATTATATCTATATTGAATACTTCATGATTACACGTTCTCCTTTGATATGCCTCTTAATGTATCCATATATGATTGCTATCTAAATGACATCGCTTACATTCGATTTTCTTTCAATAGATTACGATAAACAAGGCAACAGCTCCGGACTGCCTTGCCCTCGTGAATGTCCATGTTATCGGGGGGAACTTGCTGCTGGTGATCAGTTGGCTTATGACAGTTATGGGATCCCACTGCCATGTGCGAAGATAGACATGAACACCACCCTGTCAACAGCCAGGAATGAAACCTCAATGGCAATGGGTATGGCAGGCAATCATTAACTATATGGTGTTCAATTTATCAATACATTTTCATCGAACAAATCAGGTGGCAATTTTCTTTGGTAATTCATCAGTTAAATTTAATTTTTAATTTACCATCCCACATGCCTTTATTTGCAATTCAAAAGATTAAGATCAAACGGCGATTAATTTAGCATCGGTTTTATGTCCTCTGACACCTTTTATTTTCTACTTGATTTCGCAGTATTCGAGGCTTCCTCTGTGATGGGCACCTGTTCCCGCCTCGCCAAGTACCTTGACACATGGGCAAGACTGACCGATGCCATGAAGCAGAAAATCATCGCCTTCTTCTCCGACCCCACAGACACCAGTATCACGTATCAAGATGTCGACAAAATGCCAATCCAAGCCTTTGCTGCTATCAACGTAATCTCTATTTTAATAATATATTAAATAAGCACGATAGATTTTTTCTTTAACACAACTTTAAATGTACTTTGTTTCTCATTCCAGAAAACCTTGTGGCATGGTATTCTAATGAATGCACCAGACAGACTGAAGTTTTCCATTCAAATGAAGATCATGATGAGCAATGACTGTGAGGTCCACAGCATGCTCAAAGGTCTCAATTTTACAGATTTGTATAAGGTACGTTTGTCCACTTATATAACATACGATTTTTTTTCAAAGCAGGTTCATCTTTTATTTTTATAATTAATCGCAAATGTTGCTATTACAGATTAGTGAATCTAAAGGTGAAGTAGACTCTTCCATCTTTCAAGAAGACTTCTGTAAGGCTATTCTGCGCAACTGTTCTAAGGTGACTTTAGACATGTGGCTGTTCCTTAATATCAGCGCCCCCAACTGCTTTATCTACATCACACCAGAATGCTTTGGAATCAAAGACTTTGGAAATCACAGCTCATATGATTACTGGAGTATGCTTCTTGCTTATTATGATAATTATATCTATATTGAATACTTCATGATTACACGTTCTCCTTTGATATGCCACTTAATGTATCCATATATGATTGCTATCTAAATGACATCGCTTACATTCGATTTTCTTTCAATAGATTACGATAAACAAGGCAACAGCTCCGGACTGCCTTGCCCTCGTGAATGTCCATGTTATCGGGGGGAACTTGCTGCTGGTGATCAGTTGGCTTATGACAGTTATGGGATCCCACTGCCATGTGCGAAGATAGACATGAACACCACCCTGTCAACAGCCAGGAATGAAACCTCAATGGCAATGGGTATGGCAGGCAATCATTAACTATATGGTGTTCAATTTATCAATACATTTTCATCGAACAAATCAGGTGGCAATTTTCTTTGGTAATTCATCAGTTAAATTTAATTTTTAATTTACCATCCCACATGCCTTTATTTGCAATTCAAAAGATTAAGATCAAACGGCGATTAATTTAGCATCGGTTTTATGTCCTCTGACACCTTTTATTTTCTACTTGATTTCGCAGTATTCGAGGCTTCCTCTGTGATGGGCACCTGTTCCCGCCTCGCCAAGTACCTTGACACATGGGCAAGACTGACCGATGCCATGAAGCAGAAAATCATCGCCTTCTTCTCCGACCCCACAGACACCAGTATCACGTATCAAGATGTCGACAAAATGCCAATCCAAGCCTTTGCTGCTATCAACGTAATCTCTATTTTAATAATATATTAAATAAGCACGATAGATTTTTTCTTTAACACAACTTTAAATGTACTTTGTTTCTCATTCCAGAAAACCTTGTGGCATGGTATTCTAATGAATGCACCAGACAGACTGAAGTTTTCCATTCAAATGAAGATCATGATGAGCAATGACTGTGAGGTCCACAGCATGCTCAAAGGTCTCAATTTTACAGATTTGTATAAGGTACGTTTGTCCACTTATATAACATACGATTTTTTTTCAAAGCAGGTTCATCTTTTATTTTTATAATTAATCGCAAATGTTGCTATTACAGATTAGTGAATCTAAAGGTGAAGTAGACTCTTCCATCTTTCAAGAAGACTTCTGTAAGGCTATTCTGCGCAACTGTTCTAAGGTGACTTTAGACATGTGGCTGTTCCTAAATATTAGTGCCCCCAACTGCTTTATCTACATCACACCAGAATGCTTTGGGATCAAAGACTTTGGAAATCACAGCTCATATGATTACTGGAGTATGTTTCTTCCTTATTATGATAGTTTTATATTGTATTGAATATTTTATCACTATACGCTCTCCTTTGATATGCCACTTAATATATCCATATATGATTTAAATGATATTGCTTACATAAGATCTTCTTTCAATAGATTACGGCAACAGCTCCGGACTGCCTTGCCCTCGTGAATGTCCATGTTACCGGGGGGAACTTGCTGCTGGTGATCAGTTGGCCTATGACAGTTATGGGATCCCACTACCCTGTCCGAAGATAGACACGAACATCACCCTGTTAACAGCAAGGAGTGAGACCTCAATGGCAATGGGTATGGCAGGCAATCATTAAATATATGGTGTTCAATTTATCAATACATTTTCATCGAATAATTCAGGTGGCAATTTTCTTTGGTAATTCATCAGTTAAATAAAATCCTTAGTTTACCATCCCACATCCTTTTTTATTCAAAAGATCAAACGGCGATTAATCTTGCATCGCTTTTGTTATGACAGAGGTTAAGCATTTGAACGTGTACGTGTACGAGTACGTGTAACTAGGAGAATCCCCTAATTTTATGTGTATTACGTCATTATTTGTGCATAACACGTCATTCTACATGTTGTACAAAACGTGTAAAATCAAACTTTCCCGGAGGTGAATACTTGTAGCATTTTTCAAAATATAGACTTTGTGTATATGAAAAGTTGTTTTATGTAATGAAGACGATGTGTTGAGCACGACTCTGCTTTTCCTTTCATCAAATTCATAGAAGTATTGCATAATCAGTAAGAGAAAACTAACATGTTAAAAATGTTAAATCTAATTCTTTTACACATTCATTTACAAGTACAATTTATTTAACATAAGCAAAAATCAGTTCGTGTTCCTAAAATCAGTACATGTTAACATTTTTGTACCCCTAGATGTACACGTTCAAATGCTAAACCCTTCTAATCTCTCTGACACCTTTTGTCTTGTACTTGATTTTGCAGTATTTGAGGTTTCTTCTGTGATGGGCACCTGTTCCCGCCTCGCCAAGTACCTTGAAGCATGGGCAAGACTGACCGATGTCATGAAGCAGAAAATCATCGCCTTCTTCTCCGACCCTACAGACACAAGTATCACGTATCAAGATGTAGACAAAATGCCCATCCAAGCCTTTGCTGCTATCAACGTAAGTTTAATTTCATTCAATCAAACGATCAGGTACCGGCGTCAAACTCCATCTTCATAGTCTTTGATTTAAATTTTAGAAAACCTTGTGGCGCGGTATTCTAATGAATGCACCAGACAGACTGAAGTTGTCCATTCAAATGAAGATCATGATGAGCAATGACTGTGAGGTCCACAGCATGCTCAAAGGCCTCAATTTTACAGATTTGTATAAGGTGGGTAGTGTGTATTCTCACATATTTCATTGACTTGATCGTGTAGCTGCTTATTACAAATTTGACCAAATGTTGCTATTACAGATAAGTGAATCTAAAGGTGAAGTAGACTCTACCATTTTCCAAGAAGGCTTCTGTAAGGCTATTCTTCGCAACTGCTCCAAGCTGACTCCAGACATGTGGATGTTCCTCAATGCATCTGCCTATAGTTGCCTGCCTTATGTACCTCAAGACTGTGCACAACCACAAGACATGTTTTCATCATTAAGGAATTCCACAGATTTTAGTCGACCGCCTATGAGTACCGACGGAATGTCCCGTAGTTCTCCATTGCCCATGTTCTCTGGAAGTCCCACATTCCCTCCAAGGTCTTCTGACGTTATTTCGCGTAGTTCTCCTCTACCAATGATATCGGGTAGCACTCCATTCCGTACAATGTCTTCTGACGGAATACCGCGTAGTTCACCATTACCAATGATATCGGGTAGCACGCCATTCCGTACAATGTCTTCTGACGGTATGTTATCGAGGACTGGTCCTATGCTTACAAGTCCACAAAGACCTCTACCTTCAGATAGCCCTAGTCCTACAGGCCTGATGATGACCAGTTCTCCAATGCCTAGTGGAAGTCTTCCACCTCCTCGTGAAATCGTGGGCTCGAATACAGGGGAGATCCCACCCGCGGACTACTCTGTGGTTATGTACAGTGGATGTGGTAAGTGGAATTTCTCCATTGTTTTCGTTTGGTTTATGTTCTTATTTACCCGGTATTAGAGTTACTGCAATCTTTTGTTTTTGACAGATGCTGGTGCGGAAGGTCTGAGGTGTCCCAGTAACTGTTCAGACTGCTACCAGGGCAAATTGGCCACTGACTGTTATTCTTATGACAAGTATGGCAACTTTTTAGGTTGTCGGACATTTGCTGGAAATGCTACTTTGATGAGAGCTCTAAATGATACCACAGTCGCAAAAGGTATGTCTTTTGCCTCATTTGTAAGTGCAACTTTCATATGTTGATGAATCCGAATTTCCTTTAATACCGTTTAAGTTATCTAACGAAACAATTTTACTTCTTCCTATAGTTTTTAACGCAACTGCAGAAATTGGAACATGCTCTAGACTTAAAAAGTACTTGCGTAAATGGATCAGTCTTGACAGCGTTACGAGGGATAAAAGTATCCAGTTCTTGAAAGACCCAAAGTCCGTGTCAGACGAGGACGTAGTTGACAAGATCCCGGTGGAAGTCTTTGCAGTTGCAAATGTATTAAAAATCATTTATTATCATCGTTTTCAATTTTTAGTCAACAGTGGATGTGCAATAATTCTGAATTGTAAAGAATGTACATTCATAACTAAAAAGTAAAACAAATAGATAAATCCTTGAAAAATAAATGCAATTCATTATAATAATACCCCTGGGAGAATCATTAAAACAACTTTAATTGCTTGTAATTTCCAACCGGTGTTCGAATTGTTCTTTTTTGTAGAGAACCTTGCTTGACAACGTAACTCAGCAAGCGTCAATCAAACAAAAGCTTTACCTAGCAACGACATCTTACCTGTCAAGAAGTTGTGAAATCCAGGACCATCTCAAGTCATTCGACCTAGAACAATCATACAAGGTACTGTGGTTTCATTTATTTTCGTGGGTACCAATTTTCGATTACTTTACTTGTCTTATTGAAGGAAACCTTTGCAATAGATTACCGGTAACATCACGCTATGAGTTTAAAATGTTTGGTTTTTTTCTAGGATGCGTTACAAGCGGGTAACGTAGACGCCAGCTACTTCAATACGTCTTTGTGTAAAGCATATATGGCAGGCAAATGCGACATCTCCATGAGTAAATGGCGGTTTGCTTTAGATAATGCCCAGGAGTGTGTTTTGGATAAAGCAGTATGTCTGAAAGATGTAAAAGACGCAACACTGGACAGTCTCTTCACGTAAGCTTAACAATTGTCTGTATGTCTTCTTGTCTTAAGAATACAGATGATCATCACTATCTTCATCATCATTATCATCTGAATCAATGTTATGCAAAATTATTACTTCCTAACAGACAAAAAAATCCTCTTTCAGTGTCACCTCAATAAAACAACTGTGTAACAGGACTGACGTAGAAGCCACAGCCCAGGACCTCTTTAGGAGGCGCATGAACTCCTACCTCGGCAATAAGACCACATTTGCCTGTGATGCCGATTTTCTGCAAGTCATGAAAGTCTGTTCATTGGACCCCAAGTTTGTGATCAAGTTCTGCGATCAATCAAAGGTTCTACTATATCTACTTTATTCTCTCTCTCTCTCTCTCTCTCTCTCTCTCTCTCTCTCTCTCTCTCTCTCTCTCTCTCTCTCTCATTTTTCTCTATTGCACTAACAACTAACAATCCCTTATATTACATGTATGACCGATATTCTTCAGATCCCCATGTTTTCACCGTCAGAAGAGCACGCTGACGAATGGAACATTCTCAAAGCAGAGGCTCTGCAGAGCGCAAACACTGACTTCTCATCGCTAGACAAAGCAACCCTTGTATCGTTAGTAATGTTGCTATTTAAAAGAAACATCTTAATATATATTTATGTTTGAAAATCAAATGTTGATTGACGATAGGATGGCATTCTTAGTACATTTGTATAAGACTTTGCTCATTTTTAATAAAAACTAAATTTATGGTCACGTACTATTACAATAAACACCAATCTCATTGTCTGTTAAACGGTTCATACTTCTTAATGCTGTGTTACCCGGTAAATCAAATTTATAAATAAGAAATGACTTTGCTTTTTCATTATTTGTAAATAAAAAAGCAGTACAACATTATATCATAATACAATAATTGGGTTTAGATAAGATTATTCAGATGTCGTCTTATCTCCTAAAGGTATTTACCCATTTCCAAATCGCTAATGAAGACTCTCGATAAAAGTACTCTGGATAAGGTCAAGGAAGCCGTATGTACTGATGACGTATTGGCAGGCGTAACGTTTAGCGAGGATGACGTAAGTCACGTCACGTGATAATTCTCATTGGTTGAATGTAATTGTCTCAAACGTGTTTAATTTCAGACACATTTTTGGAAAAGTAAAAGAGTTTTTATTTTGAAAAGAAAAAAAGCTTTTAGTAAAGAGAGAACTGATTTGCTGTGACTGAAAAAAATTAAAGAGAAATGAAGTGAAAGAGGATGTTGAGTACCGGTATATCATGTTTAAGTGCTGTGCTCTTTATAGATACGTGATGTTCTGGATGTATTGCTTACGAAAGGAGTCTTAAACAAAACTACCGACAAAGCTTGTTTAGTGAAATATGCTCCAATGGAAGTAGCAGACTTAATGGATGCGACTGATTTAAGGAATAACTATGACAACGGAAATCTGAATGTCACAAAGCTCACTCAAACTCAGGTAAATTGCGGTGCATAAATTAAAATTGTACTCAATCTCGGATATTTAAGAACATATAAAGGCATACGTGTGGATATCCATGGGTTTGTTTTAAAGTAAGAAAAAAATAATTAAAATTTATATTTTAAAACTTTTTTCCAAAAATGTATTCACAGGAAAATAAAATTCAACAGAATTTTCTCAAACTTTGATTAAAATCGTTACTTAGACGTAGCCCATAGCTCATGTTGATCTTCCTGCCATAAATAAGCTAAAGCTATAGATGTTGATGTCTTAAAAACATACGTGACACCATTCTTCATCTATACATATCAGGAATGCTATAGGAAATCACAAATAAGGAAAATTAGATCAACCTCTAACAATTGTTGCTAAAATATTTTTCTCTTACTTTCAGTCAAAAGAAATTTGGGAGATGGTCAAAACAGAGGTATGTAAAATGATAAAAATTAATATTCCTATTAGGATCAGAGAATAGAGTAGTGGTTTTGTATTTTACTAATTTTCTGTTAATTATTTTCATCATATAGTTGACCTCTGACACTAAAATCAAGGAGAACGCCGAATTAATTATTCGTCACGGTCCCAGCACGTTGGACTCGCTGGGTATCCCACTGACGAAAGACACAGCAAAGACGATCCTAAATGCCGTCAAAAACACCGACAATATCAACCCTGCCGTCAAAACGTCCGCCATGATGGCGGTAAGACATTAGTAACCTGTTACTAAAAATAGTGTCAAAAACGAAAATGGTTAAAGTTATACTTAAATCGCATTACCTTTGGTAACACAAACCACATTGTATGAGTAATGTATTCTAGTTTGTATTGAAAAAGAACATTTTGCACCTAGAAAGCTGCCATTTCTTTCAGGAAGTATATGTATAAATAGTTACTGTGACTATCACAAATTCACTCGTATTATCCAATTTATGATTAAACATTTCAATTATCGTTACTTCCCTATTTAATCCCATCGATAATATGTATCCAATAACTTACCTGTGTGATTTCGTTGATTGACCTGAATTGTTCTTTATAGTCTTACGATGACTCGGACCCCGCAGAATCATTGAAGATGATCATGTCTGCATCGTCTGAGGAAATGTTGAGCTTTTTTCCCATTAAGAAAATAATGAGCATTGCTCCAGCTAGCCTCACGGCCTTATGTGGTTCAGCCTTGACTGCAGATATTCCAAAAAAGCTGGTGAGTAATTTTTTTTATTAATAACAGAACCACTCAATCAATTTAATGACATAATCCACGGATCTCCATTAAAATAAAACAGATCAAAACCCTTCGTGAACGAATAGTCCGTTTACTAACTTAATTCGTTATTAATTATTTATATTTTAATCATCGATATTAGCAAATTAGGGTTAAATATTTTCAGACAAAAACCTATATGATACAAAATGTTTACTTTGAGTTAAATTGCTGATATTATTAAAGCCAAATAAGAACATATGGTTATACAAGAATTAATGCATATTGCCAAAAATTTGATTAAGTTGTCTAATAACCAAATCATTTCGTAATGAAGTAAGAGAAATTTGATATCAATGAACCCAGTAACAATTAGAACCACTTTATCAAGACCTTGGACTATTTATTTCTTGCGTCAAAACAAGTTAAAAATATGCACTGATTGCGTAGTCTTAGCTCAAAAGCCAGACAAATGTTGATTTCAAAGAGCCATGGCTGAGTGGCCAGCAATGAAATAGACAGACCTGCGTCACATTGCTGTTTGACACAAGATCCAAAGTCCAAGCTCTTGTTAAAATGGTTCAAAACCAAAGATACCTGCCTCTTTTCTTTTGTACGTGGTTTATTCTTATTAGTGTGTCTTGCTTCCAAAACAATATCTCTGCAATGAAGTAAGGGGGAATTAACATTCAAGAAACTAGGAGTGATACATGTACTCATGATATACCTGGCTCTTTACGTCGTCTATATGTTGCAGGGTAAAGCCCTGATGAACAAGTGCCAGGACGCAGGGACACAGCTGGATCTGTCCACCGTCACCAATCTCCTCCCTATCATCGGCTCGGCCCCCAAGGAACGCTTCGATGCCATCGACACCAACAGCGCCGACTGTGCCTCCATCCTGTCCAAGATCGCTGAGTCTACATCTATCACGGCGGAGAAGGTACACAGTAACATCAACCAAACAGATTGTAGGATTATTGCTTACAGAGTGGTCGCTTCTTCATCGATCAAATGTGTTATTAACTACTCGGATTTTTTTTTGTTCCTCCCTGATATTTTACTATAAGTGTTTACTGTAATCACAAACAAACTGGTAGGGCGATTTATTCACTCTTCACATTTGTTACATGTAATGAATTGGGATTTATTTTGAATTGCACGTTACTCTGTACCTACAATAAAATGAATATAATTTGCCCTATATTCCGACGTAAAAGTGAGGGCAAAACAGTGCCAACAAATTTCATAATGATAAACTAAATTACCACCGATACAATCTTTCTTCTCAGTCAGTACCAGTTACCATCCACACACAAGCACCTGACGTCATTTAATATTAAATCCTAATCTTCATTTACCATTGTTTTGTTTTACCCGTAGTATGAGTACGTGTGCCAGAAGTTGCACACCTGTGTGTCCTCCTCCAATCTGGACCTGTCGGACGCATCCACACTCTCGGGCAACGCTCTAGCCTGCTTCAAGTAACTATCATCATTTTGTCTTCCCAATGACTAATTTCAACATTTGTTTTTACTCCAACTGCATGTACGCAAAAGTTTTATCATTTTGTATCTGTAAAAAGGTTGCAGTTTTTAAATACAAAATTCTCAGATTATCACATTATGTTTTTACTTGCTCCATGATCTTATACATCTATCAGGAAAACATTTCCTCTTTTTGTTTGCATTGCCTTTTACGTGTGGATTGCATTTTCTGTGTTTCAACTTGACAGCAAAACCATGTTAAAGACTCTTGGAGGAAGCTGTTCAGACATCACAACAAAGATTTGCTCAGCTGACTTCTCCATCATGGACGGAAAATCAAGGAAAACAGACATCAAAGAGTACGCTTTGGAATGTGTAAGTTTTGGACACCAAATTTAGCCTCACTGAAAAGAATTTTTCTATTTTTATGAAAGGATGAAAGCTGACAATTTTCTTTTCATATCTTTACTGTAATCTTTAATCTTTTTCGATTACGAAAATTTTATTTACAATAATTTTTTTATTGAACTCTGTAGCTGAGCGTGTCTAGCACCCTCACTGAGTCCTCCATCGACAGCCTCGGGAACTGTGTGGAGCTGCTGGGAAGCACCGAGATTTCTAAGATGGACAAGTCTGCGACAAAGGCCGTCATCAAAGCTCTGTCTGGGAGTGGGGACAGGTTCACGTGCTGGACGATGGCTGAGAAATTCATGGCCAGATACTCAGCAGTGTAAGGCATTATGAAAGTGTTTTACTATTTTTTTTCATGTAAAAAACTTTAAAAATATTTTTAACTATGTGTGAAATAAGGAATATGGCATGAGCACGCGTTTAAAAGAAGAGAGCTGAAAATGACATCAACTGTAGTGTCCTTCTGACATATTTTAATTTTAGCAATAAAAAGTATAGTCATAGCAATATTTTATTGCTAAAATTAAAATATGTCAGAAGCACAGTAGCGCAATTAAAATACAACATTCAAAACAATTATCAGTGATTATAAAACTACTAGAAATAAATAATTCTTATTGATTAGATTTAGCTTTAGAGAAAAACTAGACCATATTCGCCATACATCTTTCAACAATTATTTTCATATCATTACAATAATCATCATGTGATTGTCAATGATGTCAAGGGGACACTTGATATGACGTCAGAAGAACAGAATAACCTATAACATCTTTTTTTTTGCTGGTTTCAGAAAAGGGAGCGACATCATATCGGTCACAGATATCATGGGCACTTTCAACGATTGGACCGTTGGTCTACAAACCGCTGATTTCTCAAGCCTGGTAAGAACCACTTCCTGGAATTTGTTAAGAGGGCGGGATGGTTACGGCCATTTTAAGGCCATATTTACCTCCTTTTAGTTTAAATGAAAAGCGTAGTAAAAAGACATAGGAAAATATTTAAATTTAAAGTCAAAACACTTTTGGTTTTCTTTAGAAAATAAAACAATATCAGTCAAAATATCGTTTATGGCAGATTCGATGAGTATTTTTGTTCTTGTTTTACAGTATGTATATGACCGTTCAAGAAGCTTTCTTGTCATGTGGCATTATTTAATTTTCAGTCTGGTCTCTGCGACACCATATCTGCCATCGGTAAAAGCTTTAAGAAGAGGGGCGCCTTGAAACGCAAACTGAAGAAGGCTGGCCTTTTGACGGAGTGTAGCGAGGACTATGACGCCATCAGAACAGAGATCAAAGGTTACATCAGCGCCGCTCTCCAGGCCTGCTCCGCCTCCAGGCGCAGGAAGAGGACCACAGGTAAGGGATGTACATGTAGCTATTGGTTGCTGGAAGAGGACCACAGGTAAGGGATGTACATGTAGCTATTGGTTGCTGGAAGAGGACCACAGGTAAGGGATGTACATGTAGCTATTGGTTGCTGGAAGAGGACCACAGGTAAGGGATGTACATGTAGCTATTGGTTGCTGGACGCCACAGGTAAGGGATGTACATGTAGCTATTGGTTGCTGGACGCCACAACTTTTGTGTCATGTTAGAAGTAGGTCTGTTTTGTGAACGTAGGACAACTTTGCAAGATTTGGTGGTGATATCTCTGTGTTAATTTTGCTGACATATCATATGGGATATATTAATGCAAAATATGATGATAGTCAGTTGTATACATCATAGTTATAGAATAAACCAGCTGTATATCGCATTCAATAATGTCTTCTCGCCTCTGTCATATTTATGATATAAAGCCGCATTTTACCATACGAACGTTTTTCCAGCCTCCATCACGTGTGCACAGTTGACTAGCATGGGAACCTCTATGCTGAGCTCACTGACCACATCCCAGCTGTCCGGAATCCAGGACACAGACTTCACCCAGTGTGCAAGTCTGCTGGGAAGTCCCACTGACTACAGTACAGAGCAAAAACAGGCCCTGGCTACAGTCGCCAAGCGAGCCACGGTAAGTGCCGCTTCTTCAGAGTGCAACTGTCTGGCAAACATATACTTGAATGATGTACATACGTATATAAGGCAAATCATTATATTTATTAAAGTAGGTGCTTTTTTCTAAAATATGAGTTTTATTCGCAAAGACAAAGCATACTCGAGTAATGTATGAAGTGTCATGTTGGATGCTTCATTAATTTATAAGTGTGTACAATACTTGTTAAATTCACTCTCCTGAAAAGCGGTATACTGTTTCGAATTTATTTGAAATGTTTGCAGTACACATGTGATAGCGAGTATTTACCTTACAGGTGTACGGTGCCCCTAGCACGTGGTCATCGGCCACCATTCAGAGCCTCGGTTCCATTAACCAGGGACTGACCTCCACAGAGCACAACACAATGACCTTCACCTATGACGACATCGCTCAGCTTGGCGCGTTCTCAGAGTGGGAAGATACTCAGGTGAGATATAAACCAACAAATGATTCACAGTAACACTTTTGGTTATGGTTTTAAACGTGTAAATTACATGCAAAAATTAAAAAAAAAAACAACACTGAATAGTACAACAGACAACAACTCTTTTTGGTTTGAAGCAAACACTGTTGAATTTGAAGAATATATTTGTACTTGTCTTAAAAAAGTGAGTCAAAGCGGATTGCAAGCAAATATGTCAGGAAAAAATGCAAATAAGTGTAACAGTCCTCGCACATAATAAATAAGTCAAGACTGTTGAGGGTTCGACTTGGCTTTATGTATTAAGAATTTTGACCCTGTCACAATTGTATAACATATATCAGGCATAAAATAACATAAAATAGACATGTTTATAATAGAATTTCTGATATACAATATCAGCATTATCAATAATAATTAAATCAATTACAAGGGAGATAACTTTATATTACGTGCATATATTATATACAAATATAAGCCTCCCAATATACAATTACACAAAATATACTAATCATACCATTCTGTTGGAAAGGGCCTTTATCAAAACTCTGATTATTGCCATATGATGTAATGTCATATGAATCTGTAATTTAGATATGATAAATACCTTGTTTTTGTAATAAAACAACATTAAAGGTGGTTGATATCTCTTTAATCAATATGGCATATTTGAATTTTTCGATATATGCAGCTTAAGCGGGTGCAAAAATGCCACCTTGGCACTGGCATAATTATCCGGCACAGTGTAATTTACATATAAGATATCTTAGTGAGACATGGTATTGTTTGCTTATTACATGTTACTTTATCTTTGATGTCTTACTTTATTCAGAAGAAATATGTGATAAGGAAATTATCTACTGCAGAATTACTAGGTAAACATTTTAATAAATAAATTAGATATATTGTTACTAGTATTTTAAAATAATAAACATATTAACTTACCAATACAGAGGAAATGTCAGTTTTATATCAGTATAAGGTTTTTGTCTGGTCTGTCATAAATATACTTTGACTGCCCAAATCAAGATCATGACAAAGAGTAACCAAAATCTAAGAACTTTTGGAGGGAAAACCTTGCTAACCAATCCAAACAGAGAATAGAAACTAAAACACCAATAGGATTAAAAGACATATCTAATATTTGGCCAATACTTAATTATATACCTCAGACAGTTTCACTGACCAGCCAAGCACTATGCTTGACTGCATACTAATTGCCTAAGTAATATCAAAGACTACCTGATGTAGGTATTAATCTATTTAAATAACAACCTTGACTATGCAAGATATAATACACAGCATAATTATATTACTAGAATACATTATAATAACAATACACTTATATCTATATATTATATAAAATGATTCTGCCACATAAGCAGAGGGGTTTTATCCCAAACTTATCAAAGATGTTTATGTACGTTTAGATTTTTGAACATTTATTTATAGGTCTATATGAAATCTTGTTTTCATATACTTTTTTCGACATATGAATTTATGTTGTTTTAGAAAACCACCATTTTCAGTAAATGGACAAAATCAAGTTCCATTTCAACGATCACATCATCTGAACTTCGTTCCCTGGGTCACATGACTTGCGCCATGACAACAAGTCAGATACAGCAAATTACCACGAGCGTTTACGAGTAAGTATTTGCTTCTTCATTACTTAAACACAAATGAATTTCAACTTTGTCATAACTATTTGATGATTAAGTATTTAGTTCTTCGTAATTAAAACATGTTAGTATCCACTGTGTCAAAACACAAAGAAAGTTTTAACTTCGTGAAAACTCAAACATAAATATTAATTAACTTCGTCATAGCTGAAAAATAACTAAAATCATATCAACTTCGTCATAACACGGAAATAAGTACATGTAAGTATCTAATTCGTATATCTCAGACATAACTAAGTAATCACTTCGTCATAACTTAAATTTGAGTCTGTAAGGATTCCCCCCGTCACAATTCAAGTTTGAATCAAAATCCAGTATGTCATGATTCAGTAGGAGTCCATATTGACAACCGGTAATTACGTAAGTAATTGAAGGTAAAACGGTTTATGTTGGCCAAAGGATGGTACTCTCTAAGTCTTCTTTTATCTGACTTATTGTACTGAATCCTTTAAAAGCAAAATGTTTGTTATTTAAAGGACACTCTTTGTAACCCAGTTTCTTATTTTCCACAATTTCCAGAGATTCCGCGGATAAAGTTGGTGAAGTGACAAGCTGTAGCGCCACACAGATGGTAGAATTCGCCAACCACGCCAAGACCGCGTACGGATCCACTGTCTATAACTGGACCACGGTTCAAATCACCAACGTGGGAGTTCACATCGGTACCGAGACTTTTTTATACCTTTGGGAAGGGGAGTAGGGCCACTGAATCTAAGTTTGATCTTATAGAGGGTTCATTAAATGGTGTAACAACATGTACTACCTGTGTATACTCCCTAACTAAGCCCACAAATGCAATGAATATTGTGCATGAGATTTTCTGTTTACTCCGCCAGGTGGCCTGAGCAAGACAGAGATCGCCACGTTGACCGACACACAGATAGACGAGATCTTGGCCTCCCACATCACTCTTATTCCGTCCTCCGTATTCTCTGTGAGTAACCCCTTCCTACATGCTCAGGTGTCTTTCCAATCAATAAATCACACCTGATTCACATTATTGTTGTATTTGTGTCTGGTTTACATATCGCTTTCTGTTCAGGGCTTCACTGCCACACAGCTGAGGAATCTCAGCCCTGCTCAGGCCCAGGCCTCAACCACCACCCAGAGATCCACCCTCAGCGCCTCACAGATCTCGGCGCTGGAGGCTGCCGCCGGAGTATCGTATACCAGCTCTAGCGGAGGTATATAATGATAATTGTAATTAGGTGATATAAAAGGGTCAAAAGTGTCCTTCATAATCATGATGAAATTTTTTTAGGAGAGAATCCGGTATTTTACATATACATGACTAAGGTATACATTTTGTTTTCCAGTGGAGCGTTCGGTCCAAGTGTCATGGCTGGTTTTAGCTTTGTCAGTGGTACTGAAGCTGAGCCTGTAATGGGGAGACAACCCATGTAGTAGTGAAACCAAAGAGAGACAACTGTGATATTAATGTTATAGACTAGACACCCGTGATTTTTTTTTACTTAAATTATAATTGTTGTAAATTCGTCATTTTAAATCTAAATAAATTACAGACGGTGTCGGCATGATGCTTTGTGTTTTAACCGCTGGCGGTTGAAGCTCAAATGATTGCTGTGCACTAGATGTCGCTTCGTTAAAACAATAAATTCCAGAATTTAAGTAATTTCTTGCGTTTTGCTACTGATTACAATGTGAGACTTACATCAAGTTGATGACAATTGTATCCCAATCAGTAAGCATACGTGACGTAACAGTAGTTTCTGTGTCAATGATACAGTTGTTAGGTAAAAACAGCAGTAAAGAAATGACAGCACAATTTCTATAGTATACCGTCCAAAATTTGTCTAAGCATAGCATGTACCTGTTTCTCTGTCATTGAGCCCACAACTGTTGAAAAATAAAATATTTTTAATTATGGTTCTTTGTACTTATTGATTTTAGTCTTCGTCGTTATTAATATATGATAATTTCAACCAACCAATTGCATTGTAAATGCTTTTTGATGTAAGTTAATGTAATTTTACTTTACAATTGGGAATTAATGTACATCAAAATTTTATTTTAAATCTAATCAATAAACATTACGGAATGGTAAAACTGAGAAATGAATGGCTTTACATTTTTGGGAGTTGATTTTAATGTCAGTTACTCAGACAAACCGATAAATCGAAAGTGAAACAGTGTTTGGACCTCGGCACAAATCATTGCTGCTGACAAGACTTAGTTCCTGAAAATAATCGATAAATTCGATGTAATGTATGCTAAAGCATTGTTTTTCAAGGAAACTTATTTATAAATACCTTGAAAATAGTCAGATTGTAAATGGTACGAACAATTTAAATATTTTTTGTAGTCGTATGTATTCCTACGCCAGAGTTCAATATATAGTCTCGTTCAACTCGACGCTCGGCTGTCTCCGTAAATCCTTGTCGGAGATTTACGGTGTCAGCCGAGCGTTTGGTTGAACGAGACTAGAGTTCAATATTGCTTGGATCCATACAATTTTCGAAAAATATTTCTATTACTGATACATAGTTTGATCGAATTAAGTTTTATCTTTAAATATTATTTAACATGATTCATATGGGGGTTTCTCGACATTCTTGTCGAAAAAGTCCAAAAATTCATATTATAAAAATGTGCGTAATTCAAATTAGAAACTACATGTACTTGTCATGCAAAATAACATATCATTGATTTTGAAATAACTAAACATCGACAAAATCAACTCCCGTCAGTTCTTCAGGACTTTGATTTTACATTTGGTGTATGAATAAAGAGTACATGTAAGAACATGGCACAAAAATCCAACGTTCTTTTATCATTTATCTTTTATCTACTTAATGAGATATTTCCACTTTTTTATCTTCTCATTACATATACATGCTTCTGTTTTTCCTATTCATATAGCTGTAGTCTAAGCTCTTCCATTACTTATATACCTACATTCCTTTCTCTACATTTTTGTCAGATTTTTGCTAATCATACATCTCGCTTCCTTTTCTGCCAACTCGGAGTACAACCATGTTACTGAAGAACCAACGACAATATTACAATAGTTTGGAAAAATAGGTGGGTGCATTTGTTTAAACTGACTCGACCAACTTCTTTCAACAAGAAAAGGGTAATAACAAAAAAAATACTTTCTCTAAAATATTTGAAGACCTTGAGATTAATGTTATATAAGATCACGCAACTAACTTCAGGCCACCGTCTCAAGCCACTATTACGAGTACACATAAATCTCTCCCAGATGAAAAAGGTAGAGGATTGGGCATAAAAACCATGGTTTGCTAGGATGTCTAAGTCACCAAGATTGAAGAATGGTTGTCTTATTGGTGGTAGTCTTGCTTACCCCAGACTCTCACTCTCAAGACGAGACTCGTACGAAAGTCTCTCATACAAGTCAAGTCTTGAGGGCAAGAGTCTAGGGTAAGCAAGACTAAGCTCCTGGAAGTGAGACTTTGGAGAGATTGATCCTGAAGATTTAATGCTTTATGGTTCTGACATATTTAAAGATAATTTAAAGGGGCATGGTCACGATTATGGTCAAATTCAATTTTGATGTTTTTATTATTTACGATGATTTAGGAATGTATTTCTAATGATCATGTGAAATTTGAGAGTCAGGCGTAGAGTTTTTAGCCAGATCCAAGGCTCACAATTCTTTGTCATGTAAACAATGCCCGTGCCCTGTTTTTGTTTACATAGGTTCAATATACCAGTAAAAAATCATTTTCAAGCTGATTTGTCTATCTTCTTTTTCAGTTTAATCATAAATAAACAGTTTCTAACGTTTAAAACAATCATTTCAGGTCTAAAACTGAAATTTAACTTCAACATTCAAAATGTAAACAAAAGCTTTGTTTACATAGCAAAGAACAGTAAGCTCTGTAACTCGTTTATAACTTAAAGGGACATGGTCATGATTTTAGTGATACTTCATTTTTCTGTTTTTATTATTTACAATGCTTTATTAATACATTTCTAATGATCAAATGAAATTTGGGTGCCCGTCGATGAGTTTTAAGCAAGTTACAGAGCTCACAATTCTTTGTCATGTAAACAAGGCTCGTGCCCTGCTTTTGTTTACATAGGTTCAATATACCGGTAAAAAATCTTTTTCCAGATGTTTTGTCTACATTCTTATTCATTTGAAGCATAAATAAACAGTTCCTAACGATTAACACATTCATTTTAGGTCTAAAACTGGAATTTTGACTTCAACATTCAAAATGTAAACAAACGCTTTGTTTACATCGCGAGGAATTGTAATCTCTCTAACTCGCTTATAACTCAACAAATGACACTCAAATTTTGGTTGCCTATTAAAATTGCCTTACAGAAGCATTTTAAACAATAAAATCGAAAAAATAATTTTTGACCAAAATCGTGACCATGCCCCTTTAACAGGTGATACTCAAATTTTAGTTGCCTATTAAAAATGCCGTACTGAACAATTGTAAACATTAAAATCGGACAAATAATTTTTGACCAAAATCGTGACCACGCCCCTTTAACAAACTGAACAAAAACCACTTCTTTCTATCACTGTTTATTTCATTCGTGTCTTATCTTGAACACAAATAAATTTTATTACATAATATGCCTAATTTTTCACTTGCAGAACAAACAATAGAATGAGAAAAACCATTTTGAGAGTGAAACTCTTTGGAAAAAGAAAACTAAGTGACAACAAAATTGTTCTTAAAATTCCATTTCTTGGATACATACAATGTACTTTAATTTAGTAACATCATTTATTAAAAAACACCAAGGACCCCCCTTGAATTGTTCTAGTATGCCCTCACACTTGTTGCTAGCCCTAGCACCACCAGTAGCTAGCGTGTTGCTAGGAGTAGTCATCTTCGTTGCTGTCAGGTTGCTGTGGCAGCTGAAGCTGCTGTTGCTGCAAAGCTTGCTGGGTCTGGAGCCATTGCTGCTGCTCTAGAAGAGCCTGTTCTTGTTTGGCCTGAAACCATGGGAACAAAAGGATAAAAACATTATTTAAATATGTATATACATGTAGGTGTAAAAACATTATTTACATATGTATATACATGTAGGTGTAAAAACATCTAATAAATATTACAAATAGCATTTTTCATACATGTATATTTGTGGGCTGAAAGTTTTTTTAACAGGTTCAATTGCAAATTCATTTTGTGAAAACACTACAAGTATAAATTATATGTATAAAAAACAGAGATCCCAGATTCCATAATTTGTTAAGGCTATACTATTTATGAATGAAGGATACCTACAAAATCCATGAAAATTGCCCTGTCATAATTCCTAATAAGGTACATATATACACATCCCTATAGTCAGAGAAATGCTAATTTTCTGTCTGTTTACATACTTTGGGAAAGCAAAAAACTTATAGGTTCTAAAGAATAAAGATAGGAATCACAAATATGTCTGGATGAAAGAGTAAAGAACAAAAGAAAAGAATCTTTAAAAAAAAAATAATATTAATCCATATGCTATTCAAGTCATTTTAACCAAATATACATGTTTGAGACTCTACATAAGATACAGACCTTGGCAAACAGTTCCTGCTGTTGTCGGAGCAGCTCTTCCTCGGGAATGCCAAGATTTTCCAGGCGGGAACTTCCTCGTCTTTTCTTGGCAGCTACAGCTTTTGTCTCTTCCAAAACTGCTTCAGCGTCTTCTTTGTAATTCCCAAACCCAAGGTGATCAAGTGCTTAAACAAAGTTTGAATAATTTTAGAAGCAAAATGAGTAGCATTGCAGTGTATAAACATGAAATTCTGGTACAATATTTAGATTTTATTACCAGCTACATCCAATATGGGGCAATAAAAAATCAAGAAAAAAATTATCATTTTTGATTTCAGTTGTTTCTGAGCTTCACTTACAAATTATAATAATAGTAACATTGAAAATAATTGTTAAGTATTAAAATGAAAATCATAAATAATGATAAATTATGGTTGTATAGATTAGAATAGAACTCTTCAAATCATTTATACAGGTGAATGTTTGGTTTCATTTGCCAAAAGAGCAAGTGTAACTTAAAGGTATATACATGTATATCCCTGACTAATGACATGTAATGTTTCGTTTTAGCGATTCAAGTTTGAAGTCACTGTAGAATGTGTAGTATGGTAGAGGTTTATAATGAGATACTTTAGCTTGGATTCGGATGCAGAAGCTTTTACCAAAAGAAAACATTCGGTAAGAGATAACAGCATTATCAGGGATCAATACTGTTAATATATAGGTCCCTGGCATTATCAGGGATCAATACTGTTAATATATAGGTCCCTGGCATTACACAACAATTCATCAATACTGTTAATATATAGGTCCCTGGCATTATCAGGGATCAATACTGTTAATATATAGGTCCCTGGCATTACACAACAATTCATCAATACTGTTAATATATAGGTCCCTGGCATTACACAACAATTCATCAATACTGTTAATATATAGGTCCCTGGCATTATCAGGGATCAATACCGTTAATATATAGGTCCCTGGCATTACACAACAATTCATCAATACTGTTAATATATAGGTCCCTGGCATTATCAGGGATCAATACCGTTAATATATAGGTCCCTGGCATTACACAACAATTCTTTCTTTACCTGCAATGATGTGTTCGGGGGAAATTGT
Organism: Magallana angulata; assembly: GCF_025612915.1. Taxonomy (NCBI): domain Eukaryota; kingdom Metazoa; phylum Mollusca; class Bivalvia; order Ostreida; family Ostreidae; genus Magallana; species Magallana angulata. The sequence goes on from NC_069117.1 coordinate 59,650,493, forward strand.
TTTCTTGCTCTGCTTGTTGCAGATTTCATTTGCCTCAGAAGAAACTAAGTGAATAAACTCAGTGCAGCAGTTAAGGATAAGTTCGCGGGCGTCGTTTGCCACGCGTATGTTTGGTATGAGTTCCTTTATCATTTTGTTCAGAGCTGCACGGGGGATGCTCAGTTCATCTTCATCCTTATTCTCTGTCGACATTTTATCCATAATGAAAGTTGTGTTTGATCACTCGTTTACATCCTTAACATATCTATGAATGAACAAAAAAAAAATAAGCATACATAAATGATTATATATCAAATTTGTAGTGTTTGTTATTTCTTTCTATACGCAGCCCGAAATTTCTCGACATTGTTGTCAGTATCTTTATTTTTTGCTCACTCTTTAAGTATTGTAATCAAACAATTTGTGAAGTAATGATAGATTTTTACTCCTACATTGTTTAAACATTATTTACTATCTGAATACACTTTTGCTAGTACTTACAGAGAAATAGTTTACCACATTTCGAAACTAAAAAAAAATATTCACAGCTTTGGTCCAATCGTAACTACTCGGCCATTTCCGTCACCGCAGTTAAGGGAAAAGGGCGAGTGTTATCCGAATGAGCTTGGTCATCTTGTTGAATATCGATCCCGACGTTAAAATAAATAATTTTTTAGAGTAATTTAAATTTAAGCATAATAAAGCATGATATAGGCGCATCTGTTTCAATGACCGTGTAGATATTTATCTAAATTTTAAACTGGTGCATTTAAACATAATAATAGATGAGCCAAATACTGAATTGTTAATAAAAACATTAAATCTTCTATTAACGACTTTCAAAAGGGCCATGGATCGACATGACTCATCCGATCGCCGATTTTGATTTGTGTGTCGTCCGTCTGTTCACACAATAGACAATGTTGTCCGTTGTGTGATTTTACACATTTTATTTTACCGAATTAGTCGCTGGGTCATTTTCAACCAAACTTGATGCAAAGCATAAATAGATCGAACTTGTTTTCATGTTTGTATCATCGTGACTTCTAAGAACAAAAAAGGGGGGTCACAAGGGGTTAGTGGCGTTATGCAGTGTTACAAAACATCTCGTTGAATTTTAATAAAATGGACACAATTACATGTAACTCATTAGTAAACAAGGTAGTATGGAGAGCTTTCTATTAAATTCAAACCGCGATTCCTTGGGGTCAGAAAGAATTGAGCAACAATTAAAGGAATCCAAACATTGAAACATATATATTTTTAACATATGGGAGACTGTACAAAAAAATCTGAAGAAAATGGAGCCACTATTATTTGTAAAACTAATACGGAGCATGTAGCTGGGGAGTTTGACATACTTCTAAGTTGATTTTAGAGAGAGAGAGATAGAGTGAGAGAGAGATTTCATTTATTTATTCATTCCTGGTACATAAAAATGCACGGAAACCCCTTGAAAAAAAGAAGACATTATGATATGATAACATAACATGATACGAGAAAAAAATCACTCGATCTAATATATATTATATGTAATTCATGTATTGAAAAAAAAATATTTAAAATTAAACTCAAATTGTATAAGTTGGTGAGTTTTGAACAAAATTGGTCGTCTGGACTTGCCAATGGCGAGCTCGTGAAACCAGAAAATTATTTCAAAGGGGGAGGGGGTCCGACTGTTATTTGCGTTTCTGAGGCATGTTTTTTGTAATTCTGTATTGCAAATTTATAGTAATTTGAATTTTGCAGGGGTGGGGGTTTGGACCCCCGACACCCCTCTAGATCTGCGCATGTTAAAATATTATATAAGCTGGTAGCTGGTAAACATGCATTTAATTTTTGTAGATCTAGAAAGGAAGAAAGGAATTATAACCCCACTTAAAATAATATGAACAGCCCAAGCATTTCCTTATGGCTTTTGACGTAATCCTACGCGTGTCTTCAGGGGTTTTAATATGTTTTTGTTTGTGCGCAGTATTCGTTTCGTATTTCCGCAATGCAAACATTATTCGTAACAGGGAATTTCAGTATCAGAGATTTTCAGTATCAAATATATATCCTCAACCAAAAAAAAAAAAAAAAAAAAATGTATGTCTAAAAAAAACAACAATTAGGCACCGTGCGTAGATCTACTCACATATTTACGAGATACATTTGATTTATTATTTTTCTTATTTTGGACGATTCAACTTAGTCGTATTATATCATGGACTAATGTTTTCTTAAAACTTCAGATCGACACAGTTTAAGTGAACTTTGCAATTCTCTTATTTCTTTTCATCTTATTTTTAATTCACAATAAAAAGTACAAACACTTGGGTTTAGAAAAGGCAAAAACATCTGTTGACTAAGATCTATATATGGAAATGTTAAACACATGTATATTTTGTATACATCCGGGCGGTAATGATATTTCACGTGACACTTTAATTATTTCTACAGTTTAGTTCATATGATTGGAAAATATAGATGGAGCATGGGACTGATTATTAATTGTCAGCTGTACAAGTACTATCAGATAAGAGACGGAAGAACAATTAAACTGTACACTAAGTGACAAGCCTACTACTGTCTAAATAAACACTGTCAATAATTCAACCAGGCGATCCTATTTATATATGTAGGCCTACTTAAATACATACAGTGCATTTGTGTCAGACTTATGTGTCATATAAACAGATCTCTTGAGCAATCCAAAGGTAACACACACTCTCTCTCTCTCTCTCTCTCTCTCTCTCTCTCTCTCTCTCTCTCTCTCTCTCTCTCTCTCTCTCTCTCTCTCTTAAAATATTTCTAAATCGGGCTCGATATCCCTTCCGTTCACAAGAAAACAAATATTTATATATAAATCGGACTCTTAAAAATTCTTACCCGGAACAATTAACGAGTCAATCTGTGTAATTATGGCGTGATATTTTATATATAAATGGTTTTCCCTGTTTAGTAGCTGGATTTAGTTTCTATTACCTACAGGTTCGAATGTAACGAAATCTAAAAATAACCACACGTTGATGGCACTTAATCCGTTAATGTTTTCTAATCCCGATGGATCGGAAGTGTGACATGTACAGTCTCCACAAAGAGTGAGGGGTGAGTATATAGGCTTTGTACAGTTTATATACCCGGCAATCTTAATGAATTATGTTAATGACTGGCCATTATCTGACTCATGTAAAAACATCCACAATCGATGTTCACTGAGAGCAGGCGGGGAACAACCTAAAGCTACCTTTGACACCTCGGTACTTTTGTTTTTAAAACAAATTGTATGTCATTTCATTGAACAAGATAATGGTAGATAGAACGTACTATTCAAAATAGAATATGAAAGCGTGACTTTATTGATGACTATTATCAATTATTTACTGATTCTAATGGAAACTACATCACTGGTATCCCCCACCTGCCCCCTCATGTGAAAACTGCATATGTATGTGCACTGTGCATCGCGTCGAAAATGCGTTTCGCTATATATTTTTTTTGTATATCATGAAGGCTAGGCAGCTTAATTAAATCAGCACGCCGTAACACACTGCACTTCAATGGTATAGGGTAATGTAACAGTATGCATGAATGTTTACACACAAATCAAAGCAATGAGCGGCTGTAAACAAGGAAGGTTCCACGTGAATTGACTGTCCTCACATTGCTGAGAGATCGGATAGAGGCCGCTTCGGGAAGTCCGAGAGGTCGCACGACCCCACACTGAATTAATTAACCAAAGGAATCTAGATATATGTCAATTTGTTAGTGTTAAAAAGTCTAAAAAGTTTACTGCTCTGTGTGTATGATAAAATTAAAATATTGCTTGAGAGATCTTCTATCGCAAGACGATCAGGTGTCTGCTTACTTTTATATGACAGTGTATGCTCGACAATTCTAATATATATACTAAATAAAAAAGTAAGATAAAGAGTGTTTGGACAAATCGATCGATCGATCGGTCGTTGGTATTGGGAACAATCGATTATTCTACACAAGAGTCGTTTATTGTGCACAAGGGAGCAGTGCATTATGTAAGGATAATATCAGAGGGCTAGTTTCTTTTTTTTATAGCCTAGAGTGTGTCCGTAGTGAAAAAAACAGCATAAAATATTTCTATATATTTTGTAGCTGTATGTCTGTAACTCCCGGTCTAAAAAAATTCGGATGGACGACGAAATTTTGTGAATATTTCATATTATGGGTGCATAAGTAAGTACTTATCAATGCCCCTCTCTCACTAGTGCAGCAGGATTAAATGAACGTTTCTTATTAATTTGTCTGTCGTATCTTTTCTCGTTATCTTCCATTGCTACTTTTTTCCTCAGTCGTACAGACCATCGGTTTCCGACAATGCTTTATCTCTAATTACTGAGACATTTTCAACGAAACTTGGTAGAAGTATCCATCAAATAACGAAAGGACAACGCGTCTTTTTAGGAATATAATAGTTAGAATGAACGAATCGTGAATTGTTTTTATTAAAACTCTTCACTAGAAATTTTTACAAGTCTTCTTTTCCAAGAAATATGTGTTGTCGTAATTTTTTAACCTATTAATATGAAAAATATGTCTACTTTCTGTAGAAGTGATAATCAAACAGGGGTTTCCGTTATATCGGTAATTCATTGTGTCATAGCAACTTTCATACCCGACTTAAAATCAGTATTCATTGCATTTTGCCTACAAGGGTTTACAGTTGCATCGACAATGACGAGGTCTAGGATCCATAATACATGTAGATAATATGTACATGATATTATCATCCTGATGCGAGTCGTTTCTTTTCTGTTGTTTTGTAGGACTAGACCGACGCAATGTACCTGTACCTGAGACACGGGGACTCGCTGGAGCTACTGTCTGGGGTGGTGCTGAAGGATGGGTACCGCCCAGTGGTGGGGGACGTGGGAAACGATCTACAGCTAGAGCCCGCCATCTGGTTCAAATCCCTCATCATCGACGCCATCTTGATTGACTGTGATCGTCGCCAAGTTCGATGGAGTCGTGTTCGAGTGAAACCAGGTGACCGCGTCAGTGAAGAAATCGAGGACTTGTCCATTCTGTGCGAACCCGACAACGTCATTAAAGCTAAAAACTTTGAAGCGTCGGTTTTTGAAGACTATGATTACAGTGAATTAGACCCAAAAGCTCAGGAAATATTTGAAGCCACAAGACAGTTGTTAATCAGCATGAGAAAGAGAGAACTGAGCAATGAACAATATAAGACTGAATTGTTGCGGTTACTCCATTGTTATATCATGCCATCTATCTCGTTAACAGCAGACGACATAACTAATCTCCATAATGCCCTCGCCAGGGTTCAAAACCAACTTCAAAGCATCGACAAGATTATATTGAAGAAAGACAAAGCTGTGCAGTTGACGGAATCTTCGATGTCCAAACAACGGAAGGCAATTCTGGAGAACGAAGATTTCACAAGTGTAGCGCATATACTTTCATGTAATCCCAAATTTCTTCAAGCGTTCGAAAAACACATAGGAAAAGATGTCGAAGATGCCTGGCAGGAATTTGAGATAATTCAAAGGAGAGTCAATGAGTTGAAGCTGAGAAATTCTACTTCAGAAGAACTTGGTCTGGTCCGGAAGGAACGGGATGATAGTTATATGAAATGGGAAAAAACAAAACTGGTCCAAGAAACCATAAAACAAGCAAAACAAAGGCCAACAAAGTCAAAACGATCGTCAAAAGTGGACACAACAAACGTCTTCCAAAAGGTTTACATCGAGATAAACGAACGTTTACAAGAAGAAAAGGAGGAAATACACCGACTTTGCTTACATAAGGTCCAAATTTCCTCAGTTCGAGAGGCTATTGAGCTAGCCTTGGATGATTTGAAGACGGAAGGACAGACTTTTGGTTGGCAGATGAAATCTGATGGAACTGCCGAACACGATACTGACGTCATTGGGATGAACTGCAAGCCAAAGGACTGGTACACGCTAGAGGAGACGATCTCTTCCATTTTAGCAGACGTCACCAATGACGTCACTCAACGACATATTCGCTTCTGCTCGGGTATACACGATAAAATTTCTTCAGCCTTGAATGAAAGTGAACTTTTTCAAGATCAAACAAGTTCAAACGATGATGAATATCTAGTTATAGAAGTCCATGAAGACCTTTTAGCGTCAGGAAAACGGAGCCGAGACCGGCGATCAAGGATTGGGCGCTCTACAGTGGACATCCCAGAAGATGAGGAGCACGTTCCTAGAAGACAAGAGACAGTTTTCCAGTCACTTATTGACACAATTAAACGAGAGGTAAACGATCATTTGTTGAGTACGGTTGAACTCCTTTCGCAAGTCATTCCTGAAAACAGCCGTCATGGGGCGGCAAAACTAAATATCAGCGGAAAAATAGCCATTTGTTACCATAACCACCTCAGTCACAAAATCATGGAACCCTTAGAATCGTTGTATGATAAAACGTACGGTAGAATATGTGTTAATGTGTTCAACAAAACCAAGGACATGTCTTTCGAGGAGTTAGGTATTGACGAACCGTGGATACGCTGTCTGAATGACCCTTCCGCTTCCGTTCATGTAACAGAAGTAAAATGTCCGGCGGAAACTGTGTCCATGGCGAGTATGCATTCTATCACTTCCGGACTTAGTCTCCTTTCAATTGGGAAGATGCCAATCGATGAACTCTACCGTCGAGCGAAGAGAGAGTGCGGGGAACTTGACGAGTTCGAGGTGTGTGTGCACCCCAGTCCAGGGGAGGATACGGAGCTGACCCACCCGAAAGGTATGGTTGACGAATCGCCACCCAAAACCAACGGCGACTTTCAGACGCCTTTCAATGTGAATCCTCCGTCTTATGAGGAATCGACGAACCTACCGCCGTCTTACGGGGAACATAGCACCTCCGTAAAAACCCCGGAGGTCCAAGAAGGAGGAAGTCTATACGACATTCTACAGCCTGGACTAGATTTGGTTCACACCCTTGTGAGGGAAACCACCATTACTGGGAAACTGAAGATGATCACCAAAACTTACCGCTTTGTTGGAAATCAAGTGTCTGCTCTGAAGTCTGCAGCCTCGCTTCAGGATTTCATGGGCTGCTGTGACGAACTACTCACTTTACTTATCGTTTTGCTCACTTACCTTGATGAACGGGATTTCAAACGTCTTTTTATTCAGATGTACTTGGTGGTGGACTTTAAGCCGCAGTGCATGCTGGGAGGCGTTCATGACTGTTCGCTGACCAACTTCTTTGCGGCGTTTCAGTACCTACAGGACAGACTAGTCATGCAAAACGTGAGACAGAGCAAGAATGAAATTATCGAGTTAGACTGAACAAACGTTTTACATATTTTGTCAAGAACAAAGTGAGGTTGACGATCAAATTGTTTGTGTTCTTGTTTTACTTGGGTTGTCTTTCTACATCCTTGTTTTGATAGTTGTGATATCATTATGTTTTTGCATAATGATTGAATTTTTGAGATTTATTTGGTATATCTGCATAATATATCATATTTTAGCTATGTTTATATAGTCTATCCTATTCTATTTTTCCAACCCATTTTAGACGACAAATAAGTGCTCAAACAGAAAAAAATACGATTTACTGTATCTAGGACCATTGTTACAGAGATCATATCGATCATACTTTGGATACTTTACTAGACTTTGTGAATAATCATAACGAACAAAAGTGTTACATGATACAACAACAGGTGGTCCATGTACATGTTCACCCCAATGGACAGATATACTACATAATATAATAATCTAGATTTTTCCTGTGCCAAACTGATATACGCTTTTTATTCAAGTAAAGTTCTGCTTTCATAGTATGCTTATTAAAAGATGAATGAATTTTTTATCTTGATTTTTCTTCATTCGGGTGTTTTGTTGAATAAAATAATTTTCAATGATATTTCGCAGATCTTTCTTAACGAAAAAAGAATGACAATGCACTTTAAGTCTTCCTATTTCATCTGTTTATGCAAAGACATGATTAAGTTTAAATAGATCGAATGACAAGAACTTCAGCCCATTCTCCAGGAAGCTAATCATAAATTATTTTTGGGAAAGGAAGAAAACATTCTTTTACTTCATCTATAGTTGTCAATTATTTTCAAAAATAACCGACAGCGTCATTTGAAAGTCACGTGACGTTTAGCCTTGTGGACGTGTTTGTTCCACGCTCACTGTTTTTAACAAAGTTTAAATGCTTTTTGGCTTTATACTGGATTAGTTGTATATTTTTTTCTTTTATTGTCATTAGTTTTTTTCTTTTTTTATTGAATTTACTTAGATCGTGTTTTTAAAACCTACATTCTGTGTGCAGTGATTTGTGAGTAGTATTCAACGTTCAAATTCTTTGATATTTTGCTCTCTGAGCATCGAACTGATTTCCTATTTATTGCGTTCCTCTCATTGTGTATTTCTTTTACGATGAGAACAATTCCTATTCAAAGCACCACTGCGAATGTCATTGTTATTTAAATTTAGATCACATGGTTTTATTTTTACAGATTCGCAGTCAAAATCGCAGGGAAAAAGTTCTTCGTGGTTATAGTCCTTTTTTCGAATCATGGTTCGTGTAATTGAAAAAAAGATTTTACTTTGTTAAATCTTCCTAGAATGAATAAGTGGAAAAAGAAGGAACCAACCAACACAAACGAGAAAAAGGAAAGAAAAACAGAGAGAGTATAACACCTTTATTTGAATATGTTAAGTTGCCTCTAGGGAACAATTTTGGATCCGCGCCTGACCTAGTCAAAGCATTAATTATGAAACAGACTATAATTTGTATACATAATGTTGCTTAAATTTTACACAATAAACTGAGGTTTAATTAATATTCAAGGGTATAAATTTTCGTGGATACATAGAACATCACAGTTTCAAGGAGACTTAAAGGGACTTGGACACGATTTGAGCTCAAAATTTAAAATTTTATTTTTCCAATTTTAATGTTTAAAATGGTTAATATGGGTACTTTTAATGCTTTGTCAAAAAATTTGAATGTTAAATATTGAGTCATTAGCAAGATACAGAGTTTGAAAATCTTTGTTTTGTAAATAAAGCCCGAGCTTTGTTATGGTTTACATTTGTGTTTTATTGGTAAAAGTCTCAATCAAATGTCATATTATATAAATAGTGCCTGTTTGGGAAGGTAACAGTTGAAATTGACACCCCGAGAAAACCATTGTCAACCGACGCGAAGCGGAGGTTGACAATGGTTTTCGAGGGGTGTCAATTTCAACTGTTATCCTCCCAAACAGGCACTATTTATTTTGTTATACTGAATGTCTTTTTTAAAAATTTTAAGAAAATTTTACTGCTTTTATATAGGAATAACGTGAATTCTACAGCGAACTGTACGCGCATAATTTTCGCGCATGTAATATTTTTTAATGTTACCCGTTGCCAAGTGCGTTGCTAACGCTGAGGGTAATAGCAAATATTATTAACTGCGTCTTAACCAATCAGATTTCAGTATTTAACATGAAAGTATAACAATATCTATTGTTATACTTTCATGTTAAATACTGAAATCTGATTGGCTAAGACGCAGTTAATAATATTTACTATTACCCTCAGCGTTAGCAACGCACTTGGCAACGGGTAACATTATATAATTAGTGCCTGTTTGGGAGGGTAACAGTTGAAATTGACACCCCGAGAAAACCATTGTCAACCGACGCGAAGCGGAGGTTGACAATGGTTTTCGAGGGGTGTCAATTTCAACTGTTATCCTCCCAAACAGGCACTATTTATTTTGTTATACTGAATGTCTTTTTTAAAATTTTTAAGAAAATTTTACTGCTTTTATATAGGAATAACGTGAATTCTACAGCGAACCGTACGCGCATAATTTTCGCGCATGTAACATTTTTTAATGTTACCCGTTGCCAAGTGCGTTGCTAACGCTGAGGGTAATAGTAAATATTATTAACTGCGTCTTAACCAATCAGATTTCAGTATTTAACATGAAAGTATAACAATAAAAAATGTTACATGCGCGAAAATTATGCGCGTACGGTTCGCTGTAGAATTCACGTTATTCCTATATAAAAGCAGTAAAATTTTCTTAAAAATTTTAAAAAAGACATTCAGTATAACAAAATAAATAGTGCCTGTTTGGGAGGATAACAGTTGAAATTGACACCCCTCGAAAACCATTGTCAACCTCCGCTTCGCGTCGGTTGACAATGGTTTTCTCGGGGTGTCAATTTCAACTGTTACCCTCCCAAACAGGCACTATTTATATATGAACACATTGAACTAGTTTACCTTGTTTCCCCACGAGTTATTTGCTAAAAACATGTTTATTCCATACTTTACATTATTTGTAAACAAATATAAGACTCGAGCTTTGTTTACATAACAATGTAAATTCTTACCCCTGTATCTCTCTTATAACATGACTCTTAACATTCAAATTTTAATCAATCATTCAAAATGAGCAAGTTACCAATTTTATACATAAAAAGGAAAAGGAAAATTAGTTTATTATTAGTTTTTTATTAGTTTTTATACAAATCAGACACATATGCTTGAAATAACATACTAGATGAATAAAACAACTTGGACTCGTCTTGAGGCAAGTCTCGTGAACTGTACTGCAGGCACCTCTGTATTTAATACAGACTTTACAATGATAAAGAAAACATTTCGAACATATTTTCAGAGATGTAAAGGGAAACTATTAAACGGTCGGAATGCTGTCCAATGAAATTTGGAGCTATTCAAGCCAATCTTATTTAAGAACAAAAAATTCAATTAAATAAAATAAATGATGCTTAGCCAATATCAGATTACTAGTATGAACTGTCTGTGACAATAGGGAAAGGTGTATCCTATACACTCATTAAGACTTTTAAGTGTTCATTCTGATAAATAGAATAACTTGAAAATTACGAAATAAAATTATGTGAAATTTTCAACTTTTCGTAACTGATATGTCTTTAAATTAATAATTTAAATTAATTTTGTGTATTTCTGCCCGTGTTCAATATGATTGACAATTTTAATGGGATTGATATAAGCCTTTAATGATAGTTTGGAAAGAACAAAACTTATTATGGCCAAAGTTATCATTTAAAAAAGTCGTTGGAATATTGATGTCCGCATTGTTTCCACGACACATTGCACTAATCCAATTTGCTGTTTATTTTTTACTCGTCTTTGTTTTTAAATATTAAGCTATCCAAAGGAACGTTATTTTGGTATCATTTTTCTCTTCCAATAGTGTAACCTCATTTCCATCGGCAATTTAAACAATCCAAAAGCCCTTAGCGAAATTAAACCAAACCGGAAGTGTATATGATACTAGTATTTAGCAAAGGTCAAGGTATTGGGTCTCAACCCAAGGTCACGGTCAATGCATTGTTCTTACCTATTTGAAAGTTCAGTGGAAATAGTCACCTCGACGACAAGACAAATAAATGTCCTTATTTCATATTGTTATTACATTATACTGGGTGAACACTTGAAGTTATGTTGAGTTCATACGTACATACGTAGGATGATTTCTAAGCGTCTGACCTGGATAGAGATGAAATAGTGAATACACCTCACTGCTTGTCTGGGCAAAAGAATCTAGGGTAAACCCTGGCTCAGGTAGCTGCAGGTCTGCCGCCTTGAAAAAATTCGGATGGACGACCTAGGAGCTACAGTGTCTCCAATTGTAAAAATCTGCAATTTTGAAAAAATGCTTTAGATTTTGGACCGATTAATCTTATTTTTGAACTCATTTATACAAATATTCGATTTCAAAAGATTCCTCAGACTTTTTACTACAACTATCATCACTGTACCTGCTCCTGATATATCCGCGGTCGGTTTGCGTGTTTAAGAGAAAGTCTGAGGCAAGTGATAACGATACATGTCTCTGTACTAAATTGGCTGAAGAATTTAATTATAATTTTTTCAACAGAATTCGTATAAAAATAAGAATAATCAGTCCAAAACTAGCGCAGTTTTGTGCGCCATAAATTGCAAATTTTTATTTTGGGAGGTACATAGCTCCCAGGTTGTCCATCCCAATTTTTTCAGACCGGGAGCTACAGACCTACAGCTAAGGCTAACGTTGCTGCATCTCATTCTCATGACAATTTGTTTAAATGATTCTGAAGAAAAATTGACATGTCAGAGAACATTTTGAATTGTTTTATAGATATACATATTTAATCGATTTTTTACTATCTTTCCATAATTAACCAATATGGCTTGGTTTAACCACAAAAAATACAAAAGGTAAACTGTAAGGTATAAAACGAAATTAATTTTACAGTTGGACAAATGATACAAAAATTGTTGAATCAAGAAAAGCATTTTGGGGGAAAATATTTTTAATACCATAATATTAAGAATGGAAAATCTATAAATATTGTTTTTTCTGACTTGTCATTAACAAGAGGCCTATCTATTTTGATCTATTTTGTTTTCAAAAAGGGTTGAATATCAATATTATTTTTATACGATGACCAATGATGGCCGAAAAGCACTGGTCAATTTCAAAATTAGTGTTATTTCTTATTACTTAGCGAATGTTTGTGCGCTAAACAAGAATAGCCAGATCGATCCCTGCACGTTTCCAATGAATGTTAGTGAAAATGCTATCTTAATTTTGGTTTCGCCATCCAATGGATCGGTCACACCGTTAAACATCTTAAAAATTATAGCGTATACTTATACAAAGTATACTGTTTCCTGTCTAGTGCAATATATACCGAAATCCACCTTCCTGTGTAAAATAAACTTAAATGATGTTAAACTGAGAGTACAGAAACGAGGCTTAATGGTAACATGTATATATATGAAAATCAGTGAAAATTTAAATTTTAGTAAGGGGTATTGTAAGCTAAATAAAGCTTATTAAGCTTGTATGGCAACCTTTTTTGTTCCTCAAAGTAAACTCGATCATCAAACGATGCACTAACGATGTATTTGCCCTTTAATGCTAATATGTTTCAAATTCTGACCGCTCAAAGGGTTAAGCCAATAATTATCACATTTTCACTTACAGATTCATAGGAAACGTGAACAGTAAGTGGAATTCACCTATGTGTTTTTATGTTTATTTCGTCCCTTAAAATATAAAGTATTAATATTTGTACTAAATATAGAAATAACAGTGAGAGAAACATTATCATTTCTATATAATAGACCAAACAAATATTTTTAGACGATTTAATAGCCCTCTAGGCCCCTCATTTGAAGTGTCAGCTCCTTTGCCTTGCATGATGTCAAATGAAAAATCTTGTAATACGGAAACATTTCGTATTATAAGTTGATCTAAATGGTGTTACCTAAAAAAGAATACTTTGGGGGCCGACCCTTTATCGCCTTTTTTAGGACGTTTCACAGATTAATAAAGGTTGTTTGCAACCAACCGGAAGACGTTGTAGATATTAAACTGAAAATAAAAAAAATTGTCATACAAATTTTAAGATAACGGTAGACATTGTTTGGATACATTTTGATATTTTTCAAAGATAAAGCAGCTTTTTAGCAAAACTCATAGAGTAAACCTCTCAAAAATTGGGTATCTCCAGATCGGTTGCATGCAGAAGATTTTAGATTTTCAGTTAATTGGGATGCAGGGTTAAAGATTTGTCTGATAATTGTATGTTCAAAATTTGATATGCTAAGGTATTGACAGTCCGATCTAAAAAAAATCGTGCTGATTTTTATGTTACATAAGATGTACCCGCTGAATGTATTGACAGATCAATATGTTATTTTAATGTTGGTATGGGAGACAATCGATGCATTGTGTGGGAACATCCTCAGAAAGTCAGTTTAATGATTAGTGTTTAAAAAGGTGTCCTTAGTAAAATAGCAGATAATACGCTTTATATTTTGTTTAAAATATAAAATTAAAAAACGTTAGTCAAATTTATAAATGACTGTTTTTTGCACATATGTGCAGATGGCTAAGATGAGGGTTTTTATGGTATTAATTTGTCATCGTTATCGTTTTTGGGGTTACGTTTTACTTTGACTTCATCGGAAAAAAGGTTTAAACCAACTTTAAAGCGAGCTCTGCTGTATGTACACTGTAGAGACATTTTTACCATACTTTAGGAAGTATCTATCAGAGAAGGGCGGACTGCGCCAATTTTATATGGAGACATCATAACATGTTTTACGATGCAACTGTTTGGGTGAGCGCAGCAGGACGGACTTGTATCATGGTCAACAATGTCACCCATTATCAATTGACGTAAGAGAATGGTTGAGAGAGAGAGAGAGAGAGAGAGAGAGAGAGAGAGAGAGAGAGAGAGTGTTTCTAAGTCTTAAAAAGATCTAACAAAATACATATATATTCTACAGATTTGCTCCACACCAAAACAGACCTTTACATTTGAGATAATTGATCAGTGTGATTGTCATTTGTAATTTGCATGTCTTTAATTTGATCAAATCTGTGAACGTTACATTTCATTTTTCTTTTGTTCCTTTTTTGTTTTCTGATTCTTTATTCGCTGGTTCATAGGTTTTGTTTTCTAATATACATGTAATAGTAATTTGTTTCTTTTTGCATGCTAAATATACGTTCTATTTATGCCCCCTCTCCCCAAACTTGTAGGTGTATAGTTTCCTTTTTTTATAAGGGTATATAGGAATCACCTTGTCCGTCTGTCCGTCCGTCTGTCCGTCTGTCTGTGCAATCGTGTCCAGTCCATATCTTTTTTATGGAGAAACCTTGGAAGTTCTTACTTCACACAAAGATTGCTTATGACCTAAGGGTGTGTCATGACCTTGACCCAAGGTCATTCGGGCAAGGCCAAGGTCACTGGCAAGAAAAATACAAAATTCGTGTCCATTCTATATATTTCGTATGGAGAATTATTGGAAGTTCTTACTTCACACAAAGATTGCTTATGACCTAAGGGTGTGTCATGACCTTGACCCAAGGTCATTTGGGCAAGGTCAAGGTCACTGGCAGGAAAAATACAAAATTTGTGTCCAGTCCATATCTTTTTATGGAGAGTTATTGGAAGTTCTTTATTCACACAAAGATTGCTAATGACTTCAGTGTGTTATGACCTTGACCCAAGGTCATTTGGTCAAGGTCAAGGTCACTGGCAGAAAAGTGCAAAATTTATGTCCTGTCCATATCGTTGTTATGGAGAAACATTGGAAGTTCTTAATTCACACAAAGATTGCTTATGACCTAAGGGTATGTCATGACCTTGATCCAAGGTCATTTGGGCAAGGTCAAGGTCGTTGGGGAAAATAGTGCAAAATTCGTGTCCGGTCATTATCTTTCTTATGGAGAAGCATTGAATGTTCTAACTTCACACAAATATTGCTTATGACCAACAGTTTTAAAAAAAAAGAGCAGTTGTTATTTATAGAAAATGGACGGTGAAATAGATTAATCCAATATTTTTTATAATTGGAAAAATACACGCAATATGATTTTTATCTTAGCGGGGGGTATCAATTGTGAGCTTGCTCACAGTACCTCTAGTTTTTAATTTAATGGCTTGACAATTTAAATATCTTTATAGATATTTAACTGTTTTATTTTTTCTCTCGTATAAAACTAAAAAATATTGAATTTATTCGCGGTTTATAAAAAAGCATAAACTGTCCCAAACCATTTTATATCGTATAAAACGAAAAAATATTGAATTCATTCCTTATAATTTAATTTTTTTCTATCAATTGTAGATAGAAACAGTCATTTAACATTTAAAATGACATCAAATTGTACAAAATTCAAACATAACGTCAGGCGGATTAATACATTTTTGACGTTAGTCTTACTATGACGTAGGCAACATTCTTTTTACAATATAAAATTATTTTTTAGCAAATCAAAAAGCGTGTTACAACCAGAATTAAATTATTTTCATTTAATACAAAATGACGAGACTGTAAGATTGATATTAATAATATGTTAGGTTTCTTCCCAACTTATACTAACTGTACTGGTATGTGCAAAATTAGCTTTGATCGATATGGCAATAGTGTATTGTGGTTTGGAGCAGATCGTGACCTTCCCTTTTCATCTAAGCGATACACTGGAAATGTTTTTATCGAACCGACCGAATCTTGTCAACTGATGCACCTTCATGCCATGTTTATCAGATCACGATGCAACAGCTGTGGCAAAACTAGAAACAGCTGTAAAACGTAAGATCTATCGATGGAAGAAAACTGTGTAAAAAAATGAAGTCAGAATTCAATGAATTAAAGAAAACTAGTTTTTTTAACAACTGTGATTTTTCATTGTCAAAAGAAGGAATATGGAACAACATAATTACCACACTCAACAACATCCTTGAATCATCCGTACATCCAAAGATGACAAGCAGCAGGTTTAAACAACAATGGATAAACCGTGATATTTGCCACTGAGAAAGAAGAAATATTTCAACAAGGCAAAATCAACGAAAAACTAGAACTTTTTTGTCTTCAACAAAAAGTAAGGGCTTTTCGACAGCCCCAGTATCCCCTTTTTATTTAAAAGGTCAAAAAAATATCTCTAATCTATTTCCAAATTTTCTGAACACCTTGGTATCCCCAGTTGCTTAGATAGGAATTCATGAGTAGTTAAATGTCAAAAGAAAGATAACTCCAGAACTTTACAAGAAGCTACACTTCTAATTTCCAGAGGAATATTTTCAAAAAATCATATTGAAGTAAGTATTCATCCCTCGGACACAAAACTTAGTATGCCTATAGTATTTATGCTCTACATTTTTACAGCAAAGGGAAATAACTCTTACTAATTTGTTTTTTTGAAATTTAAACAAGTGATGATCTTTAGGCCTTCCAAACCCCTATAAGGAGTCAAAAAGTGGCCCCTCGAACCATAAGTTTGTAATCTTTATTTAAAACAATAAACAGAAAAGATTTTGAAAATCGGAATAGAAATAAAAAAGTTACAGCAAAAGGGCTGTTTTGCAGATCCCTAAAGTTCCAAAATTATGTACCCAAAACCTTTTTCGGTCTGCGCATTGTTTGTGTCATTATACTAGTGAAATATTGTAATGTTAACTTGAAAACTTTTTGAGAAAACGTGGAACGCGTGATTTCAATTTAACATTGAAACTCCTATAGACAAATTATATCAATCCATAAAACCGGAAGTACTACATATTTTTTGTTAAGACTCTAAATGTATGCTAACTACTACTACGTTAACAATATTAAGGCGTCTTCTTAAATTTCTAAGGTCATTTGAATTTTTTTGTTTTTTATCCCCCCTTTTCTCAGGTTTGAGGTCAAATATCTTAAACACGATAAGATATAGAAAAACGTTTATACCGACAAATTTGTAAAACTTGACAAGATACATCTTATTCTAAAATTTGAATGCTCTAACTCAAAAAGTAAGTAAGATTTTGTGTTTCATTCAATTTTTAGTGATATCCTTGTAAAAACCGTAAGTAACGGAACCGGAAGTCTAAAACCTTACATACGCGTGTCATCAACAATTGCTTTAAGACAGTTGCATAATTGTTTCAATATGTCTTTCCGTTTTCAAAAAATCGCTGACACAAATCCTGTCGAGAATAATAATAAAAAAAAGACGAAAACAATAGGTCTTTTCGACCGAAAGTCGAAAAGCCCTAATTCGAAGGTCATAAGAAGATACCATTATCTAAGAGCCCAAACCAGAGATGCATGCAAGAAAAGATAAAATGAATATGAGTTGCGTCAAGCGAAAAGGGACCTTCGTGACAAAATTTTGGAAAATGGATTTTTGCTGGTTTATTAATAAGCACGTCTTTCTGAGTATTTTGATGCCAAATGTTTAATCAAATACTCAGTTTAAGACTAGATAAAATGCATTTGAAATGCACTAACTAATGCAAGATAACGTCACAAAAACGTTGCATAACGTCATAGAATATCAATGTCATTAGAACGTCATCAAAAATAAAACAACGGCATTTCTTGTCCTGAAGAAATATATTTCACTAAACTAATTGACATTTTCAAATGTTTAAAATGTTAGTATTCAATAAAACAAAATTAAAACGTGTTGGAAAACGAAAATAAATACACTTTCAATGTCATTAAATGAATCCTAACAATACATTATGTTTGCATTTAAAACCGTTCATTTTATCATCATCTTCATCACTCTTCAGCCTCTGGACAGGTAGTGTCCTTAAAAGGATCTCGTACAAAAGGACGAACAACACGGAACAGATAACGTTGCCTCTCTGAGGTCATCCCGCCGGGAGGTAAAATGTCGGGCATCACTGACCCTGTTGTTATGTCTTCCGGACTGATACTGGATTTCAGAAGCGTGATTTCTCGTCATCGGCGTGACTTTTGACGAACAGTTTTCCTGTATAAAAAAGAATAAATTTATTTCAGTACATGTACCTCTCACAGTGAATATACAGACATTATACATGTATTTTTTTACAATTTAATTGACTGTATTGATATTGATTAAAAAGAAATATATATAAACTTCAAGATACATAAATAGTCTGTCAATCCGATGGAATTATATGTTTTACATACATGTAACTAAATACATACCCGGTGATAATGATGGAAATCTAAAATGTAGCATTTTCCGGATGCCTTTCACATTTGTGAAGAACGTGCTGGTAAACGACTTCCAATCATACCACTCCCAGCTGTGTTCTCCAGCGTCGTTGGTGTAGGTAACGGGAGAGTTTGATCTGGCGCTTTTCCTAACCACCTCAACAAGACCGGAAAGGCTATCTACATCCGTCCTGTGGTACAGCCGCTTTATGTTAGCAAATCCGGCATCAACAAGACATCGGCCATTGTATGAAACCTGCATTGACAGCTGAATATCGTGATGCAAGCCCATGAGAGTTCGCCACATCAGATATCCCAGAACATATCTGTTTTTGTTTTCACCTAAAAAAAAATATTAATGTTTGATACCAAACGACAAATAATTTAGCATTGAATCCTTATTTTTTGAATGATGTGGTCTCATAACTGCAACGTTGTGTGCATACAAATTGAATAACGCGCGCTAGCGCGTTATGAAAATTTGGTTATTAACGGAAGAGTCGTTGGAACAGCCGAATTATGCTGACAAATATAGTGCACAGCGTTTTAAATTTTAATAACACAATTTATTTTTCCTTCTGTAATTTGATGAATTTATTTTGGTATACTAAGAAATTAATCAATTGAATTCATTCAAATCTTGAAAAATATTTACTTCCATGAAATATTAATCAGCCCACGTATAATATCAGGTCGTGATCCGGTTTAAAGTCGGAAGGAGAGTCAGTCATGTTCTGAAGGAAGACTGAATGTATACATACGCACCAGATTTAGTGATTGGGTCTTCTGTGTTATGCGTAAATTTCACCTAAATCAATCAATGCAATTTAATAGGAGGGAAGAAAGTAAATGTAAATATTACCGTATATCAGGTTTTTTTCCGCGTGTATCCAATTTCCGCTTTGTTCGCGACGATTTCTGAATCGCAGAAATTATATCAGCGTAAATTTGAAACAAAGTTTTGTTTTTATAATAAAGTTTTTTCTTTCCTTATGAGGTAAACAGGTATGTAAGAGTACAATGAACTGTTTTCATTAAGTTTATAGTAGAAATTGAAGGATCGGAGGACAAGCGGCAGATAACAGGTTTGTAAGCCTCGTAGTTTATTTAATAATTTGACAAGATAATTGTGATTTAGCTTCATTTCTTTTCTCGCATTCTTTACTGCATTGTGATACACCTGCAATGGATAAATAATGTCAAACAATAACATAGACAAATTTACAGAGAAATACAAAAACAGTGTTGATATATTATCAAAATGTTTAACTACCTGACGCTCTTTCTCCACCATTAACAAATGTTCAGTGAAAGCCTGCAGATGCTCCTGTTTTTCCTGTTGTCCAGCAGCTGTAGATATGTTGGCCCGATGATTCGCAAATTTTGGACAGATGTCGGAACGTGGAGTCATATACTTGATATGGGGACAGCAGTCTCTCCACAGAAGCTTAAATGTTGTAAGACCAACGTGGCGTTTGTTTGCTTCAGTACATGATGTGACGTAGGTTCAATGCAGAGATGACTTGTTACCAGATGACGGCAGAAAGATGTGAGGATGTCCTTGGTTTTTCACATTGGGCTGAGGGAGTCCAAACTCTTCTGCGTAATTCTGGATAAAGTCTATTGCATTTTTCAGGTCATCAAAGCAGAAAGCATTGCTAGGGCGTCTATTCTTGTTTTTGTGCGTTGTTGGTATGCACCCATTCTCGTTCATGTGGGACACAATATTCTTCACATATTTTGAACCAACACCATATGCAAAAATAAAAGACCCCCTGCAAATTTCCTTATTCCTGAAGAAGTATGTGTATCTCATCCTTTTTCTTTCCTTTCCTCTCTGTGTACAGCTATTCGAATTTCACCGAAATTTCCCCATGATTACCATGTCTCTTTCCTCTCTTGAAAGTTCTCTTAATGCCAAGATCGAGCTCTGGATATCATCTAACGGGACACTGTCTAAGCAATTTTTTCCACATGAACAAAATGTCAAAACCTTTTCTTTCAAACTCTGTATATCACTGTTTCCATTACATGATACGTTGTCGTCGTCTTCACTTTCAATCTCTTCGCTAAAGTCATCGCCATTACTTCGAGTAAAAAGGTCTATTCGTTCTCTTAAAACATCATCATGAACGAGGTTACTGTGTATTATGTCACCCGGGATTTTCTTTGTTTATCTGATGACAACTGAAATAATGACCAAGGCTTCTTTAATAAAGTTTACGTCGTTTATTCTTGAGTGTCCAGCAAAAAGTGACGCGCTGGGCACTGGATACAAAAATCAGCCTGGTCGAGGTAGGGTTCAACAAAGGGGTAATTATCAAAACAACAAAAACATATACAGATACATATACCCAATTACCTATCGGGGGCCTCTCACAGAAAAGATACCTAAAAGAGCAGGTCTAACAAAGAAACTTAATCCGATGAACTGACACTAATTGAGTCAAGAGGACATCAAACGAATTTGTTAATCGCATTGCGTGGCTTGGCGTAAAGGCTATTTGTTGATAAATAAAATGGAATTTAACGTGCAATCAAAATGTGTGAATATGTACCTAACTTCTTAACTTTTTGGCTTTAAGCTAAAATACGTGTTAATCATTATTCTGCGATAAAGAAAGGATTAACTTAGGGATTTTCTTGAAGATGTTAGATTAAAATTGCTGATTTTAAGATAGAAAGAAAAAATTATTTTTATATCAAATTTATTATAAAATATAGAAGAGGGTCGATTAGACCTGATGATAAGTCCCTCCTGGTTTGAAAAATCTTTGTCCTCAAAGATGAAAAAAAATAGGGATGTAAAAGTAAAAAAAAATAATGAGAGGTGGGTAATGTAATCACATATAAACAAAATCTAAGCTAAAGAACTATAACATTAAAGAAATAAATTGCATTAAAATATGTACAGAGGTAGGTATGAAATGACACACAGTATGAATACATGGGGAAGAAAAAAAAACCAAAAAAAGGAAAACATAGGCTTTGTACTCAACTTAGGAAGTGGACGACCAAGTGACATGATACAGAACATGGGAGTACAAAACAAAATATATTGTGGACAAAATACATGACATTAGTTAATACAAACCAAGCATATTTGGTACAATAACATGGTATTCTTGCACACTCCTTTCACACAAAGTAAGCTCTGCACTTCCAGATCTAATGCAGTGAATAAAATTTACTGTAGTAAACGAAAATATTGGTGGTGGGATAATAAAAAGTAAACTGTATATGGTTGAGCTAACAAATTTCGCAGTCTGTGAGCCTTAAGTGGTGAAATGAGAATGGTGGTGGGAATGTTGATGCGTTTGTTTGTATGGGTATTTTCAATAATTAAGTTGGGTGCATCTAATGAGAGGTTTGCCCAAATAAGGTATGTTCTGCGTATGTTGATGTGTTGGATGTCTTGTGGAGGTTGAATGTTCCAGTTGTCTGGACAGAGTGGGAGTGTTAGTAGTGGGATTAGGATGCAATCAGTTCCAGAAGGGAGTTCCATGTGAAGTGTAGTTTTGTGTGTTTGTTTGAATTTGTTCCATAGCCTGTGTGCATAGAAACAGATAAGTAAAGTAGTGAAAGCTGAAAGTGTAACATATGGCCATGGTGTCGTGAATGAAGTGTAGATGTTTTGAAGGATAGGTGATGGTGAGTCAGTGTTTGGACCATTATTGTAATAGGATATGAGGTTATGATGTGGGGTAGGGAAGGCTGAAGTTTGGTTAGGAATGTGGGTTACAGCAACAATAGCTGTTAATTTTCTAATTTTGAAGAAAGACCAAATACAGTATAGCATGCATAGTGTTGTTAACGCAGAAGCTACCATAGCAATTGTACCACTAGTATCAGGAAAAGAATCAACAGTGAAGTCAATTTGACCTGCTAACATGGATTCAGCAAAAGATTGAAATACAGTCTCGTCTTTCTTAGCTAATTTTGCCATTTTCTTTAAACTTAAAAGATGTTTCAGATCTGCAGCCAAATACTGAGAAAATGAATGATTAAAAATTTTCAATTTAGGAATTTTTAGATCAAGATATTGTTGGAATGTTGTATCGCCAAAGATTGTTGAATAAAATTTTGGATCAAAGAATTCTTGGATAAGAGCAAGGTTGACAGGGTGTAGCACAGTTATGGAATTAGAGATGTTTTGACATTGACCAATTCTAGGGGGTAGATATAAATCTCCTGAAGTAACTGAACACAAACATGGTAAATGCATTACACAAAATGGGCAACCTTTAATTATTCTTTGACCTGTTGAGCAATCGAGGGCGAGCATTGAAGTTTGATAAAAAAGGATACTAGAGGGAGATAATTCAATAATTGATGGTTTTATCTTGTTTGGAAAAAATCTGAAGTCACATAATTTGTATACAGAAGATTTTTGGTTGTTAAATAATGATGATATGCTGGTTGATGAGGCAGAGGAAGTAAGTGCGAGGTGAAAAGTGCAAAATTTGATTGATGTACCTTTGCAGTTTGGAATTTGATTTAGTAACATGTGTGAAGTGTTGGTTATCATGTGTTTGTGCAAAGTAAGTTGGGACATCTGCAAGTTGTGTGGCATGTGAAGTTGATGAATTGATGGGTAGAGGAAATGAGTAGACTCTGTACAAAAGAAGTGGTAGCTTAAATGGAGAGATTGGGATTTTTAAAGTCAAAAATAATGTAGAATGGGTCCTAGCATATAAAAAATCACCAAATGAAAAAAAATATAAGGGGTCTTTATGAATAATATTAAATTTGGGATATTTTTGGTCGATTATGTTTTGAATTTGATTTAAAGATGATTTAATAACATGCGGGGTAAGCAAAAAGGGAGATAACTTGCCTTTTATCAATTCATTAATGCTAATTTTGATGTGTTCTAATGCAAGGTTTAAAGTAGCTGTAGCATTTGTTTGTTTCAAAATTAACTGTTCTAAAAGAGCAAACTCATTTTCCACAGAATCTACAGAACGATGAAGTAGGTCAGTGAGGGCAACTGTGTCATCATGATTTTTCTTAATTGCATCCATAACATTGTTAAATCGAGCATCAACAGTAGAGATGAAAGAAGATAAATGTTTTTCTTGAACAGCCATAGCTTTAGCAATTTTAACATTGTTACGATAAGGAGTTGCATATGACGCTGTAAAGTATCAATATCGTCTGAAGTAGCAGTGCCAAAAAGAGATTTGGAGATTTGGCCGACAAAGTCAAATATTGCACGCTTAGATCTGGAAGAGCCAATGAATTGATTTCTATGGGGGATTTGGGATTGGGGTATAAGGGCGTGGACTTACCGGACAGTGGAATTGACACTTGCCATCGTTTGGGTTCTTAAAGTATTAAGTGTTTTAATAATATGTTTGCTGTACTTGCACTGTGGGGCGTTGTTACAGTACAGTTCTCGGTTTAAGTAAACTGCTTTCGGTTGTGGGATCTGGAATGTGTGGGCCCAGTATTCCTGTCCCAGGTAAAGTTGATGGGTTGGTTCAAAGAGGACTCCATAATTCAGTCTTTGGACTGCAGCAGCATCACCGGTGGACACAAAACAAAGGAGAGACAAAAGACTCATGATGAGGAAGACGTTGGATAGTCCAGGAGTACCTTTGGGAAGGAAGCAAGATTCAGGATTATGTTCTGTACACTTTGTTAGCACTTATAGGTAACATGTTTATGGCATGAGCTACATATAAAAATACTAACAATGGTCCATAACGAGTGGCTCAGGGAGCAGAGATAGAAATGGGATTATAGGAAAGGTTAGGTAAAGAGTCTTGGACTAGTCGATGTCAAATCTACTTGTTGAAGCAAGTCAGCCTTTTGTTCTTCTTTCGGGAAGTCCCTTTTTGTGTCTTGGTGATGTGAAACTTGCGTACCATAGAAGGAGGAAGAGTTTCCTCAAGTTCCCATGTTCGTTCCGCGTGTCCGAGCCATTTTACTCGGAACAGTTTCTTGCCTTTGTGAAATTTGTATCGTAGGAGTTTCTCGACAAAGAAGGTTTCACTCGAGTCATTGGTTTGGGTGGGGTTGGGTGTGTCTGCAGTTGGCGTTGTGGGCGTAGGGGTTGATTTGTCATCTAAAGTTAGATCCTCATCGAGTGCTGGATTTGGTTGACCAAAATTGGCTCTGACCGTGCATCTAAAGTTAGATTTTCATCCAGTGTATTTGGTTGAGACAAAGTTGGCTCAATCATGGTTGGGGGTTGTCCGGGATCTGCATCTTCAGGGGGCAGATGGTTATCAATGAAGGTTCAGTGGGGGGTGGGGGGTCGAGACTTGGTCGGTCATCTGGGTTTTCATACCTTTTAAGTCTGTTGACATGAATGAAGGATTTCAGCTCTTTGTGGTTGGAGCATCTTCACAATTTGTATGTGTTGTTAGGCCCAATAGCTGTTATGTAGAATGGGCCATCCCAAGGATTGTGAAGTTTGGGAGATAGACCTACTGGTACTTTTGTAGAATAGAGAAGTACGGACTGTCCAACACGTAAGTCTGGCACATCTGTAGATTTCTTGTCATACTGTTGCTTTTGCTTGATTTGTGCTTGATTTATGTTCTCTTTTGCTATATCCTTAACGATTTTCAAGTGGGACATAAGATCAGTCCATGAGATTTTGCATCTTTATTGAGACCATTTCTTGGAATGAGTAAGGTATCAAAGGGAAGATTCATTTCCTTTCCAAAGACAAGATGGTAAGGGGAAAAGTTTGAAGCTTGTGTACATGGGCTCATCCTTATGGCCATCATGACTCCTGGTAATAGCTTAGACCAATTGGTTTGTGTTGAGTTGACATAAGTTCTCAGACATTGGGCGATTGTGCTATTCATTCTCTCACAAGTTGAATTGGTTTGAGGATGATAGGAGCTAGTTAAGTGTCTTGTTACTTGGAAAATTTCACAAACAGCTGTGACAAGTTTACTAAGAAAGTTTTGTCCTCTATCGCTGACAATAACTTTTGGGGCACCATATCTAGCAAAGATTTCAGAAAACAGAACATTAGCAATTTCTTTTGAGTCTTGTGATTTTAAGGGAAAGGCCTCAGGAAATTTGCTGAATGAGTCGACAATTAACAATATGTACTTGTACCCTTCATTTGAAGTTGTAAGTGGACCAAGAATGTCCATGTGAAGGCAAACGAAAGTGTCCTCTACAGGCATATTGACTAAAGGGGCTCTATGAGGATTTGTGCTTTTCTTAGAATGTTGACAAGAATCGCAAGTACGAATGTAATCTGCTACATTTTGGTACATTTTGGGCCAGAAATACTTCAACTTGATTGCTCTGTAAGTTCTATCTAAACCAAGATGGGCTCCTCCCGCAATGCTGTCATGGTATGAACGAAGGACGTCATCCCGTAGACATCGTGGGACAGCTAGTTGTTTCAGGACGGGTTGTACTTGAGAAACTTTTTTAGAACGGGGCTCATAGAAATGAAAGAGAGTGCCATCTAACAAGACAAAGTGATTACTTTCTGAAATTAATTTATCTCTTTCCAGTTTTGTAGAAGGTACTGTGCCATTCGACAAATATGCGTACATCGCTGCAAAGTCTGGGCATTCACTTTGTAACTGTCCAACATCATCAACAGTAGAAATGGGACATACATGAGGTGTGTCTGACATAAGAACTTGTTGCTTTTCATTTTTGTAGAAAAATGTGACTTGATTATGTTCTTGAGAAGTTGATAGCGCAGAGATAGAAGTGCTCGGGATTACATCCTCTGGGTCAGGTGCATTTGCTGGTTGGTCAGGGTAAGTGCGTCTTGAAAGTGCATCGGCAACCTCATTTTTCTTTCCCTTTTTATGAACGACTTGAAAGTTGTAACTTTGAAGGAGAATGGACCAACGAGCTAAGCGGCCTGTGTCATGTTTGACTGATTGTAGCCACTTAAGAGCAGAGTGATCAGTGAAGACTGTAAAGGGTTTGTCAGCAAGATACACTTGATAAGTTTTGATACCCTCAACAATAGCTAAAAATTCTCGCTCTGATATAGTGTAATTTCGTTCAAATTTGTTAAGGGAGCGACCGCCGAAAGCTATGACCCTTTCAACACCATTGTCATCAAACTGTCCGAGAATGAAACCTAGTGCTGTACCTGAAGCATCAGTAGTAAGAACAAAAGGTTTTGAATTGTCAGGATAAGCTAAGACAGGTGGGGATGTTAGAGCTGTTTTTAATTGTTCAAAAGCAGCTTGACATTCTTCAGACCATTTGAACTTAACATCTTTCCGCAGCAGAGCAGTAAGGGGGCTAATGAGGGAGCTATAACCCTGGATAAACTTCCGATAATAATTGCAAAGACCAAGGAATGACCGAACATCTTTGGTAGACTTAGGGGTTGGGAAAGTTTTCACTGCATCTGTTTTTGCAACATCAGCTTTCACTCCAGCTTTTGTAATAACATGACCCAAATAGTGGACTTCCTTTAGGGCAAAGGAACATTTACTTGGTTTCAAAGTAAGTCCTGCAGATTCGAGGCGAGTAAAAATGTCATGAAGATGTTGTATGTGTTGTTGAAAGGAATTTGAGAAGACTAATATGTCATCAACATACACAAGACAAGTTTTCCAATTAAGACCTTTAAGGACTTGGGTCATGAGAGCTTGGAAACTAGCTGGGGCATTAACAAGACCAAAAGGCATTCTTTTCCACTGATAGATTCCTGTAGGGGCCACAAAGGCTGACTTATGAGCAGTTTCAGGGTCCATAGGAATCTGCCAGAAGCCTGATGCAAGATCTAAAGTAGAGAAAATATTGGCTTTAGAAATGCCGATAGTATCAAAGACATCTTCAAGTCTGGGGAGAGGAAAGGTGTGTTGTTTTGTTACAGCATTGAGTTTCCTGTAGTCAACAGCAAAACGAAGTTGTCCGTTCTTTTTCTTGACCATAACTACAGGGCTCTGCCACATGGAAGTTGATTCCTCTATAATGTCTGCATCTAACATTTCCTCCAGTTGTCGGTTTGTTTCTGCATTTACCTGTGGGGATTGGCGGTAAAAACGCTGACGAATTGGATGAGCATCACCTGTTTCAATTCTGTGTGGCTGAAGAGAACACTTATCCAATTCTTTGAGATCTGATGCAAAGACTGACCTATGTTTTTGGAGAAAAGCATGGAGAATTTGTTTTTGATCACCTGTTAAGTCCGAAGAGGATAGGTCAAAGGAGATAGGTTCCTTAATGTCCTGCTTTTCTGAAAGGGGTTTGGCACTAGTGGGGGTGTCAAGAGATACTACCATGTTTGAATTAATACAACAAGCTGATGCAACACATGTATCTGCTGAAAGAGTAACAGGGTCATCGGTTGGGTTGATGATCTGAATAAAATGAGTGTCATTGTTGATTGTGTCTATCAAGCATTTAGCACCAACAAGTCCAAGTTCTGGTAAGTCTGGTGATGGTTCAAGGAGAACTGATTGGTCATTGGGGAGGTTTGAAATGAACACCTCTACAGATGTAATTGACTTTGGATTGATTTTGATAGAATGGGACACACGGGCAATACCTGTGTTAATTTGAAGGGAAAGGACTTGCTCTGAAATGGGGTCTTTGAGAGAAAGAGTGTTTTGATTAACATCTAAGACAGCTTTGTTGAGTGTTAGAAAATCTAGTCCTAGAATGATGGGATGTTGAAATTTTTCAAAAACTTGGAAAGTGTGAGAAATAATACAATTTTCAAAAGAGACAGGTAGGGAAAAAGCACCAAGACTGTGGTGTTTCTCACCACCAACAGCCACAGCATCAGTTTCATCCATCGACTGTAGCTCGTTCCTATCTATACCTAATCTAGTTAAGACAGACGCTGCTACACAAGAGATACTTGCACCCGTGTCGACCAATGCTCTTATGGGATGTCCATAGATTTCAATGCTAACAGTATTTTTCATAATAGGCATGATCAAATTGACATTGCTGAATGATTTCTTACGTTTTGATTTGGTTTTGGGTTTTGGGGTAGGTTTTTGGTTAGATCTTGGGGGATGGTTAGGTTTGGAATCATTAGAATGGATATTCGAAGCATGCTTAGTATGAGCTGTTAGCAGGGATGAGTCATTGTTAGCTTGGTGCCTATCCTCAAGAAGGATAGGCGCGTGCCCCTAGTATGATGAGTTTTGGAAGGTGGGCTGGTTAGAGTGGTTGTTAGATTGCTGGTGGTTAGTTGTCACTTGTTGAGATGTATGTGGTGGTGTTGGATTTGTGCGACAGACTGAGGCAAAATGACACCAATTTCCGCAGTTGGAACATTTAACACTAAATGCAGGGCAAGCTGATCTGGAAAAACAGAACTTACCAAATCCGCTGCATGTCTTTCTCCCTCTCCTATTCATGGGTTGGTTCATCGGTTGAAACCATTGCTGCTGGGGCCAAGGTGAGGGTGGTACCATCCATTGGAAGGGTTGACCGGGTTGGTTGAACTGGGTGGGGTGGCTGAAGGACTGGTTTGGTTGGCTGAAGGACTGGGCGGGGTGGCTGAAGGTCTAAGCGGGGTTGCTGAAGGACTGGCCGGGTTGGTTCCAAGGTGCCTGGGCCTGGGGTGTTTGGGAGAAGGATTCACGTCCAGGGTTGTGTTGCTTCCTCTTTTGATTTTGGAATGGTCTCTCTTGTGTGGCTGTTAGAGCACTAATTTCACTCTTAAGTGTCTCCCTTATTGATGTGAGAGATTGAATGTCAAAGTCCTGTTTGTTGTCACATTCTAGTTCTTGTTTTGCCAGGTCAACAGCGTGACGTAATTCCTGGAAAGTTTTGGGCTCTTTCGAGATGACACATTTTTTTATAGTGTTGATTAATCCATTTGTTGTGAATTGGACTTTGTATATTTCTGGGAGGTCATGTCCCAAAGACGTTTTTCTGCTCTTGAGAGGTAGTCATTGGTTGACTCTCCAGGGTACTGTCTAAGTCCTAGAAGGGAATTTGTTTCCTTATTTGCAAAGCGACTTTTCAAGCAGTCTTTGAATGTTGTAAGATTGTTTTTCTGGGCTGGTGATAAGGTTTGGAGCCATGTGGCTGCTTGGCCTTCAAAATTACACCCTATGGCAAGGAGGGCTTCTGAATCGGAAACATTGTGGAATTTCTGCCAGTTTTCGAGTACAGTTATCCAAAGATGTACATTTTCACTGCCAATTAATTCCTGTGGCCATAATTCTATTTCTAATCTGGTGTTCTAGTGGTTGATGATCTGTTGATGATTGTGTTATGTGATCCTTAGGGATTTGCTCCTCATCTAAAGTTTCAATTTCTTGATCCTCTGATTCAGATGCTGGTGCTTCGGTTGTTGATTGGGGGTGTTGTTCCTCTGAATCAGATGGTGCTATTTCTAGTGTTGATTGGTAATGTTGTTCGTTTGACTTGGAGATTTGCACTTGTGGTGGTAATGTTTCGTCTTGATGCTGGTTCTCTGTTGATCGCAGGTAGTAGTTGATTTGCTTTGTCTTCATGTGGGATCTTGAGCCTTTCTCCACCAACTTGTCACCCGGGATTTTCTTTGATTATCTGGTGACAACTGAAATAATGACCAAGGCTTCTTTAATAAAGTTTACGTCGTTTATTCTTGAGTGTCCAGCAAAAAGTGACGCGCTGGGCACTGGATACAAAAATCAGCCTGGTCGAAGTAGGGTTCAACAAAGGGGTAATTATCAAAACAACAAAAACATATACAGATACATATACCCAATTACCTATCGGGGGCCTCTCACAGAAAAGATACCTAAAAGAGCAGGTCTAACAAAGAAACTTAATCCGATGAACTGACACTAATTGAGTCAAGAGGACATCAAAAGAATTTGTTAATCGCATTGCGTGGCTTGGCGTAAAGGCTATTTGTTGATAAATAAAATGGAATTTAACGTGCAATCAAAATGTGTGAATATGTACCTAACTTCTTAACTTTTTGGCTTTAAGCTAAAATACGTGTTAATCATTATTCTGCGATAAAGAAAGGATTAACTTAGGGATTTTCTTGAAGATGTTAGATTAAAATTGCTAATTTTAAGATAGAAAGAATAATTTATTCTTATATCAAATTTATTATGAAATATAGAAGAGGGTCGATTAGACCTGATGATAATTAACTCGTCCCTATCCGAATCGCTATCACTTTCTTCATCAGACGGTGCACTTGTCACTTGTCTATGACGAGGGAGGAACTCATCAATCAAGTTGTCTAAAGCCTGTTGATTTTAAAAAGTTTATTTAGTTTGTGTATTGAAAAATTAAATTAGGATAGTACCCTTTACATAATTCATCAGATTGCCATTAATCAACTGACAGCCCCCCTTTTTTATATATTCTTTGTATCAAAACAATAATATCTTCATAAGAATGAAAGTAAAGCAGTTAACTGATAACGGCATTAATAAGAAGAAAATAGTTGCAAAAGGGAATTTAACTTCTTCCACTGCTAACATGTTCACTATTCATCACGCTGCGACAAGGGCTCGATTCCGGTACCTCTGACATTAGAGATAAGACACATACCCCTACGCTTATGGGATCTTAGAAGTTAGGATAGTAAATATTGTACATATCTATCGAAAGGAATAGTTCATGATCGTTGTCATGACAAACTATTCCGCTATTAAATATATTATTTTAGCAAGAAGGGAAAATAAATATTTCATACCAAAACATTGCATTAATGACTAAGTCTATAGATGCCGCTAACAATTACTTAAGCTAAAGTGCGTTACATTACGTGTTGACAGTGCGTACTTTACTTCTTGATCAACATGCATTATTTAAATGACAGCAAAATGTCCACGATTTCTGCTGACAAAGCCTCTGAATGGAAGGAGCTATTACTTGCTATTTTATTGGAATTGCATTTGTTTGAAATGAGTAATGTTGCTTCTAACGATTTATGTACAGTAAGTTAACGTCTGACAACTATATAGGCGTATAATTATCATATAGGCCCTATACATGTATGCTGTATTTATGAAGTGTCATATAAAATAAATGCACATGTAATAAAAATAAATAAGTTACCTGTAAATCCATGAAAGTTGAATACAGCAGGATCGATGGTCACGCTTTTATTTACATTACATATAGATATGATACGATCTTTAACGTTGTGCGTTTTCTTCACCTTTTCCCGGTAAACAAGCAGACGAAAGGTCAAGTCTTTGCAGCGTTATTGTGACGTATTTATTCTATGTCACGAAGGTCCCTTTTCGCTTGACGCAACTCATATACTAGTATAAAGAACACAATTTCATCATACTGTACATCCAATCCAAAGCAACTCTGGGGATTCATCAACAACAAAAACGAGAATCGTGAAGGGATAGCAACATTAAAAGCAGGAGACAGACATATGCAGAAAATACATCTAAGACTACAATCCTTAAGAAGCAGTTTTCTTCGGTGTTCAGTTTTAATGAAACAGTGAACAACATTAAAATCCATGGGTCTAAAACACATCTTGCAATGAATTGTATAATATATCAGAGGCTGGTGTAAACATGCTAATTCAAAGTCTACAAACCCTTAAAGCCACTGGGGCTGACGGCATTCACGCATGGTTGCTGAGGTTTCTTTGGACGGACCTTGCTCTAGTTCTCACAATTTTCTTCCAGTTCCTCCAGGGGTCAATAAACCAAGGAGTCATCCCAAGGGAATGGACAATGGCAAATGTGGTACCAGCATACTAAAAGAAGGCAAAAACAAAGTAGAGAATTACAGGCCACTTTCACTCTATAACATGTAAGTTGCTTGAGACAAGGTAATTCTAACGGATGTAAAACATCGTCATAAGGCTTCAGAAAACAATGATCCTCTGATACCCAAGTTATTGTTGCTGTACAGAATCTTGCCAAGTCTTTTGACGACAAAAGCCAGGCGGACGTGATACTGTTGGATTTTTCTAAGACCTTTGATAAAGTTCCGCACACTATGCTGATGAACAAACTTCATCTCAATGAAATTCGGAAAAACCTATACAGTTGGATTAAAAACTTTCTGCGAGACCGGACACAAATAATAATCCTTGAGAATGGAAAACCTGAGTCAGACTTTAGACCCCTCTTGGCCGCTTATTTGAAGGACAAACCATTTTCCTTAATTCTAATGAAAGCTCTTGTTATTTCAAACATAATTTGTTGTGTTTAAAAACATGCTAATGAGAAATAACATTGAGACATTATTGCTTCTATAAAGTAAAACAAAACCTTTCACAGAAAAAAGTTATTAGAACACTTTGGAGCCCTCTCGACCCCTATTTTGAATGATCAACCCCTTTGTCTTGATGTCAAAAATTTAAGCTCTTGAAATTTTATACTAATTTTACAATTTCTTAAATAAGTGTTTAGAAATTATGTGCCATGTTGAGATATCAAGAAAGGATTGTTTTAGTAGCCGACCCTTTATCGTCTTATGAGGGCCTTTTAAACAAAATTATCATGATTGTTTATAGTTTACATGCGCAACTGAATAAGACAAAGCCAAAAGACGTTATAGATCTTAAACTAAACGAAAACTTGTCATACTTAGCATTCTAGATTATGGAAAACAGAACTTGGATAAATTTCGATTTATCGAGCTACAAAGCAGCCTTTGAAGCTAAAATCGAGGGAAACTCTCAAAAAGAGTTTAATATGTCTAAACACATTTACTAAAGTGCGGTTAGGTTCATACATTTGCGAGATATTTAAAAAAAACCTTCCGCATAGGGGAGTTGCATGCAGGAGATTTTAAATATTTAAGTCTTTTGCCGGAGTGTTATAGGTATGTCTGATGGTTGTGTGACAAATATTTGTCCTGCAAAGGACAGTTTAATCCCAAGAACCATGCTGATTTTTTGCAAAATTAAATGAACAAAATGGTTATTATGACAAATCAATATGTCATTTGATCATTGGTATAAGAGACAATCTATTACTAGTCTTTTGCAAAGGATTGCAGTGCATTGGGAAAATCCTGAGAAGGTTAGCTTTATGGTTTGTACTCCAAAATGTGTTGTAATTAAAACAGCAGAAGCTGTGGTTTAATAACTTAATTAAAATTTAAAATATAACTGCTTTAGTAAATCAAACTTTCTCATTCACCCTTTGTTCTCCGTATGTTTACGAAATAATGTTTAGAAAAAGATAATAAAATAAAACCACGTAAAATGACTAGTTAATATTTTAATTTCCAAGCCCTATTGAGCTTCATCGCTTTCTGTGCTTGACAGGAATGATCGAAAGTCTTATTTGCAATCTTTCGTCTCCCAGCCCTGAAAATGTGCATGCTATATCTTTCGAAATGACATTATCAACAAATAATTATCGATTTCTGATAAGGTTCAAAATATTATCAAACCAATAAAATTTCATGCAAATCAGTCGAGTCATTTCCAAGAAAACTTTTGCACAACTTTGGCTACAAGAGAAGAAGACGTATAGAAAAACGATAACGTCTTCTGTTAAAACGGGAGACCTTATATATAGTTATAATTCCTCTTTTCATGAGCAACCAGCATAACCAACTTCAATCAGTATTCATTGCCTGCATTTTGCCATTAAGGGTAAATAGATTTTTCGTCATATCTTTGTTATTTTTATTCTAATATTAGTCGTTATTACTTTTAATCTTTTCAGGACTAGGTTGTTGTCATGTACCTGTATTTGAGACATGGGGACTCGCTGGAGCTGCTGAAGGTGGTGCTGAAGGATGGGTACCGCCCAATGATAGACGACGTGGGAAATGATCTACAGCTAGAGCCCGCCATCTGGTTCAAGTCTCTTTTCATTGACGCCATCTTCATTGACGGCAATTGCCGCGAAGTTCGTGTTCGAATGGAACCAGGTGACAGCGTCAGAGAAGTATTGGTTTTTGAAGACTATGATTACAATGAGTTAGACCCAAAAGCTCAAGAACTATTTGAAGCTACAAGAGAGTTGTTAATCAGCATGGGAAGGAGAGAATTTAGCAAGAAACAATTTAAGACTGAATTGTTGCGGTTGCTCCATTGTTATATCATGCCATCTATCTTGCTAACAGTAGACGACATGTCTAATCTCCATAACGCCCTTGGCATAGTTGAAAAGCAACTCAAAAGCATTGAACAAACTATTGAGGAGAAAGGCGTGGATGTGCATTTAAAGGAATCCTCCTTGGCCAAAAAACGAAAGGAAATTCTTGAGAACGAAGATTTTACAAGTGAGACGTACATACTTTCATGCAATCCCAAATTTCTTCAAGAGTTCGAAAAACACATAGAAAAAGATGTCAAAGAAGCCTGCCATGTATTTGATGCCATCCAAAGAAAGGTAGATGAATTGAAACTGAGTAATTCTACGGCTGATGAACTTGGTCTGGTCCGAAAAGAACGAGATGCCTGTCATGAGAATTTGGTAAAGATTAAAACAATTCAGGAAACCATAAAACATGCAAAAAAGTCAAAACAGTTGTTAGAAGCCGATACTACGAACGACTGCCATCAGATTTACATTGAGATTAACGAACAGCTACAAGAAGAAATGGAAGAATTACATCGGCTCTGCTTGCATAAGGCCAAGATTTCCTCGGTTCGAGAGGCTATCAAACAAGCCTTAGATGACTTGAAGACAGATGGCCAGACTTTTGGTTGGCAGATGAAATATGATGGAACGGCCGAACACGATACTGACGTCATTGGGATGAACTGCAAGCCAAAGGCCTGGTACACGCTAGAGGAGACGATCTTTTCCATTTTCGCAGACATCACCAATGACGTCACAGATCGACATTTTCGTTTCTGTTCTGGTATACACGATAAAATTGCTGCAGTCTTGAAAGAAACTGAAGATCAAGCTTCCGGAGATATGATCGGGCACCGTACAATGGACATCCCTGAAGATGAAAAAAACGATCCAAGAAGACAAGAAACCGTTTTTCAGTCTCCTACAGATGCAATAAAACGAGAGGTGAATGATCATTTGTTGAGTATGGTTAAACTTCTTTCGCTAGCCATCTCTGAAAACAGCTTCCATGGAACCGCCAAATCAAACATAAGCGGAAAAATAGCTATTTACTATCATAATATCTTATGTCACAAAATCATGGAACCCTTAGAATCGTTGTATGATAAAACATATGGTAGAATATGTGTTAATGTGTTTAACAAAACCAAGGACATGTCTTTCGAGGAGCTAGGTATTGACGAACCGTGGATACGCTATCTGAATGACCCTTCCGCTTCCGTTAATGTCACAGGAGTCAAACGTCCGGAGGTCCAAGAAGGAGAAAGTCTGTACGACATTCTACAGCCTGGACTAGATTTGGTTCACACCCTTGTGAGGGAAACCACCATTACTGGGAAACTGAAGATGATCACCAAAACTTACCGCTTTGTTGGAAACCAAGTGTCTGCTCTGAAGTCTGCAGCCTCGCTTCAGGATTTTAAGAGCAGCCATGACGAACTTCTCACGTTACTTATCGTGTTGTTTACGTTCCTTGATGAACGGGATTTCAAACGCCTCTTTATTCAGATGTACTTGATGGAGGACTTCAAACCAGGGTGCATACTGGGGGGCGTTCATGACTTTTCACTGACCTACTTCTTCACAGCGTTTCGGTATTTTCAAGACAGACTACCAAGCAGGCATACAACATTGTACCAACGTTGAAAATATGTTGATTATGGTTAACGACGTTTAGTAACCAAAAAACAACTAACTTTATAAGACGTTGAAAAAAAAACGTGTTGAACTTAGACAAATATTGAACAAACCATGATTTATGAAAATGAAATACAGCTTTCTGATTTGTTTTTTTGTTTGTTTGTTTTTTTGGTAATGAATAAATCATTTGAATGGATTAAGACTGTATACACAGTGATCGAACTTTGTACTTCTAAAATTATATACTTAAAAAATTAAAACCAAAAGGCTTAGAGTTAATTTACAATTTATAAAATGCATGCTTGAAAACAAAATGCAAGTGAGCCCGGGTGCGTTAGCCAAGAGCCTCACACCTCTCCTCAAACTGCACTGCGTGACGTGAGCTGACCAATTCGTATCAAATTACTGGCGCGAACAAAACAAAGAAATAGAGTCCAGCTGTAGAAATCGAGACCACAATTTGAATTTGAATGTGTGTGTGAAGCACCACTTAGCCCATTTGTTTTTAAAAAGTAAAAATCATGAAAAAAGAAATATTGTTTTACAACATAGATTTACACCAACCGACAAATTCTCGCGTAAATACGAGGGCTGTCCAGAAAAAAATCGATCGTGGACAATCGCGTTCTTGTCATTTTAAATCATGGGTTTATACATGAACATACATAGTGTATACCGAAATGTTTGTCATAAAATTTGAAATCAAACCAGAGTGATTTTCAATGTTTTCCCTAAAATTAAACTACACTTTTACTGCATTAAAGGGTCGCGGAAAGTACGCACGACCCAGTGTAAAAGTTACCCACACTTCGTTATTGAGGTTAAAGATATAAATATTAACAATTTTTCTTAAACATGTTAAAACATCATAATCTTCAATTGTTAAGTAATTAGTAATGTACAATGTATGTCATTTTCATACGTCATTTGAAAACCGTTTCCAAGGATTTTAAAACCAATTGCGGCAAGAACATATTTTAAAAAACGCCAGAAAAAAGCGACGTCGGCCTACGGCACGGAACAACGCTACATCATAAAGTTATGTGCCAACTTGGGTTAAACGACGATAGAAACGAAATAAACGATAAAGGAATCAAGACAACATCGATATCGGAATATTTCAAAATTAATTCTCTCAAAAAAAAACACAAGCGATTTTCTGGTGGAGCGTGCAATTGTACCCTTTGACCAGACGGTGAATGCGGCATGACTCTCAGTAGGACTACGACGTTATAAAAAACGTCGTTATAGCTCAACGTCAGACTGGGCTGTGCGGCCTGCTTAGGCAATGTATATATAATGATAAATCCAATGTAAGAATGTACATTCCTCCGAATTTTATACATATACATTATTATAATCTATATTAAAATATTATGATACTTTCCTGAATATTGCGTGGTTATCTATAATATAAAAAACAATCGCCATGTGTCCACGAACTTTAAGGACAACCTTCGTATGCATGACGTTGCGTTTAAATATACGATAAAATTGCGACGTCTTGCTAAAAACGGAACAGTTTTCAGCGTGAATTTCATGATGTATATGTTTAAGCCACACATATAAGTTATATACCATTGGATTTGATAAATTCAAGGCTTTAGAAAATGTTTTGTGCTCTGCATATTTGAAACGCGGCAAATTTTGGCAAATAACGTCTCTTGTTCTTTGGACTTTATCATTGCAACAGTATACTAAAGTAAGTTGTCACTTCTTGCACTTTTTGATAACATTGATTTTTCTTTTTTTGATTTTTTTTTGCTTTTCAAGATTTCTGAGGATTAGTCTAGCCCCCCCCCCCCCTTTCAATTTGCTTCCGACGCCACTGTTACGGGTATATGGGAGGCATTTTAACTGTGGTGAATGCCTGTCCCGAGACAAAAACTAAGCAAAGTGTAGTAAAATTAATCGCATTTTTTTAGGTTTAAAGCTTGGTTATGTAAATGTCAACACTACGGTGTGTTAAAATATCCATTTTGTAAATGTCCGATATCATATATGCATTTGTCAACCCGTGCACGCACGGGTAAAAGTCTAGTTCTGAATCACGACGGTCATTTACATTTTGAAATTGGTCCCTGTTTCTTGAGTATCAGTAGTTGATAATATATTTTCTGTTCGGCATTATTTTTTATATGCTGCAAATTTATAAAAATTGTGTTCTGAGACGATTACCCGACATTACTGCTTTGAAGTCGCAAGACCCGAAAATGGATGAAAATGATTCGAAAGTGGGAAACCATGTTGAAATGCCTCTGTAAATCATTGTTTCCGGGATTTTATTTTCAAAAACAAAATGAATGCTTAATAACTCACAAAATGTTCTTTCAATATACATATAGTATAAAATTTAAATAGAACAGCTTTGCAAAAAATCAAAGAAACAGTCTGACGTGACCCGGAATTGGCGACTTCATTGTACTAGTCTACATTAAAATAACACGGTATTCAGTTGTTTTTACAGAATGTTTTCTTTTTTCTAACGTTACAAGATCATTTTGTATAACTTAATACCAAAATTTGATATGCCTAATTATAGTAAGGGTAGTGTCGGTTAAGATCACTGGTAACTCTAAAATGTCGGTATAAACCATAAAGGTGAAAGAGTAACCGTTCTTGTTTGATCGCGCATGCGTATATGACACGCACCTTGGATACGTACAAACACCATATTGACTGTCAACATTGTATTGAGTTAAATAAAACAAGGAGGTTTACAAGATGCCGTCCGGTGCAGGCT
Organism: Magallana angulata; assembly: GCF_025612915.1. Taxonomy (NCBI): domain Eukaryota; kingdom Metazoa; phylum Mollusca; class Bivalvia; order Ostreida; family Ostreidae; genus Magallana; species Magallana angulata. Next base: position 59,689,279 of record NC_069117.1, read on the forward strand.
TGCTTCAGCGGCCTATTAATGAGCAAATTGATGAACTCAAGTCAAAGATCGCCCTCTTGGGTAAGTTGAAGCATAATGCTGATCTGAAATTAACAGGTTGGGCACAGTTACCCTATTGAGGAATAACAAAATGTGAATGTTAAAACGTTCAAAATCCTGCATTAGCGGAAATGTTTTTATTACTGAAAAGGGGAATGTATCCCATTTAACGTATTCATTTCTCAATAGAGTAACTGTGCCCAACCTGATTAACTCCGAAAGCCACCGGGTACCTCATACGTACAAGGGCCGTTCATAATGACTAACGTCCCTCCTAATACTAACATTATAGATATTTATTATACACAAGATACAAAATCCATCATAATACTGATTTCAACGGTTGGTATTATCAGCATTACTTAATGCTTAGTTTGAAATTTATACATATTAGCAATTAGGCTTAGATTGTTCATTTTTTTTTCAACTTTGAAAAATATAAGCTTTTTAACATAAGTGATTAGGAGATCTACTGATCTAATTTTCTGTTTAATAAAAATGGATAGACACCCCCCCCTCCTCCATTCAGTTGCTGATTAAAAATTGATTAAATAAGATGCATCATCCCAATATACAAAACATTTCTGCTCTTCCAATTTGAATAAATCCCATTTTGTATGATTAATTGAATAACTGTTTATAGAAAACACAATTCACAGAAGCCTTCTTTAGCTCCTAATTCTTTATCTAATATTATTTGTTTACAGAGGGTGATCGTAAGGCTTACTATGAGACGTCACAGTTTGCAATGAAAAAGAATAGGGAGACAATATTGAAGCTGAGAAAAGAGAACAAAGAAGTTCGCAAGAAGCTCAGTGACTCCCTGTCTGTAAGTACATGGTCTTTGTTTGACTGTATTAATTTTTATCCCTAGTTACAAATATATGAATATATATTTATATATATGAATTAATAAATATCAACTCATGTATGTTCATAAATAACAAGTTTTTTGTTGGTTTATTGAGCATTCCTAATAATTAATGATATCAATTTGTTATACATCTTGGATGCTTTTCTTTAGCATCAGGTACATTTTATTAGTGAATTAAGTTACAGTATGTATTTATATATAGCATACTTAAATGGTAAGAAACACTCTACTTGTAGCAAGATCAACATGTCATCAACAAAGCTTTCCAAGATCGCCCAGTGGAGAGAGCCTCCATGAAAAACAAGTCTGGCAGGGTAAGAGACCAACTTAAGTACCCCGTTTTGGACCCTCAAAGAGAGAGCTCTAGCATACATAATGTAGATCTCACAGGTCAAGACCAATTAAGTATTTCAAAATGTCATGCATACAGTGGAAATTATGGTGTGTATTGCAAAAAATTTGTTTATCTATTCTAATGTAGAAAAAGGAGAAAATGTCAAGTTTGTGTTTTTTAACTTGAAAAAGAAAAAAGATTTTTTTACCCTCTTCATTATACCAAACTTTTTTCCCTTGGCTGAATGTTTCATGAAAAAAAACCTAATTCGTAATTTCTTTTTGGACATGATTGTCAGCTCTCTATATTAAATATAATTTAAAATTAAAATTTCTAGCAAGCCATCACGGTGATGGATCACAAGGTCTGTGACACGATGAAGCGGCTCAACGCCCTCAAACACCAGACCGCCCAGAAACAGAAGAGGCTGGAGAAGTTACAGACGGAGTACCAGCAGATGGTGGACGACAGCTCCGAGGCCGTGGCCACGGACAAGGGCGAGTCCAAGGACGCGCAGGTCGGTCATCATCAAGTACAGTCAACCACTGTAGATTTATGTACTGAAGACTGAAGTTCTGTTATAAAATGTTATAAATACCTGTTCAGAAGTGAAAATGGTACTCCTAATTTTAACATTTACATATAAAAGAGGATACTGGAAAGATATTGTTAGCCCTTGGTTTTTTAAATGCGAATCATGTCATTATTTAATATTTTGAAAGTACTCATTATTTTACATGTGAAAATAGAACTTTTGTTCAATTTTGTTTTAATTGTCATTTTAATAACTGCATGTGTGTTTTCCTTTTTTCAGTCAATGCGGTATCTTGAGAACAGTTATGATAAAACTAAACTCAAGATTGATGAGGCCTCCCACTTGAAGAGAATTTATGAAGACATCAAGAGGAAACTGGAAGTTGTAAGTCAAGCTCATCATTGTTTAGAATGAAGTTCAAATGAAAATGTTGGAATTGGTATTATTCTACACTGTATAAAATTATATCTATCTGGCAATGACAATAAAGACATGATGGGAATGATTATCAATGGTGATCATATTTATTCAGGAGGCCGGAAACTTCCCCAGTATCCTGGATTGTATGGAGGCGGAGATCCGCAACACCAAGGCCGAGCTGAAGGAGTTACGGGCCATGCATGACGACGCCCACATCTCCAAGGAGGCCGCCCAGCAGGAGTTAGCCAAGCACGAGAAGGTTGTGTACACTGAGCGTAAACAGCGTGAGGTCGAGCTCCAGAAAATGAAGAAAGAAGCCGAGGAGAAGAAAATGCAGCATGAACGCATTGAGCGAAGAATTGTATGTAAAACAAAAATGTCTTCAGTTTTATTCACAAAAAGATTATAATCTAAAGGCACCATGACCTGTTGATAAGAAATATAACTCTCATTAAGATAGTAAATAACAACTATTTTATGAACACATTTGAAGAACTCATTGAAGTCATTTCTAATTATTGTGTCTTCAGGCCCAGCGTGGTTCAATCCAGCAGGATGAGCTCTCTCCCCAGGAGAAACAAGCGCTGCAGGGCGAGGAACAGCAGCAGAAAATCACCACCTACGAGGAGGCATTCAAACGTATCAAGGAGGCCACCGGCGTCTCAGACACCATGGTAAAGTTTACAGCAAAATTATTAAGCGCTTACTTTTCAGTATGTTCACTATCAAGGTTATACTAATATTTGCTGGAGAGTAGATCAGATTTTGAGAATAGTATTGTCTGCATAACAGGAAGTGGTGCGACGATTTGAGGGACAGGACGAAACGACCAAGCACCTGGAGGCGCTACAGAAGGACAACGAGAAACAGATCACACGGCTGAAGGAAGACAAGGAGAAACTCCAGATGGAGTTTGAGGAGATGAAGTACACTGGCGATGCCAAACTCTCAAGGTCAGTACACAGGTCATGCCAGACTCTCAAGGTCAATACACAGGTCATGCCAAACTCTCAAGGTCATACATTGCTTTTTCACAAAGTCCTGATAGTTCCTTGAAAATTATCAATGGAATAGGTCGATTTGCAATACATGTATTTGTGCATGACTGCATGTGCTTGTTTTGTTTTGTTAGTGGAGAGAGAATGCTTGAGGAATTCCAGAGTCATCTTCAGAAGGAGGAGGACAGAAGATCTCATGCTGAGGATAACCTTAACCGCAACAGTAACATCATGGTGTCAGTGAAGGCCGGAGTGGAGCACCTGTCTGACAAACTTCACCACCTCAAAGCTGTAAGTTTAAATCATTTTCGTGTGTATATATGTAAATTTTATTCCAAAAAATCATTTTAGACATGCAGTATTGAAATAAGTTTTCATACTATTGTTTTTGTTATTATTTACAAATGTAAGTTTAAATAACACTTTTATATATAATTATGCTTGTACATGTATTAATTTAACATGCTACCTTTGAGGTATATGACTCAATTTTGCTTTTATTCGATGCAGAGTAAAGGACACGTTCCCACAGCACAGATCGCCCCGACCTCGGACGAGTACGTCCTGGATCAGCTGTCGACGTGCGAGGAGAAGCTGCTGAAATTACTGGAGGAACTGGACGGCAAGGAGCTCCAGGAGATAATGAAACAGATGGAGGAGGAAGAGGTAGGGGCTATTGAACCCACTGTAGGCATTTCATATACACTACTGTGGGAAGTATATAGACACTCCTATAGGCGATCCTGTGACTATAAGTACATGTATTTAGACACTCCTTTGAGGACCTTGTAGACACTTTTTCGGATATTCCATGAGGTGAATTTGTTCACACTGAGAAATTTCTAGACATTCCATAAAGGATTTTTAAGACACTTTTATGGGGAGTTTTTATAGACTACTCCTTTAGGAAATTAAAGACAATTAATCCTGTATTCAATTAAGGACAATTTTGTCAGCTTCGGTGAATCAATAACCGTTGTATGTGTTATTTTACAGTTCCATGCTAGTATAGAGGGAAAGCTTCCACAATACAACACGCGTATCAAGCTCCCCACCACACAAAGGGACATGGTTTATGATGGTAAGAATATTTCACAGTCCACTGAAATGCTAATGTTTTCTCTTTCTTATTAATACTGAATTTGACTAACAGATTTTAGTTTTTCCCCTATAAGAATATGCTTTCACTTTGTATGGAGTGCGTAAGTGATTACAAAATTCACGGATCATATTCACCACTTGATTCCAGAATGGGTTCAAGAACACGATAATTGGTTACATATGACACACAGAGGCAAAATTCACTCTTTGATATTGTTTATCTGTCAAATATCATTTGTCTGATTTCAGATGATTTTCCTGTCATTTCAGTGCATAAAAATTAAATTTCAAAAACATTTTGAAATCTTGGATGTACCTACTTCAAATTATTGATATTAATTAATCTTAGACATCTGAAATCAAATATAAAATATTTAAATTATTTAAAAGTTGGAAATTAAGTAATGTACGTGTCTAAACTGATGATTTAATTATTGTTTGCATAAAAACTGCATGTACTTTTCATACCAGTTCACACAAACATATCCTAAAAATGTAAGAAAGTATGTATGTCACATACTGGTCAATTTCTCACTGCATGCATGGTTGGATAAACATCACTTATATATGTATCTGCTTCGTATTGAATTCATGTTATGTCAACTGAATAATAATATTTTTATTTTTAAATTGGTTTAAAATCGGTATATTCCTGACAATTAGCATTTCACATGCTTCAGTATATGTGTATGATTTTATTGATTCCATGCATCTATAACATTTCATTTTATTTCAAGTGATTTCTTTTACAAATGATATAACATTATAAAGCTGTTTAAACCTCCACATGATGTTGCTTTGATTTATTTAATGATTAAGTCGACGATATTTTAGATGACGAGGACAGCGGTGATGATGATACTGACGTACCCAATCGTAATGCAATCAAGAAACAGTCACAATTTATCGTGGACTCTAAAACCAAACGACGTACCACCAAGAAAAAGAAGAAGACCAAATAAAAAGATGACGGGACTCCAAAACGAGACTTATTAGATCGATCAGTCAGACATTATCTCCTCTCCCCAGGTCCGATGCCCTAATCCATCATCTATATACTGACAGTGCTCCAGCGGTGTAAATATGTAATCAGCTTCACTGACATTTGGAATCTATAAACTACCTAAATTTAAAATTTGTGTTTTGTTACGAGCTGGGAGAGCTGTTCGACTGCCTGAAATATGACTTGATCATGAATTAAATCCGTGTTATGATGTTAATCCTTTTATTTCTTTGTTCTGGTTATTTATAAAATTATGTATAATAAATATTTAAATTTAAAATAATGATTTTTCAGAGTCTTATTTATCTTTGTTACATTGCTACAAGATGTGGAGGTGCATGTTATAGCGTGTAGTACATTAGTGTACCAAATGACAAACAACATGGAAATAGCAAAACTGTTCACGGTTAATTCAGTATACCTATCATAACTGACCATTTTTAGATGTGCCCAGCCACCCAATAAGACCATTATCCACAATATACACTGTAGTCCCACATTAAGAGGGCTCCACAGTAATGGCCATTTTTAGACTGTATCAATTTCCTTTACATAAAGAGCTAAATATAGAAAATACACAAATTTAACAGAATATGATGTATGAATTTACTCTTAACTAAATAATAGTTCATAGCTAAACAAACCATAACTTATAATAATTTTACAAAGATCTGATGGTTATTTTATTGACCACCCAACCTCCCTAAAATCGGTACAGCACTGCCGATTACAAGGACCCACTGCCGATTACTAGGACCCACTGCCGATTACTAGGACCCACTGCCGATCACTAGGACCCACTGCCGATCACTAGGACCCACTGCCGATTACTAGGACCAAGGCTTTTGGTGGTGGATCACATGTAGCATCATATTACAGGTATCCGAGTCAATCAAAAGTATCACCAACTGGGTCTTCATATTATGTTGACATTGATGTGGTTTAGATCCACAAATATCAAGTAATCTTCATCAATTAATCTGTTGGCTAACAAGTAATAACTACTGTTTGTCACATCAGGGAGACAATTAAGTCCTACACAAGGATCTCCACTGCTGTCGGACAAGCGGCTGGGTTTAGGTGTGATCTGTCAATTGTCCTCAACATCTTTCAGGAACCTGGTCCAAGCAACTAACATGGAAAAGTAATAATAATTATGTGTATGATTGGTACTGTCTGAAATATCCCTGACTAACACGTCATCATGTCCATAAATATAACAAAGACATTAGCTTCATTTAATTCATATTTTTTATTGAATAACATTTGAATACAATGTATTTTGTTTAATTCATTCACAGTACCTCATCAATAAATAGCGCATACACTTTGTGGCATGATTTTGCTTGAAAATCCTATAACCTATGATAATAAATAATGTAGCTTTGTATACAGTGGTCAGAAAATTTGAAAACTGTAGAACTACTGTAAATGTCAGCAGTGCACACAGAATTTCAATCTCCAAGACCTCAAATACATGAGGATATGTGTGTGCACACGTATAGACTGAAATATTGAAACATACATGTACATACATGGACAAAGAATGCAATGCTAGGCACGGTACAAGAACTGAGACAAACACACATACAGAAAAAAACATCTAAAAACTTATTTTTTATCGTTCAAAACTTCATGATGCAAGATCCGCGTAATGCCTAAAATCCTGATATCAAAATCTATGAGACATATTGATCTATGCCTTGAACACAACAACAAAATAAAAATATTCATAACAAATATGTTTTTAAAGATAAACAAAATGAAACTGATTAAAATAAAAGTCACACATCCTTTTTGATATCACTATTAGTTCACTGTTTGGACATTCCGAACTTTACACAATACAATACTATGATTTTATACATGTTTACATTTATAACAAATCTGCATTGCAAAAAACAATTTTCAAAAATCCCTACACACACACAAACACAAAAAATGGTAAAACAGAAAAAGTGGTCACAAATTTTCAGAATGATTGAATCTCTACAGTCTTAAAGAGGAATTTGTAAAATCGAAATGGAAGTTGGACACATGAGAAGAATTAAAGCAGTCTGTATGAGTGAGTCACTAACCACTGCAATGAAAAGCAATGAACAAAGTTGAATTTTTTGCTGCATAATTAAAATTAGAGTCATTGCATTGTTAGGAATCAGAAAGTTGCATGTACATGAATGATGTCTTGTACTGCAAGCCCCTGATACGGTGTGTGTGTGGGTGGTAGGAAAGCTGCACTGGTTGTAAAGCAGGTTGTTTATTTTCATCATTACACGTCCCTCATTGACTAGTCATAGTAACGTTATCCGTCTCCGAGACCCTCCATTCATTGCCTCTCTGTCTACAGAGACTCGTACCCCCCACCGTCATTCAGAAACGCCTCCAGCTCGTTCCGACCCTCGTCGTCTACAGCTGATTCCTTCTTCTTTTTCTTCTTTTTTTCTTTCTTTCCTGACTCCCCTCCCCCCTTGTCAGGTTTTTCTTTCTTACTTCCATCTTTATCTCTTGAGCTTTTCTCCTTTTTCTTTTTTGTCCCACTCTCATCCTGATCAAAACATTTAAACATATTAAGTTTTCAAGAAAAACATTTTTTTTTGCTATGGAATACAATAAATTCAATTATCTTGATAAAATGTACAGTAGGGCCATCCTTTAAAAAATGTTTGTTTGGAATTGCCGCCTGTGGGGGGGGGGGGGGGGGGGGGGGGAGGGGGAGGGGGTTTCAGACCAGGAGGGAGGGAGGGAGGGATTTTTTTAAAATTATTACTTCAATGAGGCAGGAGGCAATTCCACACAAAAACAATGTTAAATTTGGACTTCAGAAGAAGTCTGAAATTCTTTTTAAATCAGCATAAGTATAGTTAAATGTACATGAAAGTGTCTAGCATATTATGTAAAGCCACACCTTTCAAACCAATAGGTGAGTTTGAGGGCATAATGTGTTTTCAAAATATTTCATTTCTACAGCAAATTTTGATTTTGGAATGGTGGGTGTAGGTTACTAAACTACCTTGTCCTTTTTCTTCTTTTTCTTCTTCTTCACCTCTTCTTCTGGGTTCTCAATGGCAGATGTTTTACTGGAAGATTTCTCTGTATAATGATCAATACAGGCAGTCATTTTTTGGTTTTGTGAAAGGCAGGTCATAAATTATCAACAGCTAAACAAAAAATACACAAGATTAATTTTGCTACTCAATCTGTTGAACTTATCAACAGAAATATGAAAACCAAGTCTAGCTACACCATTCCTTTTGTAACAATTACCCCCCCCCCTTTCCAGAGCTAGCAAGTATGGCACATCACACTGAATAATACTCACTTGATTTGGAATGACTAGGAATAACTTGTGGCTCCGGACTTGAGGACAATTCGTCATCTTTGATACCAGCCTGAAAAAAAAACCCCAAAAATCTTATTTGGCAAGCAATGTTACTGCATCAATGCTACTCATTCCCATTGAGTGAAACATTAGATTTACGATGAGAACCATGTTCTAAGGACTTGAGTTCAAATCCTTTGTATAAATGTAATACTAACATCGAAATATGGCCAAATCTGTTATACATGATAGGATGAAAAGATCAAACCTACATCTAGGATGTAATTTGAGGGATTGAGCATTGATGGGTAATGTTTTTCTTGATTCGCATGGTCATAAATATAAGCGTTGTAAAGCACATCACATATGGCATTCACACAAACTTTCAGACATTTTCTTATAATATGAGCTAATGCATCAGTCAGTGTTTTCACTTTGATGACAATATTAATTTCTTTTGCGGACAATGTCATGGTTATTCAAGGGGTATGGTCACGATTTTGGTCAAATTCTAGGCACCTATATTCCTTTTTTTATTATTTAAAATGCTTTAGAAATGTATTTCTAATGATCAAATGAAATTTGAGAGTCATTTGTGGAGTTATAAGCAAGATACAGGGCTGACAATTCTTTGTCATGTAAACAAGGCTCGTGCCCTGTTTTCGTTTACATAGGTTCAATTTACCAGTAAAAAAATTCTTTTTTAACCTGATTTGTCTATCTTCTTATTCATTCTAAGCATAATTAAAGAGTTCCTGATGTTTAACACATTCATTTTAGGTCTAAAACTGAAATTTTCACTTTAACATTTAAAATGTAAACAAACACTTTGTTTACATAGCAAAGAATTTCAAGCTCTGTAACTCGCTTAAAACTCAATGAATAACACTCAAATTTCGGTTGCCTATTGAAAATGCATTACTGAAGCATTGTAAATATTAAAATCGTAAAAAAAAAACCTGACCAAAATCGTGACCATGCGCCTTTAAAATACACATTAAAGGTTAATATTTCATCCAGAATATAATGCCATTACAGTTCATTCAAACTAATGTTCTTCTGAAACTTGAGTTTTTGGTGTGACCTTGAAAAAAAAATCTAGAGCCTACCCCACCACCATACTCTGTCACTACAGGTCACGACCTATATAACTGTCTGATACAACTAGTGCCTCATTCATATCAACCATTACTGTGGAATCAGTAGATTTCTAGGAGGCTCAATTTTGGTGGAATTTGTGGGTACCTTTCATCCACAAATTTACATCCTCCAAGAATTACTAAATTCTGATTATTAAGTCATATTTCTTGTTAAGATGTACGATAAAACACGAAATTACGTCTCTATGAACCTGTAAAATTTAAACAATCCACGAAAATTGGCCCCCATGAATTTAAATGATTCCACAGTATTATACTAATCAATGCACCTCTACAAGAGAGTTATTAAGATTATCGAGATTTGACACATTTATTTGTGGACATAGACTGGCCACAATTCAGATAAAATGCAGATGAAAATTGATTCAAATAAACCCTTCTGATAGATCTTTCAACGAAAATAAGATAGGGTAAAACCCAATTAGGTATTGAGCATGTAATAATGCATAGTTTCTCTGCGAAGCTTAGAAAGTACAAATATGAATGTCTTCAAAGCTTGAGCTTACTGTAACTTGGGTTGTGTTTAAATGCATGCAATGGAGATATCAGTGTACTGTCTTCCAATTTCATATGCATTGCAATTTCAAATTCATACTGAGGAATAACCAACAAACTTCTCTGAATACTTTTTCCCTGGAAGACAGTACACTTGTCAGTAATACATGGGGTTTCTGGTAAAAAGTGTTAAGTGTAATGGAGCCATTCTTACCACATCATCAGCTCCACCCTAGAAACAAACACATACTTGTATATCCGTAAACTGTTACCGGTCAAAGGGGAGGGGGCAATATTATTCATTACAATCAAACAATTCATAGGAACTTATTATCTAACGTAATGACAAAAACAATTTTTAAGTTCTTTCACTTACTGTCCAGTGAGTTAAAAAGAAAAAATAAACATGGCTAATTAACAATTTCAAACATTGGCTACATATATCTAGGTATTTGTCATAGATCTTAATCATGCAAATTTGCAGTGATACATATTACATATACATATTGTTCATTGCAATTAGGCCTAACAAAAAAATAGGTTTGTTTCCGCTTTCAGGCTGAAGAAATTAGGGTCGGTAGGTCGGCTTTTTTTTTTTTTTTTATCTTTTTTTTTTCTCTCCATATATATGTTCAATTGTGCATATTAAACCATTTATCTATTAAACTGGGTAAGATAAAAAAAAAAAACAAGTATTTGTTGTCATTGTTTTTAAAAATGATCTGATGAACTTTTTCCCTGGCTGGTGGGAACATTTCTCGAGCTCAACTGGCACGACATGTGCTGCCATTTGTAAATAACAAACATCTACACAACACTGATGACATTTAAATAGGTTCTATAAGCGTTTTTTACGACTTAAATTTAGAGGACACAATAAATTTTTAATTGGATAAAAACGAAATTTTAACAAAAAACGGATAAAAACGGAAATTTACGAAAAAACTCGAAAAAAATTTTGGGTCGGCGGGTTTAAGTTAGGGTCGGTCGGGAAAGCGGAAACAAACCTATTTTTTTGTTAGGCCTTATCATGCACTTTAATATATAAGAAAATTGTAATAATATGTATTGAAGGTTTTTTTGGCATGCATGAATTCATGTAATTAGGTTTTAAATGTTTTTCTACCTAGTATTAACCAAACTTATGTCAATGGTTTGGCTGACAAGTAATCAGTCAAGTTTGATCCTAAACACATAACGAACTGCTGTGTTGGGCACTGTCTTGATCTCTAACAAACTGGCCAGAGTCGGTCTAGATTGTATTATGATAACTATTAATTCCTTATATTGCACGAGTACTTAATTCCACGATCTTGCTGGTTTGTATAAAACCATGAGAATATAAAATTGCAAACATGGAACTTTTGTCCTTATTTTTTAAACCAGTTCTCAACTTTCAGAAAATAATGGCGATATTTTAAAATCCACAAAGTGTGCTTCTCGTGATTTTACACAGTTATTAATTCATTGCGTTTAATTAGGAATCTACAGTGTCCTACCTTGGTCTCCAGCTGGTCCAGCCAATCAGAGAGCCCGGCCTGCTCTGTGTTGCTGACCACCAACTCCTCCTCGCTCACGTCCTCGTCAGCAAGAATCACCACCGGCGTCGCAGTGTCCCCCTCTACAGATGATCCCTCACTGTCCGCTCTCACTCTGGTGGCCCCCTGGTTACTCTGACTGGTTCCCTCCTCTGTGTCATCATCACTGGAACACGAGCCAGGAACCTTGACTTCCCAAGAGCTGACTTCCGTCTTTTTAAGCACACTCGTATCATTGGAATCATCTTCCACACCTTTACCACCTGAGACTGTGTCTGTCTCACCTGTCTTTGTTTGAGTATCATCACAGACTACCGTACTTAATGCCTTTTCTGATTTACTTTGACTTGACTGGTCAGTGCTTTTACCAGTCTGTTGTGTGACCGATCCACTGTCATTATCATCACTAGACAAGTCAAAGTCTTGAGCAACAATAACAGATGGCTTCATATCCTCATCACTGTCAGATACGTCCTCATCATTCTGCTTCACAGCAGGTCTTTTTTCATCTTCATCACTTAAGAGTTCCACAGATTTGGCAGAAATGATTTTTGTTTTTTCGTCATCACTTGAGAGATCTATGTCGTCAGCGATGGCGGCTCTGGATTGGCTGGGAATGTAGTCATCATCTGAGTCAAGGTCATCTTGAAACCCTGCCACCATCGGATTTCCTGTTGATTCTTCACTGATAATAGGAATTTCATAACATATATTAATGGAAAATTTCTCTTTGAGCTGCCTTTGATAGGAGTATCCTTATATAATTCTTATTTTTCTTATTCTCATAGAAACTTTCTTTTGAATTTTTTTCTCATTATAAAGATTATAGGACTGATTGTCCTCATATACACCAATGAAATTGATAATTCACCCCACCTGTCGCTGTCCGAGTTGACCTCTGTCTTCCCAGAATCCTTCACTTCCTTTGCATCTTCCAGAAAGCTCTTGTCGATGACTCCTCCGTCTGGAACGAAATCTTCCACGCTCGTGACGGCTTCCACCGGGACACTGGGTACAGCCGATTCTGGCTCTAAACAGGTAGCAAAATTCTCTTAATAAAACATAGACGTATTCAACATACTACTAAGTCAATGAATAAAAATGGGCAATTTTAAGATATACTGTAGACCCCCTTTTTTAAACAATGACTTATTTCAAGATTTACTGAGGATAAACTGGTTAGAAATGACTTAATTTGGCAATAAAGATCAAAATAATCAGGAAAATAATGTACCAAAGATAATTGAGAACTGGTTTGCATCAAAAATTATTCGCGACAATGACACTCTCATGATAGTTACAAAAATGTCTCGCACAAGAATAAAATTTGGTTTACAGTTCTGTAGTTATTGGGCAAACAGAACTAACCAGATTCTGCCTTCTTGGAAGCTGTTGAATCTTTGCTCTTGAAAAGCCTTGAGAAGAAGCCTGATTTCTGTTCTGTCGGCTGATTGGCTGGTTCTGCTGGTGTATGTGTTTCTGTTGGGACAGGCGGCCCTGCCCCTACAGGGGTACTACCCACAGAGGCTGATTCTTTTGGAGACACAGTAGATTTCTGGAGGGAAGGCATGGACAAGGATTTTGGCACTGTTAATTTAAAATAAATATGTATCAACAATGGTTGACAAAGTAGTTGGTGTGCAGAAATACATGTACTTAATTTCATATCTAAACATGTAATTTTTGATGGATGTATATATTCATGTACATGTATGTACCTGGAATCTCGGTGTTTGTATCCGGACAGCTGGTCACTCCCTGTCGTAGAGTGGTGCCATCTGTGGCTGATTTGGACAACTCCTCCTGCTGCTGTTGTCTTTTGTTACAAATACTATCAATGAACCTGTAATGGAAAAATCAAAGTTATTTCTAAGTACTGTAAATATACCCCTAATGGCATTTATGTATGTAGACTTAGAAATACTCTTACATCATACACAGTTCATATGCAAGGGTTTAAGGTCTCTATACCTTATTTCTATCAAAGTTTTTATAATTATACGAATGATGAAACATCTGACCCACTGACCGACTAACACAGCAGAGACCTACTGACCCAATAACTGACTTACACATCGTAGTTCTGTTCCTCCGATTCCTCGTGGATGTCTAGTTCCTCCAGCGTGGACTCCATGTCTAGGACGTTGATCTCTAACTGCTTCATCAGTGTCTCTCTCTGTCAACAACACACACAGTAAACGACCTTGCACAGTTTAATGAGAGTCGAAAAATTATGTCTTTTTCAATGTGAATTTTAGCATTTAGCATGGGACCGAGGAAAAGATTTCATATGTTGCTTTGAATTTGTCTGTACCCACCAGCTTCTTACCTGGAGGTTAAGAAATGGAAGATTAAAGAACTTGTGGAGATACTTGAGGCCGAATCCATTCCTCATTGATGACTCAGCATATCGAATAATGGCTGACCCAGCAGGCCTGTAAAAAAACAGCATCCATATAATTATAAAGGAAGGTTAGGAGACATCTAACAGTTGCATATAATGATAATTCTAAGATGAATCAATAATAAATATATTCTATTCATTCTCTGAGCTCAAACTTTACCTGTCGTAGTGCATGCAGAAGTATTTGGCCTTATCCTCCATCACGGTCCGGTGGTGCCCCATATCTCGGTGGTTCCCAAGGACCAGGACCGGTAGGTGAGGGGGGATCTTCTCCATCTCATTCTCTACATAGGTGAATGTCCTAAAACAACACAAGGTCAGAAGGTCGTGACTCTATTGATTTGTACAACCACTCTGTGTGTTACATATTGTATACGATGTTATATGGCCCATTACCATTGTTTTGTACAACCACTCTGTGTGTTATATATGTTATATGGCCCCTAACCATTGTTTTGTACAACCACTCTGTGTGTTATATATGTTATATGGCCCCTAACCATTGTTTTGTACAGCATCTCTGTGTGTTATATATGATGTTATATGGCCCATTACCATTGCTTTTTACAGCATCTCTGTGTGTTATATATGATGTTATATGGCCCATTACCATTGTTTTGTACAGCATCTCTGTGTGTTATATATGTTATATGGCCACTAACCATTGTTTTGTACAGCATCTCTGTGTGTTATATATGATGTTATATTGCCCCTAACCATTGTTTTGTACAACCACTCTGTGTGTTATATATATGATGTTATATGGCCCATTACCATTGTTTTGTACAGCATCTCTGTGTGTTATATACGATGTTATATGGCCCCTTACCAGTGCTTTGTACAGCCACTCTGTGTGTTATATACGATGTTATATGCCCCCTTACCATTGTTTTGTAATGTCATACATCAGGATGACACCATGAGTTCCTTTGTACACATCAATAAACTCAGCATCCAGGCTTGGCTCATCCACCTCCTGGAAGAAAAAAAACAGTCAATCAATAAAAATAACATGACCTGATTAAATGACATCTAATTTGTACTTCTAATATTTCCTAACAGGTATAAAAATTATTTCAAATCAACAGCAATTTTTGAAAAAATCACAGGGAAATGAGCTTGGTTGTAACATTATGAAATCTTCCTGAAAGCCCTAGGCAGTATTTGATCCAGTGACCAACCAAAATCATAGTTCAGTGCTATTGTGAAGACACAGCACTCTCAATATAAATCTGTATGTACAGTTGTACTGAACACCTCTTCATTCGAGCATTTATGTCGTACCTCTTTATTACTAAGCTTTAGTCCGTCTAGTTTCTTCTTTTTCTTCCCTTTGTCCACTACATCCCATACCTCCACTTTAACAATGTCATCTGTTGTTTTGTAGTTCCACTGTATGCAGCAAGCCTGATTTCAGTAAAATATCAAAGTAATAACTCTTTGTGTTATTCATAGAATGTTGTAAAAAAAAAAAAAAAAAAAGACATTAATAAATGTAAAATACTGCAAAGGATCTTTTTACTCAGATAACAAACCTGGATTTCTTCAGTAGGAATGTATTCTTCATGAAACTTTTGTCCTTGTAATCGATAAAATAAGCAAGTTTTGCCAACTGTTCTATCACCACGAATCACAATTTTCACTGCAACAAAAGAATTATACACTGTGAAACTTAATCACACAACATGTATAGAGATGTCAACATTAAGAGAGCTCCTAAATTTCTCATTTTACTCCATCCCTTTTCACAACATGTGTTTAACACTCACTGTTGTATTGTACTCCTTTGGCAAACTTCCTCTGCAGCTGAGCTCCCATGAGATGCATCCCTGAGGGGGTGTTTCCTTTGGCGGGAGCCCCTTTTGCCCCTTCCGGGCCATTGGTATTCCCCAGTAACTTTCTGAACAGAGACATCCTGTCTCAAATTTCAGCTGAAATTCTCAGCAAATATCCGTGATCACTGAAAATAAACAACACTGTAATTTTAATTCCATTTATCTGTCTTCGTGGGTTACACCAGAGACAGACATAACATGTTATTTATGTCTCTGGTTACACTTATGCCCCAAATTACAAGATTATCATATATCAATTCTTCAATCCAATTATTGATCATGTAAATCCTTAAGGGAATAAAAATAATTAAACGCATCAATCAGTCAATAGAATCATAATGAAATACGAACGATTAAAAAATCCTGCAGATCAACAGAATTATATAATCATCCTGCTATTCAAAGGCAGAATAACACGAAAGGCAAATCTGTTCCATGAACATGATGAACATTATTCTGATTTTTAGCAAACAATAGATGACTAAGGATTGAGGAAACTCGAGATTGCCATGTAAATCATTTACAAAAAACAAATACCTGTCAATTTAGATAGCATTTTGATTCCTCATAAACAAGTCATATGTGAGTAAGTATTTCTCCTGTTTAAATGTGTCCTTAAGATCGCAATCTCAAGAGAAATAAGAAATCTGGTAGGTTGGCCGATGGTGACCCACCAGTCTGAAGTTTGTTGCATCCCGATCCCGATGCTCAAAGTTGACATCTGCCCTACTTCATCAAGAACGTCATACACGCACCTGATTATATATTTTGTCAAAAGAAAACCAATAAATTTGATCTTTAGCGATACACTAACTTATCTCACTTCTGTTTTGTTTTGTGTATGAAATGCAATTTAATTTCAATTTACTTAATTGTTAAATTCATTTATTGACAATTTACTATGTAGGACTGAATATATAGTCCATATATATACATATATGCCCATTTTGATAACAAAAAAAAAACCCAAAACAAAACAAAAAACAAAAACAAAAACAAAAAACATAAACAAAATAACTACAAAAACATGGACTAAAATATACGAGGTTACAACAACGAGACAAACAAAATCTAAAATACTGAAAATACATTCACATAATTACAAGAAGTTATCGTAGTTTTCTGTTTTTTAAGTTTCCTTTTTAAAAGAAACAATACTGGTATCCCTCTAGATAGCGGTTGTTGGGGTTGTCACTAGTAATTAATTAATGTGTTCGCATTTAATATACTATTGTGCTTCCATCTGTATTGATCATGTTTTGAACAACATTATTTCTCATCTTCAATAATGTGACACTTATACAAGATTAGCCGATGATATAGACATTTTTCTTCCTTTCAGTTTGGCAGGGTTTGGAATATGTTCTAGTTTCAATTACAATGGACGGGCACTGTCCTTAACATTTAAAACTTGAAAACGATAGTTTTATGTAATTTTTCAATTTGTTTTCATTTGTTTACAAGGTTGCTATAAAAAGATAATTTTCCCGAGTATGATTTCCTTACATTTAATTTTTCCGTTTTTCTTGTAGTAATGTACATGTATCTTGTTTTGGTAATGCTGTTTCTCATGATTGTGGGAAAGACATCTAAAGCATTGACATTTAATTTTATATAGTAAAATTGAAGACAGTGTGTTCGATGCGTGCTATAACACTCGGAAACCGAGGCCAGCACATTATAGGAAGAAGAAGAACCTTCTATGCCAAGATACTCTGGAGTTCAAGTAATTAATCTTCTTTAAATGCAGATACGTCTTTTATAATATTTAAACACATATATATTTTGAGCATGAATAGTGCAAAGGAAACGCCAATTCACATAAAACAGAATTAAATATAATAAGTGTAATTGAAATGCAGCATTCCTTTGCGGGACGGTGAATATAGTTTCCGATCGATGCCGGGTCAAACCTGACGGAGACCTCTCCCTATCGGAATATCCCAACAATGTAATGGAATAAATTGTATGTACTAAATATTAGATAATTGCGTAGAAACGTCAAAGTTCCAAACATCCCAGAATATCATCCTAATTATATCGGTGAGATTTAATGAAAATTTAATGAATTTTCAGTAGATATTCCACAGGCACGTACTTGTAACATTGTTTTCCCAATTGGGATAGCCCTTTATCCATACTGACGAATGTATCTTGACAAGACAAGGGAAAAAGCTGAAAGACAAAAAAAAAAACCTCAAACTTTGCAAAACCTCAATTTCTAAAACAGGGGTAGTAGGAGGATCGTTTCATGAGTACGAAATATCAATACCTTCAAAACTGGAACTTTCTTTAAAATGTTTCTACACGCAAGAAAAAAGTCCTTTGCCCAAAAAGAATGTGGGAGGGGCACCTGCAGGCCTAACATTGTCCCCCTATATATACGTTGTTGTCACGTGCTTATTCCATTCAATTCCCAGAATTCATTAGCCGGAAATATCCAGTCATTGTCTTTTATATTAAATAATAATTCGTAAATACTAGCACATAGAGGCGAGTATGTAAATTTTGTTTCATTTTTCTTTTCCGATTTTTGTTTTGTTTGGCAATAAAGACGATTACCTTGTCAAAAAGTCTTTATCTGATAAAATGATGTAATATATTGTGTTATATAATGCCCCTACCTATTGAAATTCAACTACATGTATATGACAATAGATTGAAACAGTGTATAAGAAAATATGTACGCAATAAATTTTCACTGGAAAAATGTAGGAGAGAAATAAAAATGAGATCAGTTTTGGGTATTTGTTTTTATTATGAATGTTAATACATGTATCTACCGGTACAAGTTTTCCAAACAATAAATGCAACAACTATAGCTAAATACAGTATTTTTCTTCTCAAAATGTTGTTGTACAAACAAGCCCACACAATGGCTATTTCTTGGCCCATCATCTTCTATATGTACAAGCTACTCCGTCAATCAACATCCATTCCTTGGCCCTTTGATTTCTTTTTTCTTTTCTGTTTACCACTGGATGGTTCCTGTACCATGTCAACTGTTAATGAAATAAATCAACAATTAGAGCTTAAAATTAATCAAATTAATCATTCCAGAAGCGAATTGAAAGTTGGGGGGGGGGGGGGGGCTAGACTAATCAAAAATCTTGACAAGCAACAAATAAAATAAAAAAGCAACCCCCCCCCAAAAAAAAACCCAAAAGTTTAAACACATATATATATCTATCTTTTTTACCATCATCCGTTTGTGGCTCTGCCTCCAACTCTGCTGTCTTCTGATGGCGAAGTCGTTTTATCACCTTTCTTTTTCTCTTTCCACTGACGTTGATCTTGGCACTCTTTGTATGGATCCTGTTTATTAAAATAGTTTAAACAAAATAAACATAGAAAATAGTAAAACATTATGCCAAGAAACAGTAATACATTTACACTCAGATATAAAAATAGTAGAATACTGACTACAAAAATAAAAAGCCATTCTCTACTAGAGATGGGACAATCCACCGATGCACCGGTGCATCATGGTATTTATTTTGACGATATTTGGATCGATACATTTACCATTAAAACACCGATACCTAAGGAAACTTTTTTTCATTTTCCAAAAACATCCGAGCTTCATATATCGGCTATTTCTAGTCTGCGGGCCTAATATGAAAGTACAAAGATGGCGGAAAACCTCATAAAGTTGTCAAAACTGTTAGGAAGCTAAATCTGGAGTGTGGACAACTTTTGGATTACTTGTTTATGAAAAAGTAGTGTATATGAGATTAAGTAATTTGTAAATTGTGCAACGCTCATTTTAAATATATCAAAATAACTTTCGACATGCAGTAATACATCGACAGATTGAATAAATTTTTAACCCTTATTCATGTTTTAATTTAGTTGCAATGTATTGTGATATGTAGCGTATCGCATCTCATGTATCGTGATATGTACCGAATCGGCTAAGTACAGAATCGTCCCAGCCCTATTCTCTTCAGAGGAATCGTAAGACACAATCAAAAAACAGTTTCATATCAGGAATAATCAATAATGCCATGTTATGTTAAAACAATCCATCAACTTTAACCAAAGAAAATAACTCCATGTTGCTCAATAAATATCTTTTATTTATTTTAGGAATGATCTATTGTTTTCTTCAGACAGCAAACATACCCTTATTGATAATATCAGAAGGAGTAACCTCTATGTGATCACTGCTAATTTGGAGTTAGACACCTTGTGTTATTATTGAATGTGTAGTATAGGAAAAACGTTCCCACAGAAACCAGCGGATGTGTTAGGTATAAGAAAATCAGCAAAAATCGACAGGAGTCAGACTGAGAGGGAACAATATGCTACAGAGTATACCTTAATCGGCCTGGTTATTACCATTGTGTGTATACGACTTACTTGACATGTTTCCTCTGTTTCTCACTCAGAAACTCTGTGCCAGGAATACTCTCCACAGCCGGTCTCTCTTTCTTCTTCTTTGTAACCACTGCATGCCGTTTTGCTTTAGCTCTTACAGCTGTAGTTTTCTTGGTCTGAAAGATGAAATGGTCACATTACTAAATGTGTTTAAAAATTAAATTATCATTTTAATGATTACTTTGAGAGTTTTATATAATGGTTGCAAATATTTTACTATTGAATTTTATATCAACATAAAGCAATGTTCACAGTGAAATTAGTTAATGGATAATTCTTTTGTCACGAAAATGAAGATGATAAAAATTCCAAGACTTCCATTCCACTCCTACACAGAGTTAAGTTCTTGCTTTACGAAACCTTATTTTAAAAAAATCATTCTTAATCTCTAAATGTAACAATTTACTTTAACTTCAACAATGTCGGTTAAAAAAACCCATCAAAATGATCATTTTGAGCAATGTTTACCCTCCATGTGGCCTTCATTTCAAACCAGAAACAGAATGAGCGTGATAAATAGAAGTCGTCATGGCAGAATTAAAATATCCGGATCCACAAGTATGTCAATTTATTCTTTTATCCTACCTTTATATGTTATTTAAAACAAGACTTATTTTCTCAAAGGTCTTCCTAATTTTATTTATTGTTTTTTTGTCAGCTTTTGGAGAATGTATGGTGGTTGATTAATGCTAATACACATTGCCATTTTTGACAAAGGTGAAAATAGTTTTTTTTTTCAATTATAACACAGCGATAATTCTTTAAGAGCTCTTCTGACGTTTATTCTTTTATTTTTTTTTATAATACAATAATTCCCTGTACTATGATAAGAACATTGTACAATATTAGCCCTGTTGTTATCATTATGGTACAGGGAATAATATTATAACAGGAAATATTTTTGGGAGTTGATTTTAATCAACTCTCCTATGCAGTTACCCTGGCAAACCAAAAATGAAACAATTTTTGGACCTAAGCACAAAACATCACCGCTGACAAGACGTATTTCTTGGAAAAAAAATTCGATGTAATGTATGCTGGAACATTGTTTTTCAAGGAAACTTATCTATAAACACTTTGAAAATAGTAAGATTTTATATAATATGCATATGAACAATTTATATATTGTTGTAGTCTCATGTATTCCTACGCCTGAGTTTAATGAGTTTAATACAGTCTTGTTCAACCAAACGCTCGGCTGTCTCCGTAAATCTCCGACAAGCAGAGAGGCTCTCTTGCTTGTCTGAGATTAACGGAGAAAGCCGAGCGTATAGTTGAACGAGACTGTATTAAGAGTTCGATGTCAATAGTGCTTGGATCCATACAATTTTTAGAATTGTTTTGATTACTAATACATAGTTTGAAATCTATCTTTAAGTATTACACATGATTCATATGGGGTTTCTCGAAATTCTTGCCGGAAAAGTTTAATAATTTATATGATAAAAAAAGTGCGTAATTCAAAACAGACTAGAAACTTATAGTAATTGCCATGCAAGATTAGTTGATTTTTTAAATAAATGATAATCGATAAAATCAACTCCAGTCAGTACTTCAGTACTTTGATTTTCCTTTGGCGTTTTAATTTGCTCTTCTCTATATCTTTTGAAACATGCTAAATAATCGTACTTTGGATTGTTTATAAGATTAGAAATAAAAATAACCATTGGCTGGGTATAAATATTTCAATATAATGCCAAACAGCATAATAAAAATCAAGATTTTGTCAAAATCGGTCAAGGGGTTATTTTTAAAAACGATTCTTTGAAAATTTCATTTAAATTTATGATTTGTCCATACGTATCTAACAGAATAATGATTGGAATAACATACGTGCATTATTTTTTCTGTTCTTTTTCTTTTTCTTTTTTTATGGGGGGGGGGGGGGGGGATTGGGTGGATATGAAAACAATTTCCGTACCGATATGATTATAGAATTATAACCCGGGAGATTTTAACAATAAAATTTTATTAAATTTAAAAACCAGAAACATATTTATTTGCGTTTGCAGTAATACTGCTGATAATGCCTGATATACAATACAATGCAATACCAGTAGTGGTATAAGTGGTCATAAATTGCGAATAGTCCGTTATTCAAGCATACCAGTGACAGTTCAACTTTTCCATGTATCAAGATATAGAGAAATGAAATCAAGATGTTTTTTTTTTTATTTCAAACTGATATCAACTTACATGTAATTTGTCACTACGAACATATCTCGGCTTGACGTATATATATCTTTCACAGAGTATTACCCTCATTCCAGCGTTAATCCCCGACCTACAACGGTTCCTAAAGTGTAAACAAAGTTGCCTAAAATATAGCTTTTTGATAACTTTTTTTTATATTTAATATACCTTCTACACGTACTTGTAAATTTAATCGAAGGTTATCGAGAACTCGTGATTCCAAAGAACCCATATATCCTCAAATCATCACTGCTTACGTCATAGTGGATTCAGAGTTTTAGGGGATTAGTGATTTATTGGACAAATAATCACACATGGCAATGCTTTGTCCAGTATTTAAACCAATCCGGCGAGAAATAGGGATACAGAGTGTGGAGTCATACATTACGATGAATTGGCGCCGGGTCTTGATCGTCTGGGAACTAATTTTAAGCCTCAGTGTCGTCTGTTACGGATGCCGGGTAAAGTTTGTGAACAAGGTGAGTACATTTTAACGTGTCAGATTTGGTCATTGCTTAGTCTTTTTTATCTCCTTTTTAAAAGAGTAACAAATAAAACATTCTTTCATGCAAAAATCCGCGACACAAATTTTACCACAACCCACCATGCGTTTTAAAGATGAATAGAATTTAGCAAAAGCATTGAAATGTATACACACACTTCTTTTTTGTTTCTTATATTTTCTCACAAGGGCATAGATTGTATACTAGTCATTCATGCAACACTCAATCCGCCACAAAAATGAACCATTCAAACACAAACCATATGCTGTATAAAAAGTATATGTTCAAATGAATCACGAAATTTATTTTAGGAGAAACCATCAGAATTCTGTGAAACATGCAAGAAAGAAGCCTACGAAATTGGAGGTAAGCTGGGAATTCTTTGAGTTCACACATTGATGCTGAGACCTGTATGTGTACCTATGTATCTGTACATGATGTTTTCCTCTTCAGTTTGCGATAAGGCGACAGGACGTCCTCAGCGGTTCCGTAACCTGACCGTATGGAGGTCAAAGGCCGTAGTGCCGACCAACAACGTTGTAGACAACACGACAGAGATAGAGGTGGACATTTCCGGTAAGTTTGTAGTCTAAGCCTAGTCATTAGTCAAGTTTGTAGTCAGCCAGATTCCGGCTAGGTTTGGTTAGCTGGGGTATTTGGACGACATTACCGCTTGCCCCATGTAGAGTACTAAACTTGTAACATGATTATACGTATATTTTGCTTTACGTGAAATTTCATGTAAGCATTGTCTAAATCCAAATATTGAATCAAATCGAATTCCACTGTCATCAACTTACCTAAAGTCAATTCTTTCTGAACCTTTCTTTTAAAGAATTGAATAGAGCACAGAGTTGAGGGACCGGAAGTTGCCTTGTCTCACATCGCTCTGTAATATTTGATTTTAGGGGAATACAGTCCAATGGTTCGTGGCTACCTCTTGATCTTTATGCTGGACGACGGAAAGATGATGTGTAGATCTGTCATGTTTCCCGAATGCAAGAAGCCGTTGGTAGGGATTTCAATCAACTTAATTAATATATGAAAAATAGTCAGGTAGTCATATTGAATGTGAAATATGAATAATGCAACTTCTTAATTATATTCCATATGCCAATACACAGTTAAAACGCTTTTCCGATAAAAATTGCTTTGTAATGCTAGAAACGGATAAGACAAAGAAATCCAATCCAGTTTTCTATACAATGGCCCTACTAGTATAAAGTTTTAAGTTAACAGGATGAATCTCTGTCATTCAGTCAACTGAATGATAACTGAATGGTCTGGAAAGGTGACTGAATAGCATAGCTATGCCATTCAGTCACCTTTCAGTAATCATTCAGTCACCTTTCAGTAATCATTCAGTCACCTTTCAGTAATCATACCTTTCAGTAATCATTCAGTCACCTTTCAGTAATCATTCAGTCACCTTTCAGTAATCATTCAGCCACCTTTCAGTAATCATTCAGTCACCTTTCAGTAATCATTCAGTCACCTTTCAGTTATCATTCAGTCACCTTTCAGTAATCATTCAGTCACCTTTCAGTAATCATTCAGCCACCTTTCAGTAATCATTCAGTCACCTTTCAGTAATCATTCAGTCACCTTTCAGTAATCATTCAGTCACCTTTCAGTAATCATTCAGCCACCTTTCAGTTATCATTCAGTCACCTTTCAGTAATCATTCAGCCATCTTTCAGTAATCATTCAGTCACCTTTCAGTAATCATTCAGTCACCTTTCAGTAATCATTCAGTTATCATTCAGCCACCTTTCAGTAATCATTCAGTCACCTTTCAGTTGAAATAGCACAGGTTCATCCTGTGACGTTTGTAAAAATTAATGTTGTTCTTGGGAGGGAGGACGGTCAATTTTCTTATAACATTTTATAATTAGATACTTTAGCTTCTTTCTTTCTTCCTGTCATATTATTTATATTCCGATATTTTTTTCTGTATGCTTTCTCAGAATTATCAGATTATAGTTGCTTTACGTTGTATAGTTTGACACGTTCATTCTTACCGGCTTCCTTTTCTCTGTCCGTCATTGGTGAACCTATCTCAACTCATCCACATTATTTTCATCACTGTAGTAATTGTAAGTCACGGTTTTCAATAAGTCCTTTTTATGATGAAGCAAAGTAGTCTATATCAATGTTCTTATGCAAAATATTTGCACCAGTCTATTTAAGCAATAAACAACTGTTTTATGTTATAATGTGTTTGGAGATTATGCACCACAATGCGTTTTTATACACTTTACAATTCAATCGTTTAATGGTGTTTGTTTCCTATGTGTTTACGGCTAGAGACATTTCTTATTTAGCCTTGTCTCTGGATCTCTGTATGTATCACTATAGTGTCTAATAGAGAATAAAAGATACCACTGATGTTCACTGATAAATTCACTTTTACGCAAACCTTCATTCAATGTTTTTAAATATGGCATTTAGACCGTAATTTATGAAATAGTCACTCATTCTTTAGGTACTCTTTGATATAGAGTCCTTTTTCCTCTAACTTTCAATTTGAAATTCTTTCCGGTGTTGTAGTAGTCGTTCGTTGCATTTGGTTTAATGCAATCTCACTTGTAGGCCTCTTTCTCTCTGGCTATTGACGGGATCGCTTCAATGGTCCCAGAGATGCACCAGCTAATGAGTGACCCGGCCGTAACACACGGTTGTATTTTAAACTACAGTATTTTTTCAAGTTTTAAAATAATATTTTGCTTTCTGATATCCTGCATTGATGCTTAACAGGATACAAAATGTTCAAGATAAAACTTTAAATAAACAATTTTGTATGTTTATGCCTAATTTTAATATGACTTTATCTAATATGAATACCAATATGATATCCATGACGAGAACACGCTTTAATATCTGGCTCCTTTTCATTGGAGAGCACCTATAACTTATATTTGGTTATTATACTTTGATTTACAGATTGGATCAGTGACGTCATAATCAGTAGATCCAATTCGTCTTACCTGAAGGTCACATTTGACGTCAAAAGTCGAAATGTCAAATGGTACGCAGTTGAATTGTGGGATAGCCTTAACAATTTAATAAAAAGCGAGAGAACGGGAAAGGTATACACAGGGGATATTAGTCAAATCACTCAACGCAGATTTCTTTTGTTTAAACTAAGCGGACAATTGTTTCATGTTGATTGATTTTGTGCTAGATATGAAAAATAAATGGTAACCACACATGTTTAAACATTCTTTGGTTCCTGGTCGTTCAAATATTGCACTTTGTATTTAATACAGAATAATTCATTAACATGAAGTGTTCATAAAACACACAGGATTGCAAATTAATTTGATAAAAATTCATCCAAAATCTGTCCAAATGCGTGTGTAACTAATACATTGCTTGATAGGGGACTGGTTTTTATTTATGCTATCTGAAAATTATTTGCTCAAGATAAAGAGATTTTGAATTAAAGGTAAACTGAGTGATCAGCATTGTAAATTAATATTATTTTACCTCTTAACGTCATTTGACTTCTAAGCGTAATGAATGATTTGCTTCCAGAATTACGTAATCTTCAGGAACATAACAGCGGGGACCTATTACACCGTGGTATGTAGCAATTTCAAACCAAAGAATATCTAACAATCAGTGTAAGGCTGTAATCTGGCCAACCAGACACGATTGGAAACATTTATGACGTTTTTTGAGGTTGTCACTATCGCAAAGAACGCGCAAGTGGTCCCATAAATTTTAAACTATTAAATTCTGAAATTATACGGTTGAAGTTAAATTAATATTGATGTATTAGTATTTAAGCAGTACTGAACCTGAGATTATTGTTATAACTCTTCATATCTCTCCAAGTGTTCTCGGTCTTCAAACTAAGTACGTCCTCTAAATTTAATTAAAACTCTTCAGTTAATATGTTTGGTATTTGAATAGTGTATAAATTCAACACAGCTTTTGTAAACATCTTCTCAGTCATGTTCTGGTCCGTATACATGTATCTGTATCTGTTTGTTATTGATGTATGCAAATATTTTTTTAACTCGTTAATTGGTGATACCCTGCGTCCTATAAAATAGATATATAATTGTAATATTCTGCTTAACTAAAAGCGATTAGAATAATTTAAAGAAATGAAAATAGAAATTTGTAGAACAAGAAAAAAACTGTTCTTGATATAGTAGCCTCTTTATGCATTCGTGATGTAGGTTCGAATTCTTGAAATGGTGGAAGGGAGCCCGAGTCCATGTGGACGTGACGTCACAGATAGAAGGCAGCCAATCAGCTGTACCGATAAACGCTCCAAATTGTTTGAATTTCCTCTGAGGAAAACGGCAGGTGAAAGAAAAGCATAAAATTCCTACACTTCAAAGTTCATGTCAAAGTTGCAAATATAAGTCTTTGAATAATGGAAGGTACGAGGGTCAATCAAAAAATACGAAGACTTTTGTCATAGCTATGTAACTTAACGTCATATCATTACTAAATTTGGTAGACATAATTTAGCAACAGTTTCAAACAGTTTCCAAGAAAAAAGTTAATAAATTCCTTTATTTCTAAGAATTATTTAGAATCTAATCCTGCAAAAATGAGGTTACGGCGCACGGTCAAAATTTGTGTTATGTCAACAATAATTCATATAATGTTGAAAGTAATATCTCTATAAATTGGGCTTAAAAACAAATGATATTGAAACCTCAAATTAAGTTTTGTCTTGGTATTCAAAGTTCCAAACAATGACAGATTTGTCGAACAGATATTAGTAACTAAAGACAGATAGTCCTCTTTAAAATTGACTAAAATCATCGACGTCGCCGGACGTCACGGCGCAACGAGAGGTACAAACAAAATGGATTTAACCCAGGAAAAAGCCGACGCAAGCTGTGAAAATGCTAAATGGTGCAAAAAATAAGTCAACAATTATTTGCAAGTTTGTGTTTAACTGTAATAAATTTTGTGGGGGTGGTGATAATTGTATTTTGAATATAAAACAGTCCGAAAGAGAGTAGAATATCTGTAAATATTTGGTAAAAAAAAAAAGTAACGTCAACCGACTTCTAGGGTTATCCTTGCTGTAAACTAAGAGATACACGGTTATAGTCTGTCATAAGATATTTTTGCCGCATATTTTCTTAAATTATTCAATATTTATAAATACCTCTTGGTTCAGACGATGTTCATTCAATAGTATGAAAAAATCCCAAGAATTCCCCTTTGAAACGCCCCCTCTAGCTTGTCGGGTATCAGTACACGGCTAAAAATAAAAAGTCTACGAGGTTTTTCCATTGCCAAGGAGATGAAGACGCCCGGATGATAACGTTGAAAAATTGCGCGAGGTGTCCCGAGTATTTCCGAATGGAGAAAAGATGTCAACATTCCCCATTATAAATCTCCGTAGGAAATCTGTTTTCGTTCATGTGAATTTTTACGAGGGAAAAATGATAATGTGTGAATGAAGTTATCTTGGGAATTTTCCCTTTCATCGATTTTAATTGCACTTCAGTCACAGGTATGTGTATTTTTATTAAAAATCGTTCAAATATGCAGCATAAATATCTTGGGACAGACTATAGAAAATGAAAACTTTGAAGAACTAACTTATGATTCTCGAACAGATGTGTGCAAGTTAGATGTTAAGTGGTTCAGTGCCATTTTAAATTGTAAGGAGAAAGGCACAAGAGACTAAGCGTGATATGAAGATGAGGTATATCTATAACCTGTGCGTGTTTAATTTTGACGTCGTGTTTTGAACGTTACCGTGCGCCGTGGTGACAAAACATGTTGTTTTTAAAAAGGGGTAACAAAAATACCGTTTCATCAAATGGACTAAAACTTCGTATATCAATAACATTAGTGTTGGTGCACAGATTAATCTTTTAAGTATGACTCTCTTTAAAAATATATGATAGACAGCCACATTGTCTTCGTATTTTTTGATTGACCCTCGTACATCCTCATTGCTTTGACGGATGAAGAAAGTCTCATTTCTCTTTTTGAATAACAGTATTTTTGATTGCATATAGCCGTGGCAAACTGATACCCTACATAAGCTCTAGTAAATAAGTGTCCCCCATTTTTCTTGTTTGCTTAAAACATTCCCTTTGTTTTTACTGTTGAAGACATCAATCAAAACACATCAGATGACACATACCTGATCTTGTCTATTAGCCTTGCCTTTGGAGGAATTGTTGCTGTGATTGGGATTTCAGTTTTAGTCAATACCATTAGGAAGCGTGGATGCAGTATGTACAATGTTTTATATATATGAAACCATTTTCATATCTCTACCACTGTAAAAAATACATCTTTTCACATAACTTTCTGATTTCCTACTGCCGCAAGAAAAACTGTACAAATTTTGAAAAAGAACAACTCCTTTGTAACGAGGTCGGGGTTGTTTTGTTCTTAAATCTAATGAATGTTGAGCCACCATTCAAATCAGTTTCGTTTTAGAATTGATACGTCACAATTCATGTAGATTTAGAAAAATGATGTTTCTTCTTTTTCAGAGAATGTATGGGTAATCTTCATTTCAGGTGTGGGATTTTTAAAATTGTTATCCCTTATTTTCAGAGAGAATGTTACAAAGGAAACGATCGTCATCGGTTTCATTAACGATTATTGCAACAAAATGCTTTCCCTCCAAAACTATTAGAAAGTTAGAAAAAACAATCAGCGCAGAACTTAATATCAAATGCAAGAAATTATGCTTGTCACGACGGAACATTGTCCCAATTAACCAAATCTCAGCTGATATTGTGGTAGTGATTCTTTCAAGGAATAGTTTAGATCACATGTTAGCCCTATTCGAGAAACCAGATAAATTTAGCGAGAAAATTATAGTTTTTGCTAACGCCGATAATACAGAATACAAAGCATCGGTATTGCCTAGATATCCAACATTCGACATCAGCTATGACTGTGATAGGCTCATTAAATATCTTTCAATTAGCATGACATCTAAGAACCACGCATGTATGAAAAAGGAAGATGTGCCATCTGAGTTGTACGGACCGTGGTCGAATCGAGGTACAAGTGATTTATCTTTCCCAGATAAGGACAGAGAAAAGTCGATCGATGTTAACTCCATATCATATGCAATCGAAAGTGTTTCCCAAACCATCCCTCCGATAACACTGGCTAGGACCCCAGTTCCTTGTTATATTTACACCAGTCACTCTGACCTCGGCGACTCTGAGGTGTCCACCATATTTTCTGGTCGTTCCTGGTTTCTTCCTCCGGATAAAGACTCGGACGTGGACTCTGCTTACGTCACACAAAGTGAGTGCATGAAGCAAATTAATGATTCGTACGATGCCTCCAGGCGGACCAGGAGAAATAATCCCGGCTCACTAGATGTAGAAGCAGTGAGTCTGGGGGAACGCAGCGTGTAGGGATCTAACAAGGGATTCAACAAGAATCATATACAGATACATATAGACTTACAAATCACTTCGATATATCAGTTGTATTCGAGACATCAGTGTTCGAGATATCGAAGTTCAACTGTACAAGTATAAACAATATTATTGTTACTTGTCTTGTTTTTTTGTGTGTTTTTTTTGTGTGTTTGTTTTGTTTTGTTTTTGTTTTTTGTTTTATGGGGGATTTGTGGTAACTGTACATGAATTTGTTTATGAATAAGAATATATACGCATTGAGGTATATATAGGTCTGGAAGAGACAAAGGTATAAAGTATAAGGATTGAGGAAAAATACTTTTTATTGAGTCATTGGAAATCTTAAGGGCCTTATTTCGCCAAATTGCCAAAGTTAGATGCATTTTGAACAATCTTATTTTTTCAGTTTTTGACATGATCACGTACATGAAATTTCGTTGACGATTTTAGGCTTGTAAAGGGTAACAAAACGTGCGTAATATCTCTAATGTAAAGATTGTGGACATGATGAGGTTTGTAATTAGCTAGAGAGCATTTTCAAAATTTTCATCAAAAATAATCTTGAACATCTAGACAATCAATCTTTTTAAATACTAACTTTTATTTACTTTATTAATGGGGAATTTTTTCGGGTAATCTGTCATATGACAAATGCCTTTGTTTCTTTTCACTTTAGTTTTCAGTAAATGTGCAAATAAATTGAGGAAAATATTATACTCTTTTTGCATAATTTACGATATTGATAATTAGATGTTCGTGTAACATGGTTTAACAATATTTGTGTTATTTTATTTGTCAGTTTATCAGTTCCTTGTTGTATATATAGTTTTTGTATATATATTTTATTGTACAACAACTTTTTCAAAGAACTATTACAGCACTGTTTTCAAGTCCTTCTTTTTTGCAGTAATCTTTATATAAATCACTTTATTGATTCAGATAGTTTGTTTATTTTACATATATTAACTAAATCAAGGGATATAATATGGTGTTTATAGTATGATTATATTAGGATAATAAGCATATTATACACATTAAGATTTTGTTATACGTTATTCAAAATGTTTTGATATACATTGTGTATATATGATATAAATTTATCATTTCTTTTGTGTAACTGTATAAACGGAACATTAAAATATGTCATCCAAGGTCGTTACGACCGACAGAAACCTACATAACTGGCATTCTGTAACTTTGCCAAAAAGGAAATAAATGAATCATTGTCAAATTTTAAGTTGAAATCATTGTATAAAGTCGAAAGTTTAATTACTTTATTTCGTAGGAAAGATAAGAAAGATAGGATCTATGTGTTACATTCATATATTGCATCATGTAAATGTAGTGTATGTGATTTTATAACTTCAATTTTGTCCATCAAATGGATAGAAATATATAATGAACAAGAGTTCTTTTGATCATATTTAAAAGGGCTTGAAGTTCGTGGCCATTTTTAGTGTTTATTGATCTCCCTGAAAAGAAGAGGTCTTTATGAATATCTAAGAAAATGTTTAAAGTTCAAATTGTATGAAGTTTTCTTTGCT
The DNA here is from genome assembly GCF_025612915.1 of Magallana angulata. Lineage (NCBI taxonomy): Eukaryota > Metazoa > Mollusca > Bivalvia > Ostreida > Ostreidae > Magallana > Magallana angulata. The sequence continues at coordinate 59,721,336 of NC_069117.1, forward strand.
AAATAAAAGTTTATAGCTGAAAAAAGTATATCTAAAAATTTTGATTATATATGATGGGTAACTTGTTGACCACCTAGCCTCAATTATTATCAATTGTTTAAAAAAATTTATTATCTTAATTTTTGAAATGAACAGTTTGTTAATAGCAGTAATGAAGATAACAATCAAACTTATACAATGATTAAATGTAATATGCCGTGAATTTCTCATGACAATTTGGTTAAGTTTATTTGCAAAATTATAATTTTTCATTAAGTCTGTCATGACAAAAGTTATGCTATATAAAATTTGGTCATTCATATTTTGTGGTAAAATGGACATGTATAAGCAGGCTGATATTGAAGCAGAGGTCGTCTTGTACAAACGTAAGATTGCAATTTACTCTTTGTTCTGGTAAAATGAATTCAAGACTTATAATCTATCATAAATTATGTTGTTATACTTTCATGTTAAATACTGAAATCTGATTGGTTAAGACGCAGTTCATAATCCGTTCTATTACCCTCAGCGTTAGCAACGCACTTAGCAACGGGTAACATTAAAAAATGTAACATGCGCGAAAATTATGCGCGTACGGTTCGATGTAGATTTCACGTTATTCCTATATAAAAGCAGTAAAATTTTCTTAAAAATTAAGACATTCAGTATAACAAAATAAATAGTGCCTGTTTGGGAGGATAACAGTTGAAATTGACACCCCTCGAAAACCATTGTCAACCTCCGCTTCGCGTCGGTTGACAATGGTTTTCAATGGTTTTAATGATTATCATAACAGCACAGTTGGCAGTAACTGTTTGACCTATCAAATAATTCAACTCATCTTGTTTTTAAGAAACTGTTATTTCCTGATATTGATGCACATCTGATAGCTTCATAGATTCGGCTTCATAGTTTGTGTCCTTCTTAGATCTGAAAAGTTCAATGATATACAAAAAGGGTTAAAAAAAAGAAAAGAAATTTTATGTTAGTTTTAAAACATCTGACATTAATCGATACATACTATACTTATTATTGATTTTTTTAAAATAAAGATGAAATACAACAATTGATTACCTGGGTGACTTAGTTGTGTTTCCATCTGCACAAATTTGAGTTAGATTTTATTTTAGAAATCAATTAATCTTTCATACATAAATAAGTGATAAACTTAATTGTTGAGAATAATTGAAAATGACATAAATAAAAACCCTGTTCACCTTTTGTCTGTGATTGTCGATAAATCAAATAGATATTGGCAGCAACAGACAAAAATAGAAGGACACCGAAGGTTACCCCTAGGGCCACAGCTAGCCCTGATGAACCAAGAAAAAACAAAGTCCACCCATGGTTAAAACCAGTATAATCATATACTCTTGAAATTTCATTAATATTTGTTGAATATCAATTGTCTGTGATTTCGTTATATTTTGTTCATACACAAAAACGAAATGTTCATAGAAATAAAATGCATGTATTCAATACCATATAGCACTGATAGAATAGTTGGCCACGAAATTACGTTTCCTTGAAATTGTCATTTTATCAATAATACCACAGAAGGTACAGCTTTCTCACTTTGACAACCTACCTCTCTTTTTGATTTGACACGAGACAGTCGTGGAGCTGACGGATCCGTACCGGTTCACAGACACCACTCGGAACAAGTACCTGCTGTCTGGGGACAAGTGGTTCACCCTCACCGAATACACGTCTTCCTCTGTCGTGTTCACAGCGTCTGTTGCTGCGTTATAGAAGGGCCCATTAATTGCATCTGAAGCCCATTGTACAAAGGATGTTTGCTCCACAGAACCAGACGTTGATGTTGCCCATATAATATCGGCATGGTCGTAGCAGCAAACTGCTTTAATGAACTTTGGGGAAAGAGGCACAACTAGCAATTTAAATAAACATCTGTTTAAATTTATTCCAATTTCGAATATTATGAATTATTTTGATTGAATAATTCATGAATCTATAAGATTTTTTTAATGTAAGAAAAATACATAAAAGAATAAAAATATTATACATGTACATGTATATTATTTCAAAATAATTATGACTAGAGCGAAATCTACTTCCCACTTCAAGCACCATGTCATGAAGGAGATTCAAATGTATGATTTTCAATTTCTAAAAATTAGAAATCACCATACTATATGCATTTTAAATCTTGAACTCACAGAGAACATTGATGGCAACTGAAGCAACATTCGACCACCCAACACTGTTTCTGGCGCTACACTGCAGAGTATTGTTGCCCCTCAGTGAAACTCTATCAATACTTAAATACGATTCTCTTCCAACAATTTCAGGATTTCCTGGCACCGACCAGAGGTATTCCAGAATTACTACAGGGTTTGCCTTTACAACTTCACAGTTGACTTTTACTTTCCCGCCAATATTAACATTCAGGACTTTGGGAGATGCAATCCTGGTAACGGGTTTGTCTATTCGTGATTTAGAAAAAAACATTAATCTTTAAAAATTGTAATCGTGTAAATACATAAATTCAACAACTTGGAATAAAACATACAGAGAATATTCAGGACTGTAGCTGTAGTGAGCGAGTTGTTATTGTTGGTCGCCCGGCAACGTAATATTTTTGCGTCATCATTCTTGTCAGCCATCAGTTCCAATTTTTGGTTGGTCCCATTAACTTCAGTTTCCCCGATAAACCATTGGATGATGGGGGCGGGGTAGGCATCACTATTTACAGAGCACGTAACCAACGTCCTTGTGCCTTCTGCCAAGGTTAACGGATTTTTGTTTGGTGAAAGAGACAAGTTCCGAACAAATACTTAAAATGAAAAAAAAAATTCAAAACTGCTAAAACTGTACCCATTCAAAATCAATGGAAATGTTATTGTTTATGGATTTAACTGACTTAGATATATTTCAAAATTTATGAAAGTTTTTATTGAAAAGTTTATTCTTAGGTTTTCATATTCATTAATGCTTGTAGGAATTACCAGTCTCTAAAAAAAACTTTCATAAAATTACCTGCAATTTTGAGTTGTACAACCTTGCTTTTGTAACTTTCATCCCCGAAGTAACCACATCGCCAGTCTGAGCTTTCTTCGTATTTCGTCATGCTTGCAGGAGGAATTGATAGAGAAAATACATTTTCGGAGACACAGTGAAGCTCATACCTTGAACTTTGAGGATTAGAAAGACATGTACCGTCAGAATTCCATCCAACAGTTCCAACAAGGATACTGTTCCTTGTAAATTTAACAACAGTATACTTTTGGTCTACTGGTGTAAAAATGGAGCACGTCCACGAATATGCCTTTCCTAGTATTGCTGCTGGAAGTGAACTAGTTAGGTTATATTGTCCTGGAATTAAAATTTCACGAAAAATATTAACTCTGTAAAGATAACTTTTTTGTCGTCAGCAATGATTGAAATGATAAAATGATTAGCTATTGTATGATCCACGTCTTACCTACAGAGCTGTTGTATGCGCTCAATATCATTAAGAGTATAAAAAGCAATCCGATGTTATCCATATTTATATTTCAGAAAGATATAAACATTATTAAATACATTTTACAATTTGTGATTCAACGATTTAAAAAAAATGTCCTGGTCTGTCTAAGAGTTTAAAGCGTTATAACTCCAAATTCAACCTTTGCTCTTGATGCAATGTGTTACGGACGTCAGTATGATTATACATGAATCTCATTATGATAAAAAGTATATCCGCTCCAAGGGTAAAACACTCCAAGTCAAAGCAATTAACTCAGAGCCCACGATAAAATTCTAAAAATTTGAATGCTTTCCTTGGGACTTGAAATTAAAAAAAAAATGGAATATTTAAAAAAACAATTCAATAAGAAAACAGCTCTTTTACGACGGCTAGGTATTTGTGAATTAAAATTTAATATTTCCCTCAGATTAAAATAGATGTAGCATATTGTACAGATACCCGTATTGATTCTTTGTTCTTTCATGGTTTGATACTCTGTCATTTTTTATCACTTAGACATGACGATATTGATGTTTATTGTAATTGTTTATTTCCCGTTCCGTAATAACCTTGTCAAAGGTTTTAAAATCGACAGGTGCATATTTTTTATTCATTCATATTATATATCAATCAAAAATACTTTATTCATCTGAGAATAAATAACGGTTGAAAATGTCCAATTCATTGATTTGGTTTAATTGTAACAAAAAATAATCATTCTTGTTGAGCTTTTTTATCGCTGGATATAAATTTATCCCATGATTATCACACATCAGGCTCTATCAGTGGTGATTATATTAATGCACATGCACTTTTAAGTTGCACAAAAGTATAACTTACCAGTGTCACCATAAATCAGTGAACATAAAGTTTAAATGACCATCAATTCGAAACTTAATTTTACCAATAACAAATTATTGTGAAAAATATACTATATTCCTTTTTTTACTTATTCAATTCACATGTGATATTTATCAGCTCTTTTAAACTTAAAGAAAAATATCAAAAACATCCAAGTATGTCATAACTTTCATGTCATCATGCTTTTGTTCAGTATAATCATTATAATTAAGAACACTAGACACCTTGTTCATTGGTCTCATTGTTGCAAACCCGGACAGGAAAATAGTACATATAATAGTCTGTATAATTTCTTTAAATTGAACGTTAACCCCCGTGATGTTTGGGTGGTCTGGATGGGATGTACATCTGGGTCTTGGTGTAACTGGGAACTGGGCAGTAAGTCGGTAAACCGATTGTTTTTAACTGGGGACCCCGGCCATTTGGTCAGGGTTTCCAACTGAGTTTGTGTTGTTTCCATAAGTTGCCTCTCTTTTGACGCAACAAAGAAACCCGTATCGGTGACTTTGTCCAGACTCTAGCAAGTGTGTATCTTGAGCTGTAGAAGTCTTCGGCCGGGACTGTCATCCATGTAGCCAAGCTCTTCAAACATTGGTTTGACGTTGTCGATTCCGTTTTGGATCAAGTTGTTGTGGTCTGTCACCAGTGCTCTTATTGCGTCCATCGGTAGGTTGAAGTCTCCACTAATCAACAACTCAGTTTCCGTCTGCAATGCTAGATACTGCGCCAACAGCACGATTTGTCTCCCGTTTTTATAAAAGACTTGTGGACCTTTTTCTACTGTCAGTTTCCAATGCCATGCTACGCAGTTGAACATTTTGACGACCGAATTTGTAGGAGCTAGTGAGTATACGTCTACCATTTGAGCCAGGACTTTGTCAACATCACAGCAAGTTGAATGGTGTTGATTGGACTTTCAGGCGCGAGGAGTCGTGAAGAAGGACCGTCTTGTTGTGGGCGTGATCCAGAAACTCCTGTGAGCTGGTCTGAGTTATTGTATCTGGATCACGCTTGTCTCCAGGGAGAAACATGTTATCGTTTTCAACTATGTCTTGTAGATTTGCACTACGGAAATCCTTAAAGAACACCCCTTTCCGACCCGATACGTTCTTGCTCAGTATTCTTAAAACTTTATTCGTGTCCCATGGCCAATTTTTTTTTTACCGAAGTTTGAAAAGATTTTTAACAGTAAGTTTTCTAGACGATTTTGTAATTAAATATGATATTACTTTAAGAATAGATTTGCATAATCTATTTTTTTTTCATTCTGAATTTTTCTTCATTCTAAGCATAGTGAACGTCAACTTTCATATTTAATTTATTGATTAAAGTGACATTTTAGCGATTTTGACTCACAATTTTTAATTTCTTTTTACTTTATCATTTCTGAGACAAAAACGTCAGATTAAAGGGGGAATACAGACCTTAGAATTCTTTGTTACATAATTAAAACTCTAGCCACGTTTTGTGTACTAATACATGTGTAACTAAATGCGCTTTTAAAGAATCACCATATTTTTAAAGTTATGAATCGTGAAAAACAAAAATATTTACCTGAAACAATAATCTTTTTATAAAATGGGGTTTTCATAAAAAGAATCAAAACTAGGTTGGTTTACACGTCGTTTTGCGTTAAGTTACCGATATAATTACCGTAGTTTTAATTTTCTGAACATATTTGTTACATTTGACTATAGGAGTTCGAAACAAGTATAAATATATTACTATTTATAGAATGAACGATCTTTACTTAATTTGAAGATGATGTTCAATATGTCTTATTAAATCTTATGATTAAAAGCCATAATAAATTTACTCTTTGGAAATTAATTACAAGTTGACAGCTGTCCAATCGCTTTATGTTTTTCATGATAAGATATTGTTTACTTTGATATCATTAAGAAAGATAAGTAAGGTACATAATCAGCCCGGTGACAACTTTTCATTGCAAAATTCACTCGTTGAAAAAAATATCTTAAGAAATCGATAATGTATTGTAAGCAATTTGGTTCGAGATGAACACCTTATTGATACAAATGTAAATACTGTCAGTAGATGAGAGCTTTGTAAAACACACAACTAAGAAAAATTTGGTTAATATGCCCACATAAAACTCTGTCTAACATGCTCATTCAAAAATGTCTTCAGCGTTATGATTTCTGTGGAACGATAATAATGAACATGGTTCTTTGATAATTCGTTTAAAAAACCAAACAAACAAACAAACAAAAAACTACAACAAAACAGCCCACAAAATCAAATTCAAGGAAATGAGAATTCAAAAATTCAACTGGTCCATTGTAATGTTCCCCTAATAAAGGTAATAATTTTTTACGATGTGTTCCGCAGAAAAAATATACATGTATTTTGCAGCGGTTTGTTAAGGTTGTTCGAGACACCACCCTAATGTGACGTATTTCCGATCCAAATAAACAATAAAATCAAGTATTGATTTATAGTTTTTTTCTTTCCTTATATTATTAACTAACAGCGTAGCGCAATTGTTTAGAGCATAAACTATGAATCTGTAAGTCATTGCAAAATTTAAGATATATGGCATATTTTCAAAATTGAACAACACCCAATGGAAATTTAACTGATCCCGACTTGAATGATAGAAAATTGAAAAACATTTAACAATTTCACCCAAAAACTAGGATGTTTGGTTGTAATGTGGTTTGTAAATTAGAAGAACAATTAAAACTTTAATTGATTTCTTTAATATATGAAGAAATATTGTTGATTTTCAATTAATAATTTAAAAAGTGATTGCCTTATATTTCTTCTCCATAAGACACGTCTTTTTAAAAGATTTTCTCCATAGGTTTGAAAAATATGAACAACAGATTTTATTTACATAATTTTATATCAAAAAATTGTTTATTAGATATTTATTATTTACATTTATTCACATCAGAATTTAACTTTTACAGTGCGTTACTTGCAAACAAAACAGATTTCCATCTTTTCGTAAAACTACGAAAAATTCGTATAAAAAGATTCAGGACATATACCCTTCTTTGAACAACGCAATCTTGCTTCAGAAATGATACTCTAACGATCCATAAAATAAAAGTTTGGTGTAACATGCCACCTTAAACTATTTTTGATACTGTGAAATTTGAAAATTCTAAAACAGTGAAAGTATTTCGTCTTTTGTGTTCTTTTATCCACATCAATATTGACAGGTGTCCCATACCACCTTAATTGGTATTCATTCAAAAGTCGGATGTTTTAAAATGTTCAAAAATGTTAAAAACACACTTTCTGAACAAACACAAAATACAAATATCATCGAACAAATATAACACATCGATAATAACTATGAATGCACACACGATGTTTTTATAAAAACCGTTTAAACTTTTATAAAGAAAACTTTACTACCACCCCCCCCCCAAAAAAAAAAAAACTAAAACAAAACAAAAAACAAGCAAACAAACAAAAAACCCCAATGAATTAATATTATTGTAATAGTCCATATTTCTTCTTTTATACAAAGGGTTTCTTAACCTTTACAAACTTGTTGCTGAACTGATCAGAGAAAGACACAATAAAGTTTAGTAGATCCTTATGTTGACTTCCAGTTTTTTCCCTGCTTGGACATCTCAAGTTGTAACTTGTACGATGCAGCTACCTCTGGTTTGCGTGGATCACTATCATTAAGTACAAAAATTATAAACGAATGGTATCAAATTGGTGGAAATATGATAATTTTTTATCTCATATCGTATATGCCTCATTTGTAAAACAGCCATACCACAGTATTAAATCATATTGATCTTTGTATCCGAATCTGTAGTTGCTTTTATTTCCATTTGGCCATCTCACCTGCTCACATAAACAATTGTAAAAAATATTGACCATATCAACCTGGTGAATGGAATTTGTTACAAGAAGTGGATAAATGTTTTAATAATTTTGTTGACTGAATCTTATAGAAAATGAAATTGATGTAAACTGCAACAAATTATGAATCATAAGTCTTTTTCGTGTTCAAATATTTACATTCTTAGTGTACCCTTTTCAAAATTAAATATGTACTATAAATCGTTACACATACATTTTCTTTAAAAGTTTTATAGTCCAAATCATTAACCAAAATTCTGTGAGACAATTTGATGTTTCTTTAGAAGTGTAGAAAAATTTTCGAACATTGAATTTACATTTGATTTTGGGAAAAAGGAGCATTAATTATTTTTTTTATGATAAACATTAGTAAACGTGTTCTACACCCAGTTTTGACTTCTTAACATATCCTTCTCTTATACAGTACAATACAGTAGAAACTTTTTTCGAACATTGAATTTACTTTTGGTTTTGTAAAAAAGGTACATTATTTTTTTTTATGATAAACATTAGACTTCTCACATATACTTCTCCTCTGGATTTTATCCGGTACACAGTTCCAATACTGTCTTCGCTACCATTTTGATTGCCCCATTGCCAGTCAGGTCCTGGAGAAAACTTATTTTGAGTCATTTAAGCAATGAAAAACAAACAATGACTTTTAAAAAACTGGGACAGTAACGAATTTTTTCCGTACCTTTGCACACTAGACACCCAATCGCTATTTGTTGATTTTCTGGAATATTTCTGGGCTCATTACACACTTGAAGATCATAGTTTTCCGAAATTCCATTGTGTCCGAATCGATATGAAAATTGTTTACCATTGTCCCATTCAACATTTAACCAGCCGACTAAAATGTATACCGTTAAATTGAGTTATTTTGATAGAAGGTTACAAAATCCTGTTACTGTTAAACACAAACGTTCAAGTCATACATAAGTTGATTAACGTTCCAGTTAAGACACCCATATCCATCCCAAACCAAATAGAAATAAAACGTACTAAAAAAACCTTAACAAAACTGGTGGTCCGAACACGGCATATTGGTATTCATTTTGAAGACTTTCTTAGAGTAAAACTTCAAAAATAAAAGTTATATAGAAATCCCATGTCATCTTCCACAACTTTATTTATTTTCAATTTCCATTTTATTTCTGACATACTCAAATAGAAGGAATGAACCTTAATCATGTTTGATAAAAGTGCTATTTGTATCTAATTTTGATCACTTTTTAATGGAGGCGTTTGCAAGAATACAGCACGTTTAAGAAGGTATTGCCATTTCAGTTTTAATTAAAATACTTCAATAAGTAGAGAAAGAAAGCGTATGAGCCTAGCATCAGCATATTTTGACCACATTATGTAAATAGTTACATGTAACTAGCTCTATTATTTCAAAACAGTGCAATGGCATTGCATCTCTCAATTATATCTCTATTTATTGTTTACATTATGTTAAGGCTTATGCCTTTTACCTACCTTGCTACATTTAAAAGTTTAGCTAATGATTTTATATTAATAATCTAATTAGACTTTGACTCGTGCGTGCACGGGTTAACATTGCATATCGGACGTTTACGAAATAGGTACATCGACACACCTTATTATTGACATTAACATAACAAAGCTATACGCCTACAATATTGCTATCATTTTCACTACACTTTCCTTAGTTTTAATAATCTAACTGTATCTCGGGAAAGCCCCTCACCACAGTTAGAATGCCTCCTTTATACCCGTAATGTGGCAGAAAAGTGCAGAATCGCTCCAGAAAGTAAATGAAGTTGCCTTGAAAATAATAGTCAAATTCATCACAACAAACCTTTTTGAGACGGCAAATACCTTTCAACTAAAAATTTTAATCCATAGAATGGAAGAATTCAACACCTTTTCACCAACGTACACGTATTTTCTTTGTAAAACTGAGTCCGTAGGACATTATTCATTTTTTCGATAAAACATATTCTATCTTCACTCTCCTAACAAATATATTGTTACTTTTTTGCATGTAATCAAATATTTTTTGTCATCACGGAGACCAAAGTAAGTACTTAGTTAAAATGTATATTTGTTATTTTATACTTTCTCTCATAAGAAATCATTAATATATATGAACAGAATATATAGTAAAAGTCCAATGAAAATTTACCCGTATTTGTATTATTATTTCTGAATTATTTATTATTTGTATTTGTATTATTTATTCATGCAGATGTGATATTGTGGAAACAAATACTAAAGATCCCGTTAGCGTTAATGTATTACGCAAGCGCAAGATTTTAAAATCCAAAAAATCCAGGTGATTTCCGGGATTTTTTGAGGAATTTCGTTGATTATTAATTAGTGAAACTTAACTGAGAAAAAATAAAAACAAATTGGTAATCTTCCAAGTACCAATGATGTTTGAAATATATAAAACAAAAGACAGTATTCTTCCGATTTCTCTGTATTAAAGACCAACTATTCGAGTCTATTATTTTAATATAGTAGTATAAATATGTATTTTCCTTCAGACTGTTCTTCAATATCGCCTATTCACAGTTAAACCACCCCTTAAACATTCTACATGTAACCCCTTTGCATGAGGAACTACTTGTATGAAGAATTATGCCTGTGAAATGATAAAAAATATATATGACCGTATAATTTTATCACTTAACATTTTATCTTCACCTACATATTTTTCATTGAAATGACACCAAAATATAGCATAAGTAATCTGAAACATTCTGTAGTAGTATAGTATGCCTCTTTTGACATTAGTTCACAAATTGAACACTAATTAATCGTTTAATCTTATTTTCTATAAAGAAAAGGTTTCGATATTGTTTTCTATTGTTCTTTCATCAACTTTGACTTCTATCTTAACCCAACCCCCAACCCCCCCCCCCCCCCAACTTAGGGTCCCTTCCTAACGCCTGGCAGTCATGATTTCTATCATATATAGGGAATCCAGATAAAGTATTGATATTACAGACTATTTTAGTAAATTTTCGTTAATCCATCCTATTTTCATTCTTTCCTAATTATATCTCTTGGAAGAAGTCTTCCTTTTTATTATATTTAAAACAAATAAATTATTATTGTGACTAATATTGATACAATCACCCGGAAAGTAAGATTATTCATATTTTGAATTTACAAAGTAAAATTAGAAAAAAAATCAATCCAACTCCAAATCCAAATTCCGACAATGTCCTTCCTGGGCATAATTATTAATTATGAACCTACAGTGCAAAGAACTGCTTACGCTAACGCCCGTTTCCCGCCTACATTTTACATCCAGATATTGCGGAATTTAAGTAAGATAATCAAAAACAAAGATATCTATTAAAAAGTATAATCAATTCATAATTGATTTATATCAAAAATAAAATTTGTAGTTGAATTAAGAATTTTTTAACAAACGTTTTACTTACGCGAGGGGGAGGGGTCTAGTGTCTAAAATTTCTTTATTCAAATCGGTCACTGTTGAGTTAGGAGATTAAGCGGTCCTAATAATCACATGAAAACGTTCAATATTAAAGTAAATTTTCATTTTAATTCATATTTGTTAATTAATATCCCCCCCCCCTCGTTGAAACAACAAACCCTTTAGTGCGAATATGCTAAATAACAATATACAAAAACCCTCAAAAGGAATTTTTGTCTTACAGAGAGGGTTTGGGGGGGATCTGTTTTTTTAAATCCGTTTTCCGTTATTTACTATTATGGAATTAGCTATTTTAACCGAATATACAATGTTATATCTCTGTATTTGACCGAATCATTGATATTTTATGTATATATAAATGTATCATAAAAAATAAATTTAATTAGACAATTATAAATAATTGACCTTTTAGCTAGGCGACTAGACAATGCTTACCGTTCGCAGTTCTTACAATGTATATTTGAACGATTTGTTTTACCAGCATTTTTGGATATAGATGTGATTTCAACAAATGCTTTTGAAGAACAACTTCTAATCAAAAAATTGTTTATTTTATATTTGTGAAATGAAAAAAGGCAAAAACACCTTCTTCTGAATGTCCTGTCACTGTTCCAACACCATAGTCATCCTGGTTTTCATAATTCCAGTGTCTTCCTCTTCTTACTCTCGTACCAGCACAAGGCATATCCGAATATCGTTCTTTAAATCTGTCTTCTGAAACGTCATTATCATCTCCATATACTTCTCTTTCATTCAAAATTTCACATACTTGATTCTAAAACAAAGAGGGATTGCAGAGAGAAAATATTTCTATGCTTCATATAAATCATTAGTTAAATGGGTTATAATTCGTCCAATACATTTTTACTTCGAACTTACAATGTCATCTTCACTTCCACCAAACTTTGAACATTCACCTTTCACGATTGTTTCTGTGATAGTCTCGTCGGGAAACCTTCTGAGAAGACTACCAGCAACATACTACAATAAAATACACAACCAAAAATGGCTTTTTCGCTTTTAGAGAAAAATAGATCGCGTTTTATTATAACACAAATTTGAATTTCTTACAAAACAGAGAGATAATCTTGCGTATTGACGAGCATCCGTCCATCCAATGAGTCGACCCCCTCTTGCGGCTAAAGCTAATTCTCCTAATAGGCACTTGGATTTTAAAGAGGTAACATTGATATGATTATTTAAATTAATCAAAGAGTTGCGACTTTTGCCTTTATGCATTTTATCAGAATCAATGATTCATATACTTATCTAATATGTAACGACTATTTAGCAATAAATTCTGCCGCTTCATTATCAAACTTAGGCTTTGATATTAATGAATCACTATTTGATTTTTAAAAAATGCTTCAAGTCGGTTTCGCGTAAATAAGGATAGTTTTAAAAAGACTTAACATATAATGACTAGTTTGAAATTCAACGTTTCTTACACAATTTGGACTTTTACCAACTGGAATGAATGTGAAAGGGTTCATTTTCCCTTGATGTTCAACCAACCGCAATAGTCTGTTAAAAGTCTAAATCAATGAAAACATTGTCAAACTTACAATACAAGCTTAATTAAGATCGATAAATACTATTTTAACTCTAGATCAGGAATATTTATCGTTTCACTCCTAACAGGTAGACATTAAAACATAGGGGAAAAGTCCTTAGTTAACTTGGTTGTCGCAATACACTTACTGTAATGAATTTTAGTTTATAAAGTTTGTTTTAAAAAATCAATGCAGGTCACAATTAATCTCGCTTTGCAGTTTTAATTTTGCAATATTTCATCTTTTTTTTCTAACCATCTTGGTTATTTTTAAAGTAAAAATACTTATTTTGATCTCTATTGATGAATTAGAAAATACTCTTGAAGCGCATGCCTCAGTATCTTTTGTTGTCTCTAAAGTTTCAATAGGACTTGACATATCTAGATTTGTAGGGTTCCCGTCAGAAATCACCACGACTCTGCCTCGGATATAGAGAGGATCTATAAATGCCGTATGTCCTACGATGATAGGAATATTTTACAAAGAAATACAGTGCGATATTGTGTACAAATATATTTCAATCAGGCTGTTGTTTTTTTTATTCAATACCTCCTCCAAATTTTATGCATGCATATGATAAAATGATTCCTGCTTCTAAAGGCGATGGTCCTTCATATTCGATGTTATCTATTTGAGGTAAAAGAAACAAATTTAGATGAAGGTCATAAATTTGAAGCGATGGTAAAAGTTATCATCCAGTACTAAATTCTACGTAGAATATAATAACAATTTAATGTTATGTTAAGGAATGGCGACTTAATAGCGTTTACTTACCAAGGCATTTTTTGATAGAATAATAATTGTGTGAAAAATAATGAAGAAATTTCACTTCCTTTCCACATCCTATGACAGCGACGTTTTCATCCAAATGCAAAGATTCGTATTCTGAAGAATAAAATATATTTGTTTATGTTTATGTTGTTTATGAGGTGCATAAAAGTAAGTTGCAAAGCTGTTTGTCATTTAAATTAATCGGTGTTTGTGTGCCCTGCTGTTGATTGAACTCTAACAAAATATAAATTATGTAAAAATGAGCAAGCAAATAACAAGATGTGTCAATTAGGAATATAAACAACAAATATTTATTTTACGCTCCGAGTAGATGAATATGTTCATCTAAATTATCTAAACAATTACAAAAAGGCTATACCTAAAATGAATTCTAAATTTTTAGGAAATTATAATGACTAAACACAAATGTGGAACATTCAGATAAGGGAAGACTATTTGTAAATGTAGAGAGATTTTAAATAGATAAGAAATTTCATTCTGCGAAACTATGTTTTCTAGGAGTTTTGATATCATGAACTAATGTAGTGACATGTAAATTATATTCAACATGGACGGAAATTATGTATGTTTTATATTGAAAAACCAGGAAAAGTTTGAGCCAAAAGGATAGTTTACCGTTTAAGATAGCTGACATGGCCATTTTCATCTGTCGACCTCCCTCTCCCGCCATGCTTTCTGATGTATCCAGTATAAAAACGGAACAGATTCCTTTTCCATGTTGACGTTTTCTCTGAATATCTTTTAAATAATGGTTCAACCAAACGTTTAGAGGAAATCAAATTATAATGACAATAATGATCGTCTAAAGGGTGATTGAAAGCTAACTGAGAGTAGAATTAACAATGATACTACGTTATTTAGCCTTTTTGAAGAAATTTAAAGAATATTTCTGTAACTGAAAAGCACCAACTTGCAAAAAATTCTCCCAGTGAATGATTTTAAACTTTATGAACTTGACGAATAATATGCATATCCCATACATACTTTCAATTGCTTCCTCATGAGCTCTCTTTATCCAAACAGCCTCTGCCAGGCGAGTTTCCATAATTCGAATCTTTTAAACGGTTAAGTAGAATTTTGAAAAAATTTCAGATTTATCAAGGAGTATGTTTTTCAGATAAATGAAATAAATAAATCTCTATGTCCGTATGCTATATTGGGATTTGTATTCAAATTTCCTGCTTAGCTAAACTTGAGGAAAGTAAAAACATTAAAATTTTTAAAAATGATTTAAATATTAACAGCTGAAGGTAAATTTCATTTAAATTTTATATGTTTTGAATAGTCACACTTTTAGAAGAATGTCAATCAACAATATTTGGATTCGAGTGAATACTGGAACATATACTCTCTGCAATAATTTGAGCTTCTTGCAGAAAACGTATTTTTACGGAATTTATCATACGTGACACAGTATCTTTTACATTTGATGTTTAAATATAACACTTGATAATAGAGTTATTATTATTTGTATTGGGGATTCTCGAGTGGGTTTCAAGACTTGTTATTTCATTAAAAAAGAAACAAGTTGGTCAGGCATTTGTGTCAAATTTTTATTGTAAGTTTTACATACATGTAGTTAAAAAAAAAAGAACTTCACAATAAAGTGATAGATTAAACATTATGGTTGGAGAAACACCTTATCAATAAATATATTAAATCAAAGTACTAAAAGTACTGATAGGCGGAGGCATAATTTCGGAGGAAATTAAATTAATGACAATATATGATTTTTTTTATTTAATGAAAAAACGGCGCGCTTACCGCTTATCATGTTAGAATACTCCCGACGCGGTTTAGTATTATGGCAATTTGAGGTCGCAAGGATATTTTTCAGGTTGACATCAGAGTCAGGTAGATAATATTAAAATAATCTCTTACAATGTTCTCTTATTTTAACCTTATAAGATTGTTATATTACTACTTAAAGGTGCTTATTATTTACAAAAAAGAAGGAGGAAATTATTTTGCATCACAAAACAACATGGGAAACTGTACATCTGTTCGTGTGTATATTTAGTTTAAGTCGATATTATTTCCTGTGTTTAGTGATTTGCAAACCAAAGGTAGAAAACGACATGTCCTAGAGGTTTTCAAATCTGTACAAGACAAAAGATAACGTCTAAATTGCAAACTACTTCGTCTAACGGTACAACCCCTCCCCCCTTTCTATCTTACAGAAGGGGTTTCTTGATTAATGAGTGTCGTCGATCCAGATATTATCTTATTATGATCGTTATGAGAGAGAGAGAGAGAGAGAGAGAGAGAGAGAGAGAGAGAGAGTTTTAGGCGTAATATTGCGTTCATTCATTTGAAATATACAAATATTAAACATATGTATATTCATAAAATTAGTATCCACAAAAGAATATAGTACATTGTGATTGAATCCAGCATGCAGTTTCAGTCCGAGTCCACGTGTTACCCCTGTTAATCAAATCAACGCGCGATGTACACCACGTGTTCCTTCCAAGATAAGGGAACATGTTTCGTTCTTATAGTTTTCATTTCAAGTAAGGAGATCAAAGAAGTATACCTAACAAAAAAGTATTTTACACTGTTTGTGAGGTTTGATTTCAAGAAAAGAGAAAGGCAGCATGCTTAACAATGAAGTATTCTACACGGTTTGTGCTGTTTGATTTAAAGATTGATATACTGTGGTTTCATCAATATT
This sequence comes from Magallana angulata, assembly GCF_025612915.1. Classification (NCBI taxonomy): domain Eukaryota; kingdom Metazoa; phylum Mollusca; class Bivalvia; order Ostreida; family Ostreidae; genus Magallana; species Magallana angulata. The sequence goes on from NC_069117.1 coordinate 59,737,949, forward strand.
CGTTGAATACCAATTTTTGTGGATTTCGTTTTTAAGTTTATCCATGAAATTAAATGTTCATTGAAGCGCAGTTTCTACTATGAATTTGTATTGAAAGGATCATTGGCCACGAATTTACGTATCCTTGAACATGAGACTTTCACTTTATCCACGAAAATTGATACCCTTGAATATTAATGAAACCACAGTACTGTGTTTGTGAAGTTTAATTCGTATACTTCTTTTTTCTTAGCAGAAATCTCTCTCTCCCTCTATGGCTATTGTTTGCATCATATAAACGATTTTTGTCAATTCTATCTATTTTTTTCACGCGCGATGCTCTTATCGGCTTGTAAAAACATTCATTGAATCTCATAATTATTCATTATATCGTCCACCGCTAGATGGTGCTTAAGGAATCCTCATTATTTGACGTCACGGGCAAGACAATCACAATACAGCAAAACTCGGATATAACGAACACGGATATAGCGAATTTACGCCTAATAATGAATTATTATTCGTGTCCCGGTAAATTTCTTATATAAACCTAAAGAAAATTGTTGTATATAACGAACACGGCTATAACGAATTTACGGCTATAACGAAGTAATTTTAAGACCCCCGCTGGCAAAATTTTAACGTATTTATATCATTTTTATAATGAATTTCTTCCATTTCATTGAAGAAACATGCAAATTTAAGATGCATATATTAAATACGAATATTCAAATAGTATACGGATTTTTTTTAAAAAATTGAAATGAAATGGTTATATTTACATTTTTTGTAAATTACGGTAAAACTAATTTTATAATTTACGATAGCTTAGAAAACTGTTAGCCGTTAAAACCCTTAATTATTTTATAACGCATTCGCTATAATAGTTTTTACGAATTCGTTATAAACGTATTGCGAATTAAGGCTATAACGAAGTTTTTTCTATGGTCCCTTGAAATTCGTTATAAACGAGTTTTGCTGTATATGGAGGCTGTTATACAGCCTCCGTCTAATAATGACTTGAAAATGATAAAATAAGAGCATTATGTGAAGTATTCTACTCGGAATATTTTGATAAAATGCCCATACAAAGCAACAACGAGCCTGCACAAAATATAATGCCTTTATCAAGGAATTATTAGAATCTGCTGTTTCTTGATTTCAATTGGTTTCAGTGATAACCTAAATCAACAATATTACGTTTTCAAATATATTTGAACCAGAATAATAAAAATGTATTGTCACAATTTAAGCTGAAAATGTGTTCTATTGTTTTTCAAATTAATTGCTGCCAATGCTTTGCTTAAGACATTTGAATGGGTCACTATATCTTTATTATCAGTTGTCGATTTAACATTAAAAAAATTGCACAGACAAGTATTGTGCCATGATTTTGATAACATGGTCTGTATATTCAAGTTGGTAAAAAAAATAGTTTTAATTAAAATAATACTATTTGCAAGCCATCGATAACTACAAATTTATTTAGTAATCTAAAGGTAAACAAAACAATTACACAAGGCTTATTTACGTTAAAAATAGTTATATTATTTTACAAGTTTCCTATCTATTTCTTAAGCAAACCGATTGTAATTCACATCGCTAGAGATAATGACAGTGCTGAAATCTGCACGATCCAGTTCTAAGCAGTTAATCGGTTTGTCGAAACCTTGAGCATTTTTACAAAAATTACGGACTGCATGGAATAATCATGATGGTGTCAGACTCAAATTTCCATATATGACGATTTGTCTGTTTCTTTTATATAACGTACTGATGTACATTATTGATTATCACCAATAATTTAGTTACTTTCATGAAAATTTTATTATAAATTAAATAATTTATCAAACGAAAAATGTATATAAAAATAATTTTATCTCTTTGATTCTTGCAGGTAGCTATTATTGCCGAAAAAATACAAAACTAAAGAAAGATTTATTGTTTAAATAAATACTGCTTCTCAATTTAAAAATGACAACAGACAAAAAAATTTTTGTTAAAGATTGGGAATACTTTCGTTAACATTGTTATCTAAAAAGGAAACAGCTATAATTAAATCGTTCATATTGTGTTTACGCCAAATTAAATTGTTCAATCCTGCCCGAAGTCGAAGGGTTTTTTGGGTTTTTTTTTTTAGATTTTTTCAGACGACAATATTAGATGTTTCAGATTTTTCATTGGTTGAACTATCCCTTTTAAAATCATTCAATATTCTATGTAAATAAATTTCAATAAAACTAAAACATAAGCAGCTGTGCATACTGAACATTTTTAAAGATGTCTCACATAACATACGAGTTTACATTAACACGAGTTCACATAAATATACGTGTACACTTTCCTTAAAGTTCAAATTTAATAGGCAATCAACAGTTGACACAATGTGCTTAAACTTACAAATCGAGAAACTTACAGCACTAGTCAATTTGATATCAAATTCATTTTAAGCAATTCTCTTATATTGTTCTTAATGATAAATGACAAAAACAAACCGTCAACCATCTCAAAAATCCATAAAACGAAATACAAATTCAAAGCAGATCAACACGGACCTCCAAATAGATAGAGGTAGGATCAGGTATCTAGGAGGAGTGAGAATGTGCTCTTTTTCGTAATCGGGAACCCCCCCCCCCCCGAAAAGTCCGTAGACAATTGGGTGATTAATTATGGATTTAGCAATTAGTATGAAAAACGTCAGTAAGCATGCGACCCAGTGGAAGATTGTATTTGCTGACAAGGTCGTTGTATCAACCATAGAACTTAAATGATTTACATCACATTTTCAAATTCAATTTAGCGGTATCATTTTTAATGACCACCAAGTAGACTGTATTATTAACACGACTCATTTCTTATTTTGCAGACATTTTGGATTTTTCCTTCAGGTACGTTTCAAGTTGTAACTTGTAAGATGCTTTTACCTCTGGATCTCTTGGGTCACTATCGGCGGTTAAAACAAAAAAAAACTATTCAATATCATTTGTCAATTTTAAAGTAACAAAAATAACTATTATACCATATTTACTGTCTACTGACAAATAGCCTTACCACATTATTAAATCATATCTATCTTTGTATCCGAATCTATAATTACTTTTTGTACCATTCGGCCATCTCACCTGCTCATAAAGATAAAATACAAGAGAAAAAGAATTAAATGCTTAGTTGACGAGATAACGCCACATTCAAAGACACATGTAGTGATATATTTGTTGGCTGTATCAAATTGATACATCCAAGATGTCTTTGTGCAATATCACTTAACGGAGCAACGGTGGATTTCGTGACGAAGATACAATTAAATATTACCGGAGCTTTACCACATAAAGTGCAGCCCAATCACATCAAACTAATCATGGCAGTTAAATGTAATTAATACAAATAATGATATTATTTATTTCAAACTTGTGTAAAAAGAGCATCAATAATTGTTTTTATATTGAACAAATAATGAGCGTGTTCTACACTCAGTTTTGACTTCTTACATATACTTCTCCTCTGGGTTTTATCCGGTACACAGTCCCAATACTGTCTTCGCTACCATTTTGATTACCCCATTGCCAGTGAGGTCCTGTAGAAAAGACCAAATATTTTTTTAAATATTCTCATGCAATTATTTTTTTAGAGCTTTTTTGCTGTTAAAATCTGCTAGTATGATAAGTCTGCATATAACATAAACTTTCATGATAAATAAGATTTGAAAACATCATTAACTTTTGTCAAAGGAAATATGTCTCTTTTAAGGAATATATAGCAAATCAATTTTTGTACAGGATGACAATAATTCAATTTAGCTTCAACTAAGGCTTCTTAACGGCCTTTTCTAAAACAAATATGGCTAACAGAAATTCAAAAACCATGATAATTTTGTCATTTTAGTAGAAAAGAACATTATAGTATAAAAAAACAACATGAAAAACGCAGCTCATATTGCTTTAAGTAAACTTAGTTTGTGTCTGATTTCTTCACTACCTTTGCGAACAAGACACCCAATCGCTATTTCTTGGTTTTCTGGAATATTTCGTGGCTCATTACACATCTGGATATCATATTCTTCTAGATCTCCATCATATCCAAACTGATATGAAAACTGACTACCATTGTCCCATTCAACAAATAACCATCCGACTAGAATATTTTAAAACGATGGTTATCTTTAGACAGCTCTATATGAAAAATACTTGTTGGCGTATATAGATGTATAAAATAAGTTGTGAAACAAGATTGATTACATAGAGATAAATTGATACACCTCGTTTGCAATGTCCTATCACTGTTCCAACACCATAGCCATCCTGGTTTTCATAATTCCAGTGTCTACCTCTTCTTACTCTTGTGCCAGCACATGGCATATCCAAATATCGTTCTTTAAAACTGTCAAAAAAAATGTCATCGATATCTCCATATACTTCTTCTTCATTCAAAATTTCGCGTATTTGATTCTGAAACAAAGATTGATCAGGTAAAATATTTCTATTCTTCACATAAATCATTAGTTCAAAGGGTTATTATTTGTAAAATATTTCGCAAATTCTATTTTTAAAACGAAGTTAATGATATTGAAAAAAGTGTTTATGCTTAGCAATAATTAATGGTTGCATATTTTATATTTTTTGTTCATAATAATGGGTATGTTTGATTAAACTTACAATATCTTCCCCTCCCCCGCCATAACTTGAACATTCACGTCTCACAATTGCTTCTGTTATTTTCTCACTGGGAAACATTCTAAGAAGTTTACCTGCAACTTTCTACAATACAATGTAAAACACAAAATTAGATTTTAGCTTTTTTGTTTTAAAAGTTATCACACAGTCATTGTACATAATTTTAGAAATTATCTTTAAAATAAAAAGATTGTCTGTTCTTTTGGCAAGTTTGATTTATTTCTTACAAAATAGAGAGACAATCTTGCGTATTGGCGGGCATCCTTCCAACCAATAAGTCGACCCCCTCTTGCTGCCAAAGCTAGTTCTCCTAGTAGGCACTTGAATATCGTAGAGATACATGATTTTTTTGTGTATTATATATTATTTTAAAGAGTTAATGATTTATACTTCCATACATGCGTAGTAAAACGTCATCTTGACTACAAATATTGGATAAGTCAAAAAAGTTTTCAAACTGTTTTATGTTCTTTATAACGTTATATCAAACTAATGAATCAATAGCGATCAATAGAGTTATTAGTATTTATGCTTCTTACGAAGGCTTCTAAGAGAAATAGCTATAGATTCTATTCAAATTTATATACGATTTTAGACAATGGTTATGCTTAGTATGTGTATACGTGTGACAATGGACATTGCAGTAGATTTCTCGTCGATTAAGTCATGAAAAATGATGTACAAATTTTTATTTACAAAACAAACGACACAAAAATATTGCGTTATTTCGCCGTCGAGGCGAAGATAATTGTATCCTGACCTCGCATTTTTAATAGATATTAAATAGGAGTAATGTTCTGACAAACCAAATACATGTATTAACGTTGTTAACAATCGATGCATGACATGCGGGTTGAAGAAACCCAAATATTTGGGAGAAACTAAACGGTTACCTTTCCTAAACATTCCCATTACGCATTTTTTTTGCCCAGAAAGAAATAATTTTTATTTACTTTGAATATTTCTAACCTTTGAAGGGAGATTAATTCTGCATGTGTAAAGTTGCGAAAGTTTTTAATTATGTAAGATATTGGTTTGTATAGAGAATCATTTCATATTGTGATATCAAAAAATAGGACCATGCAGCTTTAACTTGATTAAGATGAGTTATTAGAAAATGCTACTCACATAATTTGGATCTTTACCAACAGGAATAAACGTAAAAGGATTTAATTGTCCTTGATTTTCAATAATACGCCGAAGTCTATGAAAAGTCTGTGATAAGACATTGTCATTATATTGCAAAAATATTAGTATATCTCCAAAAGATGGATATTTCTTTTCTTAACGTTTGTCTTTAACATTAATATTGAATTAATATAATTGCATGATATTATTACTTAAAATGTTTGTTACTGACTGACTACAGAAATATATCGGGTTCATAAATCTCATAGACGACGAGGCGAAAGCGGGCTGTTTCTGTAATTAGTCAGTAACAAACCTATTAAATGTTTTGTTTTTCCAGGTCTACCGGTATCAAGAGAGATATTTATTCACACAAAGCGACGACCTTCCGAAATCCATGATAAAGTAAAAAAAGGCCTTACAACTCGTCCTATTTTACACAATCAAACTCTTCATTTTCACTTTTCAAACACTCTTTGAAAATTTTCATTGCACCCTTATTTACAATGTTTTGTTGTTTTTCAATTTTGAATGTTATGTTTCTTTCCTCCGCAGATATTTGAAAAAATATTGACGCAGCTAATTTAGTCTTCTCCAGACCCCGCCGTCACCAACTTTCCTTAAGTCAATACACAGCCTCAAGTCTGAGTCTTTACCTCAAGTCTATGCACTTTTCTTTTAAGGATTTGGGGTGAGGATTAAGTTGAGTGATTTGAAAATTTTGGTGGTGATGCGGCCAAAAATGATAATGTGATGTCATTTCAAAAGGTAACTACACTCTTATTTTAAAGTAATTCTAAAAGACAACTACTTCAAATATTTTAATATCTTACAGATTACTGTTTCTGTATTAATTATAATGAAATGTGAAGATGAGTATGCAAAGCGTCAACCATATTGCAGAATCCTTATATTAATCAGACGGACATGGGCATTTAATTATGGGAAAACAAATATAAATGTTTTAAATCTGAAATACTTTAATTTGATGCAACGCCACCTATTCCAATGGTACTATTGGAATAATTCGCATATTCATTGTGTAACAAAAATTCGCCTGTACCATATACCAATATTGCAATGTACAATACATTTGATGAATTCAGTGAATTATGAACTATTCAATGCGCTTGCCCCAGTATCAGTTGTCGTCTCTGATGTCTCAATGAAACTGGACATTTCTAGATCCGTGGGGTTCCCATCAGAAATCACCACGACTCTTGCTCGAATGTGGAGAGGATGTATAATTGCCGTGTGTCCTACAATAACAAGGATGTTTTACAACTAGATATTTTTTTTGGTTGCAACACCTTATTTGATGGGCTTAAGAAATTAATTTATTAATGTGTAACTTAACTTGCCTCACAAGACGACGCGTGTGTAGACATCAGTCTGCTTGAGGTTATATCTAACTTTTGCATAATTTAATGTCTTTTTTTTTTAAAATGTATCTTATTTATCTGAACATAACGTATATAAAAAATTAAGATATAAGAAATAAATACAATGTAAACCTATATCATAGCTGCAAAAGAAATGCAGAAATCTTTTTGTAAAAATTGTAGAAAATACGTAGAAATAAAATAAATTCCCAAAATACAGATATCAGATTTTAGATTTAATGTTTATATGATTAATTATGGACATTGTTTCCAGGCACATGTACCTCCTCCAAACTTAATGCATGAATATGATAAAATGATTCCTGCTTCTAACGGTGATGGTCCGTCACAATGGATCTTATCTGTTGATAAAAAAATGTCATCATATTCCAAGTATTATTATTTTAAAAGTTAAAACGAAGTTCCCATTCCATCTAAAGTGTAAAATGGTATCTCGCTTCAATTGCAATTGGAACAAATAAAAGCTCACAATATTTTGTCATGAAACCAAACCTCATGTCATGTTGTAAATTATTTGAAAAGCGTTTCATTAAATTTTAAGAAAACTATTGTCTACAAAAGGAGTGCTGAATAAAAAATATAAAAAAAACCGAATGTGACAAACACTAGAAAATATTCATTCTTGTTCATATCAAACTAGGAAATGGCAAACAATTATTGAATCAGAACGTTAAACCATTGTAAACAAACGCAAGGCACGAACCTTGTTTACATAACAAAGAGGAGTGAGCTGTATCTTGATTGACATTGTCTTAATTAAGCATTAGGAACAACTTTGGAACGCATCGTAAATATCAAAAATTGAAAATTAAGTCAGATATATTCAGATAAAATTTTGACCTAAATGACATACCAATGCATTGCTTGATAGAATAATAATTGTTTGAATAATAATGAAGAAATTTCACTTCTTTTCCACATCCTATGACAGCGATGTTGTCATCTAAATGCAAGGACTCGTATTCTAAAAAGAAATATAAAGAGGTTATTTGTTGACATAATAAGGTACCAAAATATTGCATAGCTTTTGATTATACAAACTTTCCTGTACATTTAGGCTACTAGTATTTAATTTCTTACGCTCTTTTGATTGTGATGTATTAAAATCAATAAAATGATTTAGAAATATGTGATGGCAAAAGTCAATATGTGTAACAAAATTAATTTTAACTACTTATGTATCCAATAGTTAATTTCTAACTTAAAACTGCCTTCACATTTGTATTATGACCGAATAGAAAAGCACAATTCCCGATAACTCGGAATAAACAACTATAACTGTTCTCCGTATTATTTAATTTAGACGAGTTTCTCTGTGACTAAAGAATAATGATATGCAAAGCCAAGATCATATTAAAGATTTTGTCGTGGGTTTAGTTAGTTTTTATTATCACCATCAAATGATAAAACAAAGCTTTTAAAAACAAAACATGAAATTATAAAGAAAGAAAAATAAGTTATATCTTCTGGAAATTCTTTTAAATACTATTAGGTATATATATATATATATATATATATATATATATATATATATATATATATATATATATATATATATATATGCTCATTATGATAAAACATTGACTTTGATTGTATAACCTAAGCCGAAAGTCCTGATCAATCCTTGGATCATAAGAAACCTTTTCGTAAAGTTTAAGCCTCCTGTGTTTTTCTTTCATATATTTAGACTTAACAAGGACAGAGGTACGGTCAGACAGAATAAACAAAATCAGAAAGACGGACATAAAAACAAAAGGACAATATCAATTAATATACCTTTTTATACTTAATTCTTGGAAAAAAGTTATTATTAACTAATGTATAAATATGTAAATCATTATCAAGGGTTATTACACCAACATGAAATGAACAGGAAATATCTTTTTTTTTCTAATCAGGAAATTATTTCTATAAAAATGGAACTGTTAGCTTGAAGATATTGTACCGTTTAAAATATCTAAAAAGGCTGTCTTCATTTGTCGGACTCCCTCCCCTGTCATGCTCTCCGATGTATCCAATATGAAGACTGAACAGATTCCATCTCCTTGTTGATATTTTCTTTTAATATCTTCAAAGTATCAATTGATCAAGATAAAAAAGTGAACATTTTTAATTTACAATAATGAATGAAAATTTGATGAAGATGTTAACAAAAAACGTTCCTTTTCAGTTAGACCTTAAAGGTCTTTTCAATGTAACAGAGGTAAAAATGCACTAAATAGCGTTATAGCCTTATATTGTAATTCAAACAAAAAGTTCTTAGCTTCATAATAATTATATCGAGTAAGTTTAATACGCACTTTCATTGGCTTCCTCGTACGCTCTCTGTATCCAAATAGCCTCTGCAGGCCGAGTTTCCATATTTTCCAACCTTAACTGTTCATTCTAGTTTGTTTGGGTGAAACATTTACAGTTTCGTGAGATACATATATGAATCATGGACAGAAATGAGACAAAAATATTTTAGTGTCCTTATGCCATGTGTGTCATTTCCTGCTTTGTCTATTTTGAGGATAGTCAATGTTTGCAGATTAAAATGATGTGAATATCATTTATGGTAGAGAATTACAGTTTTCACTTTAATCATATATTTGAAAAGTTACATAATATAATTTCAATATGCATTATCATCATTTGGTTATTAACTATAAAAAACAGAAATTGATAGAAATACTTCAGCCAATTCAAAGTAGCCAATACACTGTCAAAAGACTCTAAGTATAATACATTTGTTTTTACTATATGAATTTTACTGAAAACTCTGATTATGTTTCAGCCACTATGCAATCTGTTTAAGAAACCAGCAAACCAGAAAATCGAAATCAACCTTAGCCATAATAGAATCAACTATTTTTTCTTCGTTTTAGAAATTCGTATATCATTTGCAGTGTAATGAGAAAAATGATAATTTTTACAATTTATAACGTAAATTAGATTTCTGCCAGATGTTAATGATTTGTAATGGCTGATTACTGATGGAAAATCAATTTGCATAAAATTTCAGAAACTCTATAAAAATTAGTTCTTTTAAATTTCGAAAAAGAGATTTAATAATGAAGGATTTAGATGTAATGACCACACGTTTTAAATGCATTTTTTGGGTTTGTTCCCTTTTGCTGCTACTTTCTACAAAACATTGTACGGGGTTATTTACTGCTAATATTATAAATCATTTTAGCCACAATTCTAAGATCAGATAATCTGATCGACTCCAATGCCATGAACAAATTTAAGAAGATACTTGGTATGTGGATTTTTTAAATAATAAATTTATTCACTTAATCTCTTTTTCAGTCGTTAATTTGATCTAAAATAGGATAAAATAAAAAAAAATTGGACATGCTAACGTTTCAGTCATCTCTTTTGATGTCATAAACATTTATATTTCTTCAGGTATATTTTTTAAATATTTTATTAGATTTAAATAAATCCAAATATTTAATAAAATGCAAAGAAGTGCATGATATTTTGAAACATGAAGATACACTGGCGCAATAATTTTTAAATATTTGAATTTGTTTCTATGTGTCTATATTCAAGTAACAATAATTAAAGGTGTAGCTGTGATGTTAAAACGTTCAACAAAGCTATCAATGTATCAGGAATTCGTTTTAAAGAAAATTAATTTAAACATGGGCAATGTTTCAATGGTTCCTACTTCAATAATTTATATCATCAGATGTTATTATTCTTAAGTGTGAAAAAGCAAAACTTGATAGCGATAAAAAACGAACTGTTTGCAAGATTTAAGTGGGGCCACTAGAAAATGGTGTTTCTTCTTCACCCCATCGGTGGAGTTTCACACAACCAAAGCTGATGCTAATATAGTTGTAAAAGGAAAATGTTGTAGTTACTCCCCCAATATATCAGTTGACCAACCTAATTAAAGTGGAGATAAACGGTATGTTCTTAATCAAGGTACAAGGACGGACAAAAAAAAATCCAAAACAAAGCATATACATATTCTATATGAACAGCAAATGACGGAGAAGTGTGCTCTTTAAAGTAAAATTGGAAATGCTTATGGGAATTGCTTACTATATTTTTATTTACATCCTTTTTAGGCACGTAGAATCGTTTTTGAAAGTGATGTGGGTCAGACTAACCAAATATCTGAGTTCTGGGGAGGGGGAAGTTCCTTCAATAGCTAGATGCTAAGTTTTGAAAATCGCATGATAGAAGGATATATTTCTCTTCTATTGAAGAGGAAATGAATTTTTGATGAAAGTTCTTTTGTTTCGGAGAAAATCATAAACTAGTACTTACATCTATATTTAAAAAAAAACCTGCGAGCTAATTAACTATCTTTAATTTTCTTTCAACTAATGTTTAAAACAAATTAAGTCACCTATCGTTACCACTTTCATAATATTGCAAACCACGACCCAATATATTATTCATTATCATTGATTTGGTCAGTAACTGTATGCCAATCATTGATTGATTTTATTTCTTAAATATGTTATCATTCAAATATATGTAATTGGTTGGGTTTTTTTCTTCAAAAAAGCAATCATCATTGGAGGCAAAAAATACGGAAAACGATCGCGTTGAGTTCCAAATTCCTAATTTTATTTCTTCACCTGTCATAATTGTTTTTCAATTGGAACTAGACTCGATGCAAAGAACATGAACGTCTAATTTCATGTCCTCTTAAGAAGGAAGTTAAAGTTTTAAAGCATGCGATAAATTGTCAACAAAATTGTATGAGACAATTAATAATCTTATCATTTCAGAATTTTGAATTCGACACCTTCAAAATTAAGTCTCTTCGTTTTATTCGTTTTAGATCCTGGTTTAATATGATTTTTTAGGAAAAAGGCTCGTGATAAAAGTTTTATTTCTATACCTCTCCATCACAAAATGTTTAACTTTCTATATAACAGGGCCCAATAAGGATGCAGGTATCAAAAATTTGAAACATCTAGAGTTTTATTTTTAAATACATTTGTTTTTCAATATACAGCTAGAGTACCATATAGCACATCATCATGTGATATCCGAAATGCAACGCATATGTGTCGGTATTTTTCTTTTGTCTCTAGATGGTTTTCTTTTTTGTTGTCTAGATATGTGATATGAAGGATTTCATAGGGCATGGCCAGATTTAGTATTTTGGAGATTTATTTCTAAATCTTAATGTTAACAACACATCTTTGAGGCATTTTAAATAGTTCACCAAAATTTGAGTGTCGGTTGTCGAGTTTTACACGAGGTATATAGCTCACAATAATTTGCTGTAGGTAAGCAATTTTCGGATGGTCATATTTTTGTTTATATTTTGAATGTCGAAACGAAAACTCCAAATAAGACTTTAAAAAGAATGTCAAAAAACCCACTAGAATCTATTTTTGTTCAAAACGAACTAGCATGCTGGAAAATCATTTTGAAAAAGAACTTTATCGGTATATTGAACCAAAGTAAACAAAATATGGTACAACCCTTTTTAATATAACAAAGATTTTTGAGTAATGTATCTTGCTTATAACTTTACAACTGTCACTGAAATTTTGGTTGATCATTTGAAAGGCATTGTAAACACTAAAAATAGAAAAATATTACATGTATTGACCGAAATCGTGATCTTTACAAACAGGAGAAGACACAATAAAAAAATTCATACTTTTTATTAGAAATTATCATGACAAACATGAAACATTGTTTAAAAATAATTATTTTACAATCCGAAACAATGAAAGTGATGAAAACTGAAACTGAGAAACATTTCAAGAAGATAAAAACATTTAACAATAGTTTTATAATGAAGCTCATATCCTTTCTAAAAATACTAATGATAATCTCACGGATGTTAACTTAATTGTTCTTATATGCTATACGAAACTGCTCTGATTATATAACAACTTTAAACACTGAATTGGTGCGTATAAGCCTGTTACATAAAAATATTTACAAGACTTATAGTTTTCGTTCTTTTTTGCTTCGCACTTAACCCCCATGATTTTTTGGTGGTCTGGGTGGAATATACATTTCTGTTTTGGTGTAGGTGGGCTCCGGGCGGTAAGTCGGAGTGCTCGTGCTCGTTTTTAATTGGAGACCCGCAGATCGATAGGTCAAGCTTTCCAATTTGGCATATTTGGTTTCCCTCAGTTGCATCTCTTTTGAGGCCACGAAGAAGTTGCAGTCGCTGATTTTCTCCTGACACTTGCAAGTGTGTACTTTGAGCTGTCGAAGTCTTCGTACCGGTCTGTGTATGTTTTCGGTCATGCAATCCATGTAACCAAGTTGCTGAAACAATGGCTTGATGCTATCAATCCCTGCTTCAACCATTTTATTGTGCTCTGTTATCAGCCCCATAATCGTATCCATCGGTAAATTAAAGTCCCCTCCAATTAAAACCTCAGTTCCAGTAAACCAAGCTAGGAATTGTGCATACATCATGAACTGCTTTCCGTTTTCATAGATGACCTGTGAACCTCTTTCTTCCATTGTCAATTCCCAATGCCAAGACACGCAGATAAACTGTTTAACGATTTGGGATGCAGGCGCTGGTGAACAAACATCGACCATAGGTGAGAGGACTTTGTCAAAATCACAGTTTGGTATTTTGATATCTGGTCCTGTTGGTTGTTGGCGGATCCTCAGGCGTGTGGAGTCGTACAGAAGGACTGTTTCGTTGTTAGTCGGGTCCAGTAGCTGCTGGTAGCTGGTCTGAGTGAATGTGTCCCCAGGATTGTCTCCAGGGAGAAACATTATATCGGGCCTCTCGTTTTCAACCAGGTTGCGTAATTTATCTTTGCTGTAGTCATTGTACATTCTTCCTTTACGGCCCGAGGCGTTCATGCTGATTATATTTAATACATCTGTGTCATACCCCATGTTTGGTTTTTTTTCCGTTAAACTCTAAAATTTAAGAAATGCTTGAATAAGTCTAAAATTATTCCTTATAATAAAAATACATGATAAATGTATTAATTTGATACTTTTAAAGAAAACAGATTGATCGAAAAATATTCTAAAGACAAGAGGAAACGATCTTTAAAAGCTTCCTCAGAATTAGTTCTTTTAATACATACAGTTCCAAAATTCTAACTGTTCTTAATCATGGTAAAATAAAAGTAAAAATTATTTTAGGGGAAACAATTACTGACGCAGAAAAATTTCATTAAATACTTCGTAGCTTTTATGCACTTACCTCTCTAATTTTTTAATCCAAGTGTTAATATCAGGGGTAGGGAGCTCTTTTATACACGGTGAAATAAACCATAAAGTGTTAATATCAGGGGTAGGGAGCTCTTTTATACACGGTGAAATAATATAAGCTCTAAAAATAAAACTACTTCATTTGTATAAATAGATATGGGAAAATGGCTTTATTAAAAATATAGAAAATTTCATTGGAAGTTCAATGTTTGGGTAGTTGAAATTAAGTCAATAAGTGTACGCTTCTATAATTTCACTATCTTTACAATACGTTTTCTTATTTTCATTTATTATTTTTTCATATATATTTCTATACAAAATGCTTCTGATTAATACGCCGTTTTTCAAAAATTGCATTTTTCGTAGAAAATAAATCGAAACTATGTTTATCTATAGGTGCATTATCTGCATGTAGTGGCAATACAATGTTAACGTTTCTATTTTGTTGTTTAAATGGAAACCATGTTTCAATTCAGTAAGTACTGAATTTTATATATAATTTTCCTTGTCTCACTAAATTAAATGAGGTAAGATATTCTTGTTTTGGGGGAAACAGATTTTGGCACAGATCCAGATTTAAGTGTTTGAGGGTCGATCATGTAGAAAATGTTGCAGGGTGTCTGGGGAATGCCTGACTTCCAAAGACTGTCAATTTGATACAAGAATATCTGAAATTCTTCCATTATTAAGAGGGCTGAAAAGTCGTATCAATTGTAAACTTTATCATAAAGCTAAAATAATAGACATTCTGCTGTAGGCCTACTAAAACCAGTTTTGGTTTTGAAATAACCTTGTCAAAAGTTTTTTTTGATGGTTAATATTTTGACAAACCAGCCGCCTTAAGCCTTTATACCATTATCACAAATAGAAATGTATCGTAACAAAATGGTATTGAAAACTTTATTAATAATGAGTTTTAGATTGTTTTTTAAAGAAATTTTTAGATAAGAGATTACATTACATCTTATTGCCATTCTCACTCCGACATTCAGCTGTTGCAAAGACGAGAAATTTTTGCATGCATTTATTATATGTAAAAGTACACATATTTTCTTTCAGAAAGCAAACAAATCTAAATATGTTTATCCATTGTCCATTAATTAGGCCAATGCATGTCCACGTATCTAAAATAAATACAACGCACTATCATAAATGCTATTAATAGATGGAGATTTCCCCGGGGAAACTCTGTTCTTTTTTTTTGTTAGTGCATAGAAGATTCCAAAATAAACAAATCTTTAGGTAGATCTACACTTATAATAGCTTGTTATTTGTTGAAACAGTTTGCAATCAGTTGGCTAACTTATTGCAAAGTTATTTATATCCATGATGCGCATTTCTATGGTCAAATTTATTCTATTCATCCGTCATCAAATCAGAATACGTGTATATTCATTTCGAATATTATTTGAAATCATATTCATTCATCAGCGCAATAATTTTTTTTAAACATTCATTTTTATTTATGAATTACATTTCTTTTTCTTTTTTTAGGGGGGGGGGGGGGGGGGGCGGGGTGGCTTTGTGGCTTGTATTGAACATACATGATGTTGTTAAAAAGATTTGGCATGCATGTTGATAGCTCTGAATAGGCAACGGGCTTCTCGTGTTACTATTTTCTATTAAGAATCAATAATCAATATTATCAAAATGTTTAGATATATATCTTCTTGAAACGTACGATGTTATTTAATTTTCAAAAAAAAAATGGTTTTTTTGTAGAAATAAAACCGAAATTAATGTTTTTACACCTTATTTCTGTTTGAGTTGAGCAATTTTAATTTCTGTGATAAAAAAAAAAACGTTTTAGTAATCTACGTGTAATGCAAGATTTAAATGAGGTTGATATTGCATAGCAAATAAAGTAGTGCAAGGCAAAATGCGTGCGCAAATAGTAAAATTTGCCTAATGCCTCATATGGACACAATAGTAATCGGCCGAACCGATCACAAAAAGGAATTTTTATTAACTGCACCCCACCCTCAAAACAATTATAAATGATTTTTTTCTAATATAACACCAAAAACAAGGCATGAAATTTGTTGACATACCAAATAAATTAAGAGCCATTTATCTTGCTTGTATAACTCGACAAATGATATCCAAATTTTGATCAGGAATTAGGTTCAGAATTCTATACATTAGCAAGAGACCAATAGGCCTAAACGGTCACCTGAGTACCATTACCCACATATGCATATAATGAAGTGTCATTCGTGGGTAGAAAAACATACTATTATAATAACGACCACATCCCTGCCAGAAATCTTTCAAAAAGAACTATGAAACGTTTTAGCAAAAGAAGATTATAATAGAGTGCATGACCTGATATTGAAAAGGTGCTAGACTCCGATTGTAAATAATTTTCCTATATCTGTGAACTTTTAAGATATGTTTTAATGCTTATATGTTGTCATAGATAAACTAAAACAAGGTGGTTAGTACACGTATTTATTTTAAACCTCCCATTACCCATCACCAGGAGCTGACAGAAGTCTCCCTGCATTCGGCAAGGGAACTCTTTCCAAATGTTTTCACAATATCTTAACTTTGATAGAGAGTTTAATTTTTTCTCTTTTTTAAATATGTGATTTGACTCATTTTTTTTTCATTGAAATTCCTAATCAGAATAAAATGATAAGACAATACATCACCATCCCAGCCAAAACTCTTGCCTTAGATAGATAGATAGATTCATTGTGCATGCCTCACTATCAGTCGTTGTCGATACAGTTTCCATGGAACCGAACATTTCTAGACCTTTAGGGTTCCCATCAGAATCACCACTACTCTTGCTCGGATGTTGAGAGGATGAATAACTGCTGTATGACCTGCAATTACAAGAATACTTGACGAAGAAGATCAAAGGCCGTTCATGCTTAAGCTTTTTATATGGGTATTGTTTTATGATACCTCCTCCAAACTTAACGCATGAATATGACAGAATGATTCCTGCTTCTAAAGGGGATGGTCCTTTACAATGGATGTTATCAGTTTGAAGATAATGGGAACATTAAAATTACATGGTTTCTAAAGAAAAGGCAAATGTAACCTTTCAACCCAAGTTCCACCAGTTATATCACATCTTTAAACAATCATAATTGTTTACGAATAAACATTGATAGGAATTGAAAGGAAATTGTCAAATTTAACGTACCATTTCTTATAATTTCATTGCTCCGTCAAGCTGTTTCGTGTGTTAACCAAAATTTGAGTGCCATTTATGGAGTTAAAATTGTCAAGCTACTGACAAACAAGTTGATAAAACAGGACTATCAACAGTCTCGTTTGAAGTCATCTTTTCGTAAGTTCTATGGTCGATACAACGACCTTGTCAGCAAATACAATCTTCCACTGGGTCGCATGCTGACTGACGTTTTTCATACTAATTGTTAGACCATAATTGATCACTTAATTGTCTACAGACTTTTTTGTTTTCACCGATTACGAAAAAGAGCACACTTCGGGTGTGACCGGTTAGCAGAGGATGCTTAATCCTCCTAGGCACCTGATCCTACCTCTATTTTTTTAGAGGTCCGTGTTGATCTGCTTTGAATTTGTATTTCGTTTTATGGATTTTTCAGATGGTTGACAGTTTGTTATTGTCATTGTTCAGAAGAAAATTATTGAAACATGGGCAATTGTCCATGGTTCGTATAACTGGCATTAATATCTTAAGATGTACGTATTCTTAATTGTGACAAAAACTTTGTAGAGATAAAAAGGGAATCTGTTTTAAAGACTGAACCGTGAGTACTAGAAAGTGTTTCTCTTTTTTTAATGGGTTGATTTCCACAGTACCAAAGATGTTGGGTTGCTAAAATAGTAGTAAAGGGAATTCTTATATGTGTGGGTGCTAAATGTTTATCTTTTAAGTTTATGAAAACAAAGTGTTTAAACTAATTAAATAACCCATTGTTACCAATTTTATTATATTGCAAACAATTGGTTAATTATGTTTCTTACATATATTATCATTGAAAGATATATTATCGGGGGGTATTCTTATATTAAAAATGCAATCGTTCTTGGAGGCAGAAAACTATCGCTTCGAATTCTAAAAACCTTAATTTGTCTTGGAACCATCTTAAAATTATCATCAAAACTGTATGAGTCAATTAATAATTCAATCATTTCAGAATTGAGAATTCGAAACTTTAAAAAAAAATCTTTTTTTTTTTACTTTGGAGCCAGTGTTAAATACGATTTTTTTTTGAAAAAGCCAATGTTAGAGGAAATATTTATCTACCCCTCCTCCAAAAAAGAAATCAATCTTAATTTATCACAGGGTCCAATTAGGATAAAGGTATAAAAAAATACAAACATGTACAGTTTTATCGTTTTTAAATGGATTATGCTCAATTTACTGAGTATATAACGTACCACATCATCCTATGATAACAAAAAAGCAACACAGATGTGTGGGTGATATTTCTGTTTGTTATCTAGATATGTCATGTAAAAGATTTCAGAAAAAAGAAAAATAAATTGCATGATTTTTATTAAAAGGAAGAAAACTTCACAACAAAACAAAAACATTTCATAACAATAACTTAGATGAAAAGTTTTGAAAGGATAAAACAAATAACGAGAAATTGCTAATAAAACATATTTTTATAACAAATGATATTGATAATCTCATGGATCGTTGTATTTTTACTTGGCTTCGTATTTAACCCCCGTGATGTTTGGGTGGTCTTGATGGGATGTACATCTGGGTCTTGGTGTAGGTGGGTTCTGGACAGTAGGTAGGAACTCGGGTACTTGTGTTTAATTGGAGACCTGCGGAGCGATAGGCCAGGCTTTCTAACTTGGTGTGCCTGGTTTCCATCAGTTGCATTTCTTTGGACGCCACGAAGAAGCTGATGTCGGTGTTCTTCTCCTGATTGTTACAGGTGTGCAATTTCAGCTGGCGAAGTCTGCGTTCTGGTCTGTGTATGTTTTCGGTCATGCAGTCCATGTAACCAAGTTGCTGAAAATATGGTTTGATGCTGTCAATCCCATCTTGAACCATTCGGTTGTGCTCTGTGATCATTTCCTTAATCTTGTCCATTGGTAGATTAAAGTCACCACCAATCAAAACTTCAGTTCCGGTGTACCAAGCCAGGAATTGCGCAAACATCATGAACTGTTTTCCGTTTTCATAGATGACTTTTGTCCCTCTTTCTACTGTCAGTTGCCAATGCCATGATACGCAGATGAACTGTTTTACTACTTGGGATGCAGGTGCTGGTGAACAAATGTCCACCATAGGTGACAAGACTTTGTCAACATCGAAGTTTGGAATTTTGAACTGTTGACCTGTCGGTTGTTGTCGGATCCTCAGGCGCGTGGAGTCGTACAAAAGGACTGTTTCGTTGTTAGTCGGGTCCATTAGCTGCTGGTAGCTGGTCTGAGTAAACGTGTCTTCACCGGGGCTGTCTCCAGGGAGAAACATGATATCAGGTCTCTCGTTTTCTACCAGGTTGCGTAAATTATCTCTCCGGAAGTCATTGTACATTCTCCCCTTCCGGCCTGAGGCGTTCATGCTGACTATTCTTAAAACGTCTGTGTCGTACCCCATGATTTTTTTTTTATAAACTCTGAAACAAACAAAACAGCCTTGATTGAGTCTGAAATTATTTGATACTAGTACTTTTGAAAGAAACAAATTGATCCAAAAATACTCTAAAAACAAAAGACGATCTGAAAACGATCTTAAAATAAACGATTTAATTTTTTATGTGATGAATTTACCTTATTATAATTTCAAAGAAGGTTAAAAAGTTTAAATTAGTTGATTGGATCAATAACTTAACATTTTTTGTCTAAAGCAATGTTTTTACATGGAAGTGAATATCATGGTCGATACATAACCAATTTTTATATAAAGACCACCTTTTACATAGATTATATTATTGAAATATTAAAAAATAAATACTTTTTTATTTTGTTTTGTAAGATTTCTTGCAATAGTATTACGTCATTGTTTATAAAAACAGCTCCTTATTTAGTTTTTAGGTAATTAAATAATATCCAAGCATCTATATTACTTTTAAGTTTACATAATAATGTATGAATATATTATGATAACAATATAAATTTAAATATTATATTAATCATGTATATGATAAACAACTACTAATAGAGAAAATACTGAGTTGATGTGATGCACTTACCTCTCTTATTCTTAGTCAGAATATGCCAATATCAGGTGGGAGGCGGCTCTTTATACACGGTCATATTACATGGGATCCAAAAATAGAATTACTGATTTGTGGAAATTTTCTTTTTTAAAAATATAATGAATTTCATTCGTAGTTCAGTGTTTGGGATGTTGGGACTTTTTGTATCAATAAGATAACGTTAGTGAAATATCCAAAAATAAAACCGCTAATTATAGAAATGGAAAATTTCTTCGTAAAAATATAAATACTTTTGTTGGTAGTGAACTGTTTGGGAAGTTGTGACTATTTGTAACGTTATATATTATATTTAATTTGTGAATATGTGCAATTTTCAACAATTTTATTTTTGCCTTCAAAAACGATATTCTTGATAATAGGTACATGCTTTTATCAATCTCTTATTCAAACTACATTTTCTCTTGTTCGTTTATCTTGTCTTTCAATATATATACCCATATAATCAATGCGACGTTTTTCAAAAATTGTGTTTTCGTAGAAATAAAATCGAAACTAGACATGTCTGTACATTATCTACTTACAGAGACCATTTTAACTTGTCTTATGTGTTGTTTGAATGGACATCAAATATATGTTTCACTTCAGTGAGTACAGCATAATTATAAATATTTGTTGATTCTTCCATTGAAATAATTGAAGTGGTAATGTGTTATTCTTTACCTGCATAAAATCAAAATAGTGAGGTCAAAATTTTTTAAAAACTATTCCAGAATAGTTTGAGTACAAAGTACACAAAATGTGTCATGATGAAGACTTGAGAGTTTCTGGGTCAATCATGCAGTCTTAGACGTGGTTTGGAACCGTAGTTGTATACATAAAAGGAAAACATAGACCGAGGCTCGTCCAGGGAATCGGCAGATTGACAGAAAAACGTTCTGTTATATTCGGATAATAAAGCGGATTCCGGATCCCTCCCCCCCCCGGAATTCTGATTTATTTAATAATTTTAAAGAGTCTAAAGTTATAGTTTATTTGTCTTCACTTACTTTAATAATTTTGGGTGGTGTTTTTGCGTTAATTAAAGCAATTTACAAAACTCAGCAATGAGGCAATGCAGATATTACAAGATGTATTTTCAAATAGGTATGGGCATTGTCATCTATACATGCAGTCCGATTTCATTGGAGTAAATGAATTCCTGCATACAGCGAAGACTAAGGAATCGTCCAGTGCATGCGTTGGACGACTACAGAGTCTCTCAGTACAGGCATTGGATGACTACAGAGTCTCTCGATGCAGGCATTTGACCATTGTAGAGTGGTGTTATGTCTGCATTGGACGACTGAAAAGCCATCCAATACCTACATTGACCTACTGTGATGTCATCCAGTGCCTGCGTTGGCCTACTGTGATGTCATCCAGTGCCTGCATTGGCCTACTGTGATGTCATTCAATGTAGGAATTGGCCTATTGTGAAGTCTTTCAATGTCTTTATTGGCTCTAGAATGTACTAGCGAATGCATCAATTGGTTCATGTGGTTTCATTCTGTAAAGTCATCAAGTTCCTTTACATACACTCTTAAACTACCTGCATTGGCTCTTCTATCAAATAATATTCATAAATTTCACGGTCATTCATATTCTGAGTTTGTCACATCGGTAAAGACTACTATTCAACTGCAATATCCAATATCACCAATTCTTCTTCGCCCTACAACTATAGTCCTGCTGGACACGTCATTACTGGTGATGTTAATTTAGTTAACAACGATGACCTAAAATTACTTATTATGAAAGGACTAAAATGTAGGGAGCCTAGATCCTTCACATGTCGTCGTAATTTTATACATATCATGAATTCTGTTGAAGATTTCGCCAAGCGATGGGCAAAATCTAAAAAAGAAGAACTGGATACTTTGTCAGAGTGGGTTAAAAGCATCAGATGTATATTAAAACCTCGTATTAAACGACTGAGAGGTCACATGAAAACCATCTATCCTTCTGTTTTCAATAAAGCAGAAGTGAGAAAAGAACTAGACAAATCAGTATGTACTGGTCCCTGCTGATAAGGCAAGTAACAACTATGCCTTTGTTTGTAAGGCACATTATATTGATTGCATTTTCAAATAACTAGGATTTGATTCTACACATGGTATACCTACTTACACCCATAGCAGCCTTTCCAAGCAGGAAATACTTCAAAATCATAAATCTGTAATGAATATCTTTAATATCCCCAATAATACTTTGGATTTGATTTTTGAATGAATGAATTTGATTTACCTTATTTGTACTGGATTCCAAAGTTTCACAAAAGTCCTTACAAACAGAGATATATAGCAGGTTCCAGTAAATGTTCTACCAAACCTCTCTCTTTACTCCTTACTAAAATTCTTACAGTAGTGAAGGAAAAACTTCAAGAGTACTGCACAACAATATACTCCAGAAGTGGTGTGAATCAGATGTGGATATTAAAACCCTCTAAAGAATTATTAGAAACTTTGAGGTCACAAAATCTAACCAATATCAATAGCATCAAAACGTACGATATTTCAACACTTTATACAACCATTCCCCATGACATTCCCCATGACAAATTAAAATCTAGGCTTTTTGATATCATCGACAGTTGTTTTCCAATTAAAATGGAAGTCGTAAAAATGCTTGGAAATCTAGAAAATATTTTTGTTTAAAACCATTCTGATTGCACACGCAAGTACTCTGAAGTTGACATTAATAAAATGCTTGAGTTTCTGATAGACAACATCTGTGTAGTTTTTGGAAACAATCTGTTTGAATTCCCATGGGTACCAATTGTGACCCATTGTTAGTAGATCTATTTTTGTATTCTTATGAAGCAAAATTATATTCAAAAACTTGTACGTGAAAAAAATTAATCACTCGCTGTGGCCTTCAACTCAACATTCAGGTATATCGAAGACGTATTATCAATTAACAATTGTTATTTCCATTCTAACGTCGACTCGATATATCCCAGTGAACTTGAAATAAAAGATACCACTGAGTCTGCGTCATCTGTTTCATATTTGGATATTTTACTGGACATAGACACTGATGGTAACCTAACAACAAAACTTTATGATAAACGCGATGACTTCAGTTTTTCTATAGTCAACTTTCCTTACTTATGTAGCAATATACCTTCATCACCTGCATATGGTGTTTTGTCTCTCAGTTGATTCGATACGCAAGGACATGCTCTTCTTATGAACAGTTTCTAAGACGAAGCAAGCTACTGACAAACAAGTTGATAAAACAGGACTATCAACAGTTTCGTTTGAAGTCATTTTTCGTAAGTTCTATGGTCAATACAACCACCTTGTCAGCAAATACAATCTTCCACTTGGTCGCATGCTGACTGACGTTTTCCATTACTAATTGTTAGACCATGATTAATCACCTAATTGTCTACGGATTTTTCCGATTTTTTCCCCGATTACGACAAAGAGCACACGGCGGGTGTGACCGGTAATCAGAGGATGCTCACTCCTCCTAGGCACCTGATCCTACATCTATCTATTTGGAGGTCCGTGTTGCTCTCCTTTGAATTTGTATTTCGTTAAATGGATTTTTAAGATGGTTCACGGTTTGTTATTGTCATTTGTAATCAAAATATAAGCTAATTGCAACTGGAATTCAGAAAATATATAAATGTACATGCATTTGATATTTAATCTGCGTTTGAATTGAAATGTTAATTGAGGGATTTTGTGAAAGTGTAAATTAAAATATAATGTATGTATTAGGCCAGTTTGTGGTTGCAAGCAAGTTTCATTCTAAATTGACGAAAGTTAATTAAAGTAAATTTTCATCATAGTAAGTTATATAAATACCCTTATATTAGCTTATTGTTTGTTGCTTAATTTTGCAATGCATATATTTTTTGGGGGGAGGGCACTATGGCATGTTATGCTCAAATTCATTTAATCAAAAATGAGCATTTAATCATTTATTTAAACTATCAAAACAAAGTTTTACAAAAAATGTTAGTCTTTTGTCCATGCCCATAATATATTTTATTTCTTTTTTATGTTGTGATCTGCTGAAAAAGTTGCTCTTTACAAGTAAGACACAGTAAAAAACAAATCAGCAATATTTCCATAAAGCTTGGACATACATGTATGTCTACTTTAAATAGAAACCTTTAGTGAATTATAACATTATTCGATTTTTAAAAATAAGATTTTTTGAAGAAACTAATTCGAAGTTATTCATGCATTTACACCTTTTGTGTGAACAGTGAAATTTTAATGTTCTAATTTTGAAATCATATTTGTACTATTCTGCTTCGTAGTTAATCATTTTTAAAATTCTCTAAATAATAAATCAAATATCAAAATTAGTTCAAGAACAAAGCACAGAAAAGGTGAAACGAATCCAAACTTTAACGTTTACGACTGCATCATTGGATTGTGTCTCGGAATAGCCGGAGTACTGTTTAAGTAGAGTTGTGTCTCATTGATTAGACAGATGTCAACATAGTATTGGTTGAATAGTAGGTCAATACCGTTAAGATATTTATTTGCCTGTGTTCTTAATAATTCTGTAGAAACAGAAAGTCATGGACGGGAATAGTATTTAAATGTCGAAATATTAACCCTCTCCAGTTATGTCAATATTATTTATTGGAAAACACATTCTGTATTTGAAAGTACACATACATATCTAACGTCCATTAATTAGGGCAATACATACATATCATGTGTTCATTTATCTAAAGCTACACAATAGAATACTATTAATAAATATGGAGTTTTTGATGGCATTCCATTCTATTTTTGACTTTTTGGATGCAATCCAACTCATAAAAATTCAGTAATATTTGAATTACTTTACATATTATTCACTCAAAATAGTATATTGTTTGTTGCAGCAGTTTGCAATACGTTTATTACCTTATTTCACGTTATTTTTCTTTTGTAAGAGTTTTCTATAAGTTAATCTGTTCTATTTACTTAACAAAAAATTTGAAATTAGTCACATACACTGTAATAATATAATCTACTCTAAAATTGATGAACTCTTCCATTAATTCAAATATATTTTTACTACCAATTATAATCTTTTCTGAACAAACTAAAAAACTTTAATTTCACACCTTGACACAAGATGTTATAAAACCGTCAAAATGGTGATAGTTTATCACAGCATCATAATTTAGAGAAGGATTTAATACATTTCACAAATTTTCTTTTGAGAAATGTTCCTAGTACTAGTATTCTGGGAGCAATAATTTGAGAAACATATTAAAACACTTGTAATACTTGATCAAAATATAAATTTTAAACCAAAACAACACGATTAATATTTCTGACCGAAGGACTATTATAATTTGCATATTGCCATAAAGGGATCAAAATTCATTTTTTTAAAAATCAGATATCCAAAGACTAATATTCTAAAAGGGTTTTTTCACATTTTTAGAATTTGGAAATAATTTTACGAAGGTATTATGTACTTATAAAGATGCATTTTTAGAATTTTGAAATAATTTCAATAAGGTATTATGCACTTATGAAGATGCATTCGGAATAAATGTAATAAATTTATTAAGTAATTAGAATAACAATTTGACATAGAAAGCTTTACAATCTTATATTCTTGTATGCTTATATTCCTCTTGTTTATCTATACACTTAAATGCTTTGTCCATGTTTTGATACGGTAATAATGAACCGAATGGCAGGTTACATTTTAGCACACCTGAATATTTGGATAAGAGCCAAAGCCATGTTCTCTTAAACATACAAATTACCAGCAAACTTTCAGAAAATGTTTTCTTTCTGTGCAATATGAAGGAAAATGTAGTACGTGACACGGTTTTCAAAAAACAAATTTCTGCGAATTCTTCTTTCATTTTTCATTTCGAAAGTTAGAATACAGAATACAGTAGATTTGTTCATGAATGTTTTCAAGCTAGTTTTATCTACAAATGAGAAAAGGCTTATGTTCAAAATGCATATGCCAGATGAGTGGGGGGGGGGGGGGGGTAATTTAAAGCTGTAATTCTATTTTTGACGTAATGTACTCATCAACAACTTTCCGAGAATTCACCGATGAAGATTGGAGACTTATGTTCTCGATGATTCATTATCTTCTCTGCAACTTACATGTTTAAAGTTGCATAGCAGGTCCCGAATCATCAAAGACATTGGTTTCGAACATATCCATCAGTTAAATACTGGGTGTTGGAATTTCCTAATCATATCAAGAGCAGCAAGAGAATTAGTTGTGCCAAGCATCATAAAGCATCGGATTCATACAAGTTAAATAATATTATATCAAATAATACATATTCAAAGATCATCAAATAGCAGTATCTGTCATTGCATGAATTTATAGATAAAAAATCTATTTATAAACGTGGAATTTCTGGGATTTTATTTTTATAACCTCAATTTGGTTTTTCAGGAAACACATTTTCTTATCTCAATAGATCTAGAACATTCCGAGCTGGCATTTATTCAGAATTCATAAATTCAGAACAATTTGCAACCCCCTCCAAAAATAAACCGTTACCTAGTCTATTTTAAGCAGGTGCTATTTTTAAAGAATGAAATGTTATTACATAAAACTACGGCCGTGCAATCAACAAGTTGCTTAGAAAATCAAATGAAATGCAACAAATAACAATTTTTTATAAAGTGCGAACGCAATTAAAGACTTTTCAGTAGCATCTATTTTTTTTGAAATTTTTGCACATTAAAAAATATTTCATACATTGTCCTCGAGCGTATCACTTGCAATGTGCTTACTATATGCAGTGTTATAAGTCCTGGTCCTGGTCCGGATCCCATTAAATGAATGCTGTTAATCTAAGAAATTTCGTTATGCTTATGTTTTGTATTAAAAAAAATACAAACGTAACAGGAAACGTAACTTCATTCATTTTTTAAAAAGGCACAATATTATATGATTTAGAGGCCACGCTTATGTATGGCATTCAATTTTTACATAACTATAAATTGTGTTCAATGATAAGTCAACAACATGCATATTTGGATTTAACTCCATTTATTCTGCTAAAATATACATAGTTTTTTCCAAAGTAAATCCTATACCCTGGAACTCAAATTAAAGATAAATAATGTTCTTAAATTGCTTACTATGTAATCTGGACGGAGTGAAAAAAAACCCACACAAAATCAGCTAATTCCTTTGTATTGACAAATCTACGATAGTACTGCATGGAATTATCAATTGTGCAATTATAAAAATTTCTATAAAATCACCATGATTTAAAAAAAAACACAAACATGAACATGTACACATTATTTACATAATGTATTATCACTAACAATATTATCACAGGTAATATATTGTATAAAAGTGTTGACAAAAACAAAAAACAAAACAAACAAACACACAACCAATAGTCAATGAGTAGTGTAAATAATTGAAAAAATTCCTGAAAAATCCTAAATATATGTCACTATATTAAAGCGATGGTGATGGGGTAAAGTTATCTACTACCGGATATGTACCACAGCTTCCGCGTCACTGTAACTGAATCAGCTGGCCTACTTCTAAAGAGACGGGTACACAGACTACGTGGAGTCCTCGACTTCCTCCGCCATTTGTCTAGACGCCTCTAGATATCCTCGTCTACAATGGAGTCCGGACATCAAAGACATTACATTCCATATCGGTGAAT
Source organism: Magallana angulata (assembly GCF_025612915.1). Taxonomy (NCBI): domain Eukaryota; kingdom Metazoa; phylum Mollusca; class Bivalvia; order Ostreida; family Ostreidae; genus Magallana; species Magallana angulata. Next base: position 59,766,090 of record NC_069117.1, read on the forward strand.
AACAAGTATAAAAGTAAAATAAAGAGCATGGTGACACTCAAGACACTCAAACAAATCCATGTTTAAGTTTATGGAGCTTTCTTGAAATGTATAAACTTTACATAAATGTATTACGTTTAGTGGTGTAAATTTAAATAAAATCAACAAATATCAATAACAAAATAAAAATAACACTGATGTTGATTATTGATAATGAAAAATAACATGGAATGTTACGTGGTCCATTGTTATAGGCAGTTAAAACGGTGTGCAACAGACAAACCTTTTTGAACAAACGTGGTAAAATTCAATTCACACAACCAAATAAAATGTCAAGTAAATTGATATGAATTACAATTATATGTAGGCCTACATGATTTTCCTAAAAATAGTATCACAGAATTAACGAGAGACATGATCTATAAATAAGTTCATAATCCATACACCTTGAAATAACAAAACGAATTTGGGACATTTCAATTCAAGAATAAAATGCAAAGACATCGAGAATTGATACTATTATGTATATAAAGAATATGTAAAATTATATTATTTTTGTATCAACATGCTTTTGGATACAAAATATAAACAACAAAACCATTTTTTTTCCAAATCTTGCCATGTATTTTTATGTACATGTACCTATAGCTTTATTGTGACTCTTTTCAGAGAAATTTTACGAAGGAGACTCATCATTTTCTGCTATCGGTGGTTTTTTTTTGCTTTTAAATCGTAAAATATTCAGTTTTTCTCAAATCAATGACTTTACATTAATATGCAAGGATATCACAGTTGATGATCATCTTTATGATGAAAGCAATCTAGCACCATGTCACTAAGATAATATCGCCGGTAACTAAGTCACGGTCATTTGGCGCTGGGGGTCACCCTGACATTGCCGCCACCACCTGATTGTCTCACTACTTCTTATCCTGTCCCGTGGAGTCGGGACCTTTGGGCCTCTGACTGTTGAAGTACCCCCTCCTGAAATAAATGCAAGGATTGCACACAGGTGATGAAACATACAGGTAAACACACGTGATTGGAAGCATTCTTTACTTCTAATATAAAAAGGACACTCTCTCAAACAATACAAATATTATTTCCTTTCCATTTAAATTGATTTATCATTATGCTAAACAATTTTTCTTATAAAAATTCAAATATTGCTACCTTTACCAAATCAGATGCTTATTATAAAAACAATGCTGTCTACAGTCTCAGAATACCATCAACATCTTTTTACAATTAGAATTTCATAATATTGTTCTGCCTGGTTAAGTTCTTATGATTTTTTCTCTTCTTATCAGTGGGTTAATAAAAGGTATAACATGTGTCTCACTTTCTGATTTTGTACTACATATATCCATTATCTCGATAAAGGTACTTTAAGTAGGATTTTGCTGCAATTAATGGTAGCAATGTTTTGGACACAGAAGGAACAGGTGCTTGTTGTCATGACACAAGGGTAAGTGGGTGGACAGTTATCGTTATCACTCTCCTTACTTACAAGACAATGTTTCCGTCAGACAATTCTTGCACCTTTAACTGTGCTTGTGAAAGCTGAAAATTTTATCAATAAAAGGAATGAATAATATGATCAGAAAAAAAAGACATTGATGGTATTCCGAGTAGGTTGAATTATTTCAAAAGTCCGATGTTTTCTTATCTTTCATGAAACTGGGTTAATATTGATATCATATTTTACCGCGTCAACAATATTGTTGCAGCAATTTTAAGCATAATATCTAATAATTCAAATTTTACGCCGAAGTTCAATTTTGATTTATTTTTTCTACATCGAACGATTGAAACAATTCAACCATTATGTGTCTACCAGTTCCCAGGCTATCTCAACCGTGTAGAAACATATATAAATAATATGTGTTCTCTGTACAGAAGAGTCTACAGTATAAGGGAGTTGTTGTCCCCTCTACACAGAAGAGTCTACAAAGCCGTGACAACTGCCCGTGGCAGGGGAGTTGTCTGCCCCTCTAAGTGTACAGACACTCACAGCATGGTGTTGGCCTCCTGAAGTTCGTGAATTTTATTCTCTGTCTTCTCCATCCACTCTTTGTACTTCTCTCCCCATTGCTTGTTCAGCTGTCAAAGTTTTCATAACATGCATGTAATTCCATACTTTACAGTAATACTACATAAACTTATTCGACAAGGAAATAATATTTATTGCTGAAGCCTTTTTATTTGACAAGGAAATAATATTCATTGCTGTCAAACCCCACCTCTTCTATTTGAAAATGAAATATGTTATATTTATTGCTAAAACCTCTTTTTACAATTCTTTTAGAAGAAAGACTGCAGTATTCTGATGTTTAGTTTGTACATTTTTTCCAAAGCAGTACAAAAAGTTTGCATAAAGTGGTAATAAATGAATCCTTAGTTGTAAATCATGAATGAATAAAAATGCATATCTTTATGAAATAGTCATCTTAAAAGAATACGCATCAGCAAAAGGATTGGCTGCACTTTACTGATAGAAATAAGAAATTCTAAAGAATTATCATTATCCCTAAAAATGTAATAAGCATATTCAAAGAAATGATCAAATGTGTTTAATATCGAGCCAATTCCTCTTAAACTGGTGTTATTAACTCTGAATGTTTGCCTTCTTTCACTTTACGTTCTCTTAAAGCGGAAATCAATTATTCTCTCCCTTCTTAATAGTTCCATTTCCAAATTAATCTTTAAAAACTGATTCCTTGTCTTAAAATAAGTACTTATTTATTTACAATATAAATTAACGTTTGCAAATGATTAATTATTCAAAGTAAATAAAAAAAATTGTCAGATATTTTCTTAATTTATGTGACATAATGTATCCATAGTATGTTAATTATGTCACGCATCATGCCTCTTCCTCGTTCGATGCCAACTATAAATAAAACCAAACTACACCTCATAAGTGGAGTGCTGTTGCCATAGAACCCCCTTGAGCACAAGTGCAACCCTAATTCAAAGAATGAACCTTATGAACTCTAAACGCAAACTCACAAACTTCGTAAACTAATTCAATGAACACATGGGCAACCACCCAACTCATGCCTATGGCGTCACCCGCACTTCATATTTTTAAGATGAAACCCAAGAGAGTATTTTTTTTACTATCATTATATCATTGTAGTCAGATGTCAAGAAAACTAACTGTGTATGGATTTTAAACTTCATTGATTTTTTTTTTAGCAAAAAAAGTTAATAGTTTCTCTCTCTATTGTATGTTAAGCTACTGAAATTTTAACTGAATGTTATGTTTTCGTAAGATACTAGTATGCATTAACATGAACATAATGCCATGCAGTGTAATCAAATCTGGTAAAGACATTAATAAGTTATTGCACATGTGCTATTTGCTTCATATCACTGTTGAATTTTTATATTAGGTTTACATCACACTTTACATCATCTTTTTTCATATCTTCCCTGAACACTGTGATATCAATGTTCCATACATGGTAATAATATTAAATATTTCTTTGCAGAAAACAGATGACTATGCTTATAAAACGAAAAGTTTATTCTTATCTTAGAATATGTGGTGTTTATTTTCATTTAGATTAACATTGTACTCTTCTTCAATGTTTATCATTTAGATTAACATTGTACTCTTCTTCAATGTTTAGCATAACAATTCAAATGGGGTTTTTTTTAAATATATATAACTCTTGTATATATGTTTGTGTATATACATTTGATAACGTATCTAAAATATTGCAGGGTAAGGTATGTGAAACAAAGCTTTTATCTGTTATTTTTTCTAAGACTTAGTTGATGTTTGTACACCATTGAAAATTTATATGTAACTGTCATATGATCTGTTGACCTAACATGTTGTGTTAACATTATTTGTACTGCGTTATATCCTTTATATACTGTGAGAGGGCGGTCTAAGTTTTTGAACTTGTGCCCAATTCCAGTTGTTATTTTTAAAAATATGTTCAAATCAAACAAAATTTTTTCTGAAATTTTGGTTGATGGTCACCACGATTATTTCTAGTACTGTTTTACTAAGAATAAATATTTTCAACAGTTTGATTTTAATTTCTACATCCATACTTGTACATAGGGTGTAGTGTTGTTAATGAGTTTTTCAGTTGCCAAGCGATGTTTGTACACTGTTACGCAAATAGGAGAAAATAAAGGCAAGCATTGTCGGTAATTTACACATCATAAAAGAGAATGATTTTAAACACTTAAAGTGAAAATGAGTACAACTTACAGAAGGGTGTACTCCACTTAATTCAAAGATCAATAAGTGAGATTTATACTGAGGGGTATACATTATCGCAGAAAAAAATGCCTGTGTGCTTTACAGAGTTTTTGATAGTTTGCATGCTCTAACATTTCCAAGCTGTAGAAAGCTTGAAAATCGCAGTCAACATTAAGTTTGCAACAACAAAAAATTAATAAAATTCAACATTTAATATCATGAACACTAGTTGTATCTTATAAATGCATAATGAGGGGTGTTTTTTAGAACTTGATATAGAACGATATCAATGATAGAGACAGGTAAATATTTTAGCAAGTAATCGATCTACCGCATGCAAAATCCAAGTCCAAAATTGGGAAATGTCACGTGGTGTACAACTGCTGTGTGACACAGTATCATTTTTCCCATTCACAAATTAACGAAAACAGTATTGATTGTCTTTCCCTATCAGTTTATATCAATTCATTTCCCTTCCTCATAAGATTTTCAAACTAGGGATAATGTTTGATTTACTATTTATGATTATCCCCCTTTTTACAATAATATAATAAAAATTAATGCCTTAAAAATAGCTTTCCGATATGAAAATAAAAACTTAATAATTTACAAGATAACTTATCACACAAAGAGTGTGGGGGGTGTGGGAGGGGAAGTGGGTGGATGTGTTTGTTCATGTATGTGTTTATTTATAGTTCCCAGCATTATATTTTAGTGGATATGATAATATAATAACAAGAAGTGCACCTGATATTCTCATAATCTTGATAAGGAATCATTCTTTGCTTATTGAGGTGATAATTTTGGTTGGGGCATGGTCAAACCCAATAAAACCTGAAGGGCTTTATGATAGATTTGCTCACATCCCGACTGAAATAATCACCTCATAATATTCAAAAAATGATTCTTTATTATTTATATATATATATATATATATATATAAATATCAGCAATTATATGATTAAATATTAGAAAATTATTTGTGTGATTTTCATTCATTTCTTTTAATTATGCAAACCTTGCTCATGCATCAAAAATACGTTATTTGAATTTATTGGACTCTACATTTCAAAATTGATTCACAGTACATGTATAATCACAGACAAAGACACTGAAGAATGTAAATATTGAATGATACTGTTGGCCCCCATCCCCATCCCCAAGCTTAAGCTGGAAGGTGATTCATGTAAATTCTAAGTTCTTGGATTAAAATGAAGTGCAGTAGACATCACAGACATGAGAGGGGCCGCTCTCTCTTCAATTCTTCACCTAAAGCCCTTACCAACATGCACAATGAAATCATATATCTTTAACATTTAAATTTCAGATTATTATATACATATATCTCATGCTTTCATTCTGAATTGACTTTTCTGATTTCTTGCAAATGTTCTATGGCAAATGCACTCCAATGATAACACATACTGTGGTGTATTTAATTGATAGCATTTAAAGAAGAGAACATTCAATATGGAATAAAATTTACACAGCATTTATAAAATCATTATGCATAAACAAATAGTGTCTGATAAACTGTTTTCGTTTTCAAGCAATAATAAATCTGTGTATTTTATAACTTATCTCGTAAATTATTAGGTTTCATATTTGATAATGGAAGATAGCTTTTTAGAAAACAAAGTATTAACTATGCAGAATGGGGATAATCAAGATAAGTAAATGAAAAATTGTCATTTATGTTAAAGAATATTTCTTATTATTCTCAGCAAGCAATTTTTTCGATGAAAGAAATTTGATTGAAAATTAAAACTAAGGATCATATATCAATAGAATTATTTAGATGTTTTTTCCTCATTCCTACTAGCTGGTATCTATAGTATTTTATAATTTTTATTTTTTCACAAAGCAATACTAACTGCACCAAAGTAGTAAATCAAATTTACAATGAAGGTGTCTCTCAAATGGCATTATCAAGATAAATTTAAAACTTATGAGAAATTTAAGAAATTTCTGTATGAATTATATAAATTGATTTACTTATTACTTGCAGAAATTATCCCTTTTATATCAGTTCTCTACTAGTCATTCACAACAATGGCTCAAGCAATAACGTTACAGAGGTTAATTGACCTTAATTACTTGCATAAAGATAATCCAATTGATTAAAAGGATAGAAGTAGCACAAATCTTTCTCGAGACATATTTCTTGAGAAAATGGGGTGGACGCTAATTTCTTATCAGCTATCCTAGTCAACAAACTTCAACAAGAAATTGATTTTATGAATAATTAAGATTATTGAGTGTTAGAACAAAGCATAAACATATTTAAAGAGCAGTGTACAGACATACATTTACTTGAACATATATTTGGAGAATAGTAATCTGAAACAACCACTTACAATTTGCCCACAGACCAGGATGGAAATTAATAAAAATGCACAATGTCTTTTCTTTTGACTAACCTTTTTGCCATGTAAATTTTTTTTTATACTTTTTTAAAATACAGACATCAAAATTTGATTAATTTTAAAGACACAGTGGCTCAGTTGGCATTTTTCAAATTGTAGAGGATCTCATGAGAACACCTAAATTTCATAGTTTATCTGTTTTTTATGAATGAACTGATATGAAAGAAATTACTTATATGATCAGAACTCACCTCTATTTTCAGTTTTTCCTCATTCTCGCACCATGTTGCCTCCTTTATGCTGAGTTCTGTGACAAGGGAGTTAACCCTATCTTTGAGATCACTGTTTTCCATCAGTAGAGCTGTGTTGTCTGCCTGTAGCTCCAACAACTGTTGTTGTAAGGCCTCAATGAATGGTTGGTGTCCACACTCCAAATCCTGTCCAATGAAAAGAAAAAAAAAATATTGAAAACACTCTACATCCTGTCCAGTAAAAAGCATTGTTAGATTATTAGTGATTGACTGGTGACAATTCTAAATTTTAAAAAAATTTGATATATATGAGAAACCAAATCAATGTAAAATTTTGTAAATAGACAGTGATTACAACTGAGTAAGGTATAGGATTTGTACTGCAAGGCATGTATGTGCACAGTGTGCTTACTGTGTATTCAGGGAAAAAGTACTAGAGATTCCTAATTCTCCATGAGTACGTAATTCTGTGATTCAACTGTTTTGCATCAAATCAAGAAAATATTAAATTGTGGATGTCATATAAATATCATATTTTCATTTAGTTCATATCGGTCAGAAAAATAAAAGCAAGATTTTAAAATCCCTGAGATGTGCTTCTGGCCATTTCATGAGGATATTAATTCCTCGCAATGATGTAGGAATCTACAGTATCACATATGCCTGTCTGCTGTTTATAATCAGAGAATATATGTGCTTTCTTGTTAAAGTACTACTTGTACCTCTTCCATGGCCTTCCTGAGTGCCTCCATGTCTTTGGCAAACTGTAGCCGGAGTGTCTCCATCTCCTTGGAGCTGTTTCCCTGGAGGTTGGACAGCTTGCTTTCTGCGTCCTTCATCTGACTGGCATGGTTTTTCTCAGCCGACGCGAGCTGAGTCTTTAGATCATCCAGCTTCTTCTGGAAGTCTCCCGGTGGAGCGGCCGGTGGGGGTGGGGGAGGCACGGTCTGCTTACTGTCCCTGTATGTGAAATGTTTAAAAGAAGTAAAATCATAGTCTCTACAGCTTTCTCGTAAGGGGATTAATAACGCATTTAGATATCTGTAATTGTGTCATTGAACAGATCTACCGTCTTCCAAATGGTGTTCCCACTTCCAAAATTTCCCTCTCGCGTTTTAACACTGTCGTATTTTTGGCTTTTCGTAGCTCATCCAGTCTCTTCTTTAGACTAACTATTTCTTCCTCAAGCTATAAGATGAATACACATGCATGAATAAATTGTTGACAAAAACACGGTTCGGCCAGATAATAGATAGCTTAAAATTGCTACAATTAATCACATGGTTACAGAGAACATAATAAAAACACATTTTATTAAGTTTGGCCTCAGTAAAAAAACTTTTATGTATTAAGATTTGGTGCAATTCTTTGTGATGGAACTTGAATTAGAAAACTTAGTAAAAGGTATTCAAACTCTCTCTCTCTCTCTCTCTCTCTCTCAAAAATGGGCAAATCTTATCATTTTTTAATGTTTTTAAAAAAATATCATTTCTTCACATTGACTTGATATGAAAACTTAATGACAGCATGTTTTCGTTGTAAACACAAACATACAAGGACCAGTATAACAATGAGTTTTGTTTTAACCCTGGCAACTTAGATCAATAATTTAATTTAATCATCTAGGCTCACACATTGAACTTTTATGTGACGCTTGAAATTTGCATTGAAACCTGACGTAAGAGGGTCTTTTAATACTGAATAATATATCGTTTTTAGGAATATCAAATATTTATGAGAATGTGCTGAATAAATATCTTGGAACATAGTATAGCAATATATCTAAACAAAATTATTTAACTAATGCATTCACACAGTGTTGGAGATATCTGTTTTATATCTTTATAATATCTTTAAAAATATAAATTATTTCAAGTGTTTTGCATTATATAATCAAGAAATTATAATAATTTTTTTTTCATATGTAAACTAGCCTAAGACCAATTTTTGCCAATACCTATTATCACCACTACATAATTTGCATGGTACAATGTGACATTGCATTGCAGCAATGGACAAATACAGTTTTATGAGAATTGGTCCTCAAGCGGTAAAATTTACAATATAGGTGACTGCGGCTGATACTTGATTTACCCACCTCCTTGACTATCTACAATATAGGTGACTGAGGCTTATACTTGATTTACCCACCTCCTTGACTATGTACAATATAGGTGACTGCAGCTGATACTTGATTTACCCACCTCCTTGACTCTGTCTTTGAGGAGAACTTCATTCCGTTTGCTGTCATTTGTCAGAACAAGTTTCTTTGATGACGCCATCATCTGATTTCACACCTAAATGCAATCTAACAGTATTACCTTCTGTCAAATAGTTTTAAATTCCAAAATGACAATCAGTAAGCTTAAATAATTCTTAAATTATTCGATAGTTATAAATACTTCTTGATTCAGGGATGTTCATTCAAAAGTATAAAAAAAAAATCCTAAGATTTCCCTTTAAAAACGCCCCCTCTAGCTTGTCAGGTTTCAATACAAGGCTAAAAATAGAAAGTCGACGGGGATTTTGCATTGCATCAGCCATTATTAAGCCCGGATGATAACGCTGAAAAATTGTGCAAGGTATTCCGAGTTACTTCCGAATGGAGAAAAGATGTAAACATTATAATTCTCCGTAGGATATCTGTTTTCGTTCCTGTGAATTTTAACGAGGGAAAAATGATATTGTGTGAATGAAGTTATCTTGGAAATTTTCCCTTTCATCAATTTCAATTGTACTTCTTTCACAGGTATGTGTATTTTCTATTAAAAATCGTCCAAATGTGCAGCATAAATATCTTGGGACAGACTATAGGCTATATACATTAATTAGGTTAAATTATAATAGACTGTCAGTTAGCAGCTAGTAACTATATATATATAAGATGTTTGAAACTTCATGCACAAAAGGTTGATATTATTATTCTACATGCCTAATTTAAATATTTGCAATCATAATATATGAATAAATTAATTTTTTAATCAAAAATTATTTTTAAAAGTTTAGCTGGATATATGTATTTCTGTTTGGACTTTTATAAAATATATTTAATTATTACCACAACAACAAAAATGACAAATTTTTACATTATTTAATTAAATATATTCATTACACAAGTTTTTTTTGTATTTAATTGGGGAAAGTCATAAAATGCCACGGAATCAAGTTATGAAATTTTACTTAATGTCAAGTTTAGTTACGTAAAAGCAGGGACGTATATACTAAATATACTATATACTATAGTATATACGTCCCTGGTAAAAGTTAATATGGTGAACGCTTGTTGAATATTGCAAAAAGTTCTGAACTTCACTTACGCCTACACGTAAAGGATTCAGATCGGTTAACCTCTTGTAATGGATCCCAAAACTAGAGTAGAAGTGACTTTCCCTGTTTGAAGTTTGAACATGCAGGTTTCGTTGTTGATGTAAACTTGTTTGACCTTTAACCTATGGGTCACGTCAAAATTCTAATAAAAAGGGCTCTTATGATTACAGTCCACTAAATCTAAGAAGAAGGTAAAAGAAATGAGCAAAAATATTTTTGTTTTAATTTTTATAATGGATTGTTTTGGATCTGACATAAACAATATGACTTCCTGTCTTGCGCATATCCTACCGACTCCGGCCTAAAGAAGATTTTTTCTAAGAGGAAGGGTACTGTTTAAATCTTTGACCATCTTGTTTGTTGTGTTGTACATTTCATAAAGTCAGAAAAATATTCAAAACATAATAGATTTTTACCCTTATTTTAAAACCAATTAACTTTGAATATTGATAATTAGACTGAAGAATGGACAATGAATGTTGGATATTTTAAAGTTAACCAAACTCAGTTTCAGATGTCTTTCTTGGCAATTTTTGTAAAATTCATCAATATTTATGTATACTGCATCATTTACGATATATGTCACACACTAACATGAATTACTGTGCAAAATAAATTGCAATTTTTGAATTGGACTAAAGATATCCAGACTGTAATCCGAATTATCTCAGCAAATATATTTGAAAATAATTTCAAAGCAAATAGCAATGATATGCTCATTATCTGTCGATTTGTTTTCAGTTTCATGTTTTCGAAAACTGCATAAGTATTTTTTACCCAACCACACCAGCATATTGAATTGTGGATGTAACCATGGCTTCGGCTACTATTGAGCAAAACTCTGGTAACCATACCAATTCTTCAGATGCAAAAACAGGGTATGTCCAAGTTTAACCGTGAAGCAATCTTTTTGAAAAGATTTTAATTGTTTTAACAGGGAATATGTCATTAAATATGCTTGAAACAGTTCAAACCTGTTCTTAAAATTTCATTATCTCAGTTGACCAAAAGCGTGATTTTTAGACTTGACAATCTTTTTTGTTCTGTCCCCTCAGAGATTCTACTGGATGGAAATCTAAGCTGAATCTCCCACCAAAAGACTTGCGAGTCAGAACCAGTGTAAGTTGACATTACTTTTGTTTCATCATGTTGAAGAATGATGTGTTTTTTATCCTGTGTAAAAATGTAAATTGTTCATGCATGCATAATTGAAATTCACCCCGTTTTAGGATGTAACAAACACCAAAGGAAATGAGTTTGAGGACTTCTGTTTGAAGCGAGAACTTCTAATGGGGATTTTTGAGAAGGGATGGGAAAAACCGTCTCCTATTCAAGAGGCTAGCATACCTATTGCTCTAACAGGAAGGGATGTATTGGCTCGGGCGAAAAATGGCACAGGAAAAACAGGAGCCTACACTATTCCAATTTTGGAGAAGGCAGACCCAAGTAGAGATGAAGTTCAGTGTGAGTATTTTTATGGTTAAACAATATCTTTCTGCCTTTTCAGGATAGCGATTGAACCTTTAATTGCAGTATCCAAGTCCCTTTAGTTTGAGGAAATAATAGTTTTCAGCTTTTAAAAGATAATTTGACAAAATCAACATTGTTAATTAATTAGGGTTTTACTTAACATTTTATAGCACCCAATGAGCAATCTTTCAGACTTAACTCAGTTGTTTTAATTCAAATCCACCTGTCATCTCTCTTACTCCATGTACATAGTCAGGAGATTAACAAGAAGTCCAGTAGATATTGAATGTTTTTGTTGGTATTCCAATTAAGAATGGTCCCATTTACTGGATCCAAATAGAATGACGGCCCTGTTTTTTTACTTGTTTTATACTTCAACCTCTCTGTATTCAATGTATAGTGTGATGGAGATTCTTGGAATGATGAATTTTGAGATTCTGAGATGAAATATGCAGTCACTCACCACCAAGATCTGACAAGATCTCCATTGCCTTTAAGTATCCTTTCTGTTGCATTGTTCTGTGTTATTTGTTACAGCTCTGGTCATCGTGCCCACCCGAGAGCTGGCTCTCCAGACCAGCCAGATCTGCATTGAGATCAGTAAACATTTGGGGCTCAAAGTGATGGTCACAACAGGAGGAACAAATCTAAAGGACGATATAATGCGACTCTATGAACCAGGTGACCTTAACATTAACATATGGACCATAGGGGGGGGGGAGCCCCGGGAAGGGGACAGAAATTGGGTGTGGTGCCTTGTATTTGACTGAGAAGAGTCTCTCTTTCTTTCAGTGCATGTGATTATTGCAACTCCCGGTAGAATATTGGACCTGATGAACAAGAATCTAGTCAAAATTGGTAAATGTGGAATGCTAGTTCTGGATGAGGTAAGTTTAAATTGTCTTGCCATTCTGTTCCTCTTTGTTAATCAGATTTGACAAAATCATATTTGTAAACTTAGAAATGATACCCAATAGATTTCTATTCAGGTTTTATTAAAGTAGATGTGTCATAGTTCACAAGGAAAGACAAAGTGAATTAAAATATTTCCTTGAAAGATTTTTTAAAAATACCTACTTATCACTACAGTCAACTTGATTTCACATATTATACCACATGCAAAAAGTACAAGTTAAAGAGCAATTGGTTGCAAGATTGTAACGTCATTCAATTTCAAAAGGAAAGTTTTGTGCCAAAATATGATGAATTATGCTTAACGGTTGGTACTGCTTTGATTACAGGCTGATAAACTGCTGTCTCAAGACTTCAAGGGGATGCTGGATCACATCATTGCCCACCTCCCCCCGGACCGCCAAATCCTCCTGTATTCCGCAACCTTCCCCCTGACTGTTGAACAATTCATGGTGGGTAAACATGTCAAGTCTATGTCCCAGTTATATTAGCTGCGTTGTTTCTCTGCCACTCTCTGAGAATAATAGTACCGTACATAACATGCAATCTGGTTTATATACATGTACATGTATCAGAGGGGCATGCCTTACAATGAAAATTAATTGAAATTTATCTCTTACTTTGGTCCTGTCTGTAGTTTGGGTTAATAAATGAAGTAATGACACACTAATTCTTTATGCAGGTTTACTTGGAATAAACTTAGAAACTAGTTTTGAAACTAGAGATTTTCATTTCTATGGTTTATGGTTGCACTGGCTTTATTTATGATTGAAATAGGTATTGATTTTCTTGGTTTGTGTAATCTTTTGTGCAAGTTGAATAGTGTTTCTTTCTCTCTCTCCCTGTCTCTCTCATTATGAGTAAATGATCTTGGAATGATGAAAACCTTTGTCAGTTCTGCTGCTGAGTGAGATGTGCTGACACTTACAGTTTCTGACAAGATCCAAACCAACACTGAACGGACCTGCTCTTAGTTAAAGGATATTTGAGAATTTAGTTACAATTTGTTTTTTTTGTGGTGTTTTTTTTGTTTGTTTGTTTGTTGTTGTTTTTTTTTTGGGGGGGGGGGGGGGGGGGGGGGTTCTTCACGATTCCATGAAACTAAAATTACCAGAAAAGAAATAAAACTGTTGAGGCTTTGTAGATGGGGACATTTTTTTCCCAAGTTGCATGATAATGATTAAGTTGAAAATTAATCTAAGCACAAACCAATTTCAAATCAATAATATGTTTTGAATCTTGAGTGAAATACTTTCTAGTTGGTCAGTCTGAGAGGGCAAACGTTCAACTCTTTAGGTATATGGGTCATTGTTTTCCTTTGTATTTTTCATTATTTCATCCACTTAATTATTGATTGGATTTTTTTCTCTTAAAAGCGCATACTTTGCATTTTAGCAATAAAATTATTAGAATGTATTTTTCACCGACAATGGATCATTGTTTCATCATAGTCTTGGTATGATGAAAACCTTTTGTCAGTTCTGCTTCTGAGTGAACATGCTGACACATTACCACTTCTGACCAGGCTTTGTTTGAACTGTAAAAGGATGTGGCAACTTAAAAATTCTGTCTTTTAGATCAGGCTACCTTTGAGAAATTGATTGTTGCCCTTTTCTGGCTGATTGACCAAAAAAAAAAAAAATAACCAATCAAAATGATTTTAATCTGAGTAAAAAGGTTGGGGTTTTCTTGGAGGGGGTGGGGGTATTTTGTTGTAAGTGTATCTGTTGCATGACTTGGAAAAATACTGATTCAAGAGATGACAAGCTACCCTTTTACTTAATAGTTTTCTTGCATTAATTAATCATAGATGCCACTTAAAGGTTCACAGTTTTACCCAAAGTTGTCAATTACAAAATGCATGATTATGCTCTCTCTCCCCCTCTCCCTCTCTCTCTCTCTCTCTCTCATCATGTTTTGAGTAAATGATCTTGGAATGATGAAAACCTTTGTCAGTTCTGCTGCTGAGTGAGCTATGCTGATACCTTACCACTTCTGACCAGATCCCAATCAACTCTGATTGTAGCAACCTTCATACAATTAAGATATTTGTGAAAGGACTATGTGCGGTATGGTCAAATATCTGCCCCTGATTTCAACCAATTTTTAAATACACATGTAGTATCATATAAAAATCAAATCTTCACAAATCATTGTATAGAGGATGCCTATAACTTTAATCTTGATTTTAGTCATCATTGCTCATTCGCTGTTTATCTATAAAGTCACCTAAATGGCCTAATTCTTGCAAATTTACAAACAAATGAAAATATTCTCATTTTTGCACAATATTTTGCATTCGGAAGGATAGAGCGCAGGTCTGCTCAAGTGCAATTTTAACATATGTTTTTCTTCAGATAGTTATACACATTATACTAAAAAATGGTTCTTGAGCAAGCCTGCGCTCGATGTTTCCCAGTCAAAAAACCATCGGAAAACGACCATATTTTGCTACAAAACATCCATTTATCAAAATAATGTAATCTTCATGACGTCATTTCTACATTATGACGTCACTGTGGTAATAACCTTTTACACCTTTATTTCCAATATGATTTTAACTATCACCTAATTGTTAATGTCTTTCGAAAAAGTAGATTTTGGGGGCAAAAAATGCATAAAACCGCACATAGTCCTTTAGTTTAGATGAGTTGGATGAATTTCATTTTTTTTCTTTTCTTTTTTTACAATTTTCTTAAAACTTGTGCACCCTTTTATTAACGCAGAAATGAAATTATTAAGAAGTGTCGTCTTGTGGCCTACAAGTAAAATGTATATCCAAGAAATTTTGTCCATAATTGGGGTTTGGGGAATTGAAAATTAACAAAATGTGGCTCCACACTATCTAACGATTCCACAATAATTAAATGATTGATGATGTTAATTTTTCCCGAATAAAAGTATGTGAGTAGATCTTGGAATGATGAAAACCTTTGTCAGTTCTGCTGCTGAGTGAGAAATGCTGACACCTTACCACTTCTGACCAGATCCCAATTAACATTTTAAAAAAATAATTTTTAAGGGAATCAAAGATAATGTTAAGTTTTAGGTTTTCTAGAAGGTTTTCAAAACCTTTAAATGTCCTGTTGTTAAGGTTGACATTAAACAGATTGAGCCTCTTCCCCTTTCCTCTTTAGATGACACAGTAATTGATTTGATAGAAATATTTTAATGTAGATATATACCTTAGAAACAAGAGTTTGTTTTTTATTTCACAGCGAATGAACCAATAGATCTTGGAATGATGAAAACCTTTGTCAGTTCTGCTGCTGAGTGAGATATGCTGACACCTTATCATTTCTGACAAGATTGATATATAGAAGAATACTTTGGAAAATTCAGGTTGGTCTGATTTATTCCATTAATTATTGTATTTATTTCTTTTGCAGAGAAAACACTTGAATAACCCATACGAGATCAACTTGATGGACGAATTGACTCTGAAGGGGGTCACACAGTATTATGCCTTTGTGCAGGAAAAACAAAAGGTCCACTGTCTCAATACTCTATTTTCAAAGGTTAGTGCAACAAAATCTGGTTATGTTCTACCACATTTGATTTGTGTTTGTTTGCATACCTTACTAAAGACAGGGTTGTCTCTAACAATTGAAGCAGAAGAAAGAAATAAAAAAGGAGAAGGGGGGTCAGGGGGTCTTGCTTATAGCTCCCTTGTGTTTAAAATTGTATGCAATAATAGCCAGGTAATTAAGGCATTATAGGTGGGGGAATTCCCTGTCTTCCGGGTCTTAGAGACAACCCTGTGAAGATGTCAAAATTTACTGCTTAGAATCCTGCAGGGTTATTTTTTTCAAGAGAAACTCTTTTTTAAAACATTATTTTTCATGGAAGCATTCCTTACATATATTTTAGAGTTGTGATGTTTATTTTCCAGTTGCAAATCAACCAGTCGATCATCTTCTGTAACTCGACCCAGAGAGTGGAACTGCTTGCCAAGAAGATAACCGAGCTCGGCTACTCCTGCTTCTACATTCATGCCAAGATGAATCAGCAGCACAGAAACAGGGTTTTCCATGACTTCAGGCAGGGTCTCTGTAGGAATCTGGTGTGTTCAGGTAGGAACGGTGCTCAGGTGTTAAAATCCTTTACAGCAGCAATGGCCCTCTGTGCTCTTTTATAAACATTCTACTTTTCTTGGTGGGGTGTTACCAACAATAAAAACAAGATGGAGCAACTAAATGCATAATTTGACACTTTCAAAAGGGATGGAAAGTAATACTTGTATTACATTCTTAGAGTTGTCTTTCTTAATGGAGGGACAGTGACACTGAGGCATTCCTATGGTAGTTTTGATTATTGCTCACATTGTGTAGTTTAACAGCTGTTTCACTATTTTACACCTGTCCAATCTTCAGATCTGTTTACCAGAGGAATTGATATCCAGGCCGTAAACGTTGTCATCAACTTTGATTTCCCCAAGCATGCCGAGACATATCTCCACAGAATCGGTCGATCAGGAAGATTTGGACACCTGGGAGTAGCCATCAATCTCATTACTTACGATGACAGGTATTTATTAGGATCGTTCAGTCATGTAGTCAAACAAAAGAAAAACTTATCTGATGTTTCATGTTTTGATTAAGAATCAAGGGCCTAATTTTTAAGAAAATAAAATTCTTAATACTACATTGGGTTTATTTTGTTCAATTTTCAACTTGGATATTTGTTTGACAGGTTTGCCTTACACAAAATTGAAAGTGAATTGGGAACAGAAATAAAGCCTATTCCAAAGAACATCGACAAGTCTCTGTATGTAGCTGAGTTCCACATGATGAATGACCATGAAGAGGGAGGGGACACGCACTCACAGCGCGGGGGTGGACACTAGAATGCCCCGCCCCCATCATCAGCTCATTGTTTCATCATTTTTTGTCACAACATGCTGAAACCTCTTGTATTCTAATAAGAAAAACTTTCAAATGAAAGCCTTGAAGATCAACATATCAACCAAATCAGCTGTCAAGGGAGATCAGCGTGTATTCTCATTGTTATCTCATCTCATCATGAAATGGCATTATTAAGAGACAGGAGTGTACCAAGGGGAAGTAACTAGTGCTGTAGTTAATATGTCTCTAGATTTTGTAGACATTGGAAACAAGAATAAGAAATGTTTAGTGACATAAAATTCATTAATTTGCATATTTTGGAAAAAACAATTGTGTAAATAGCAAGGGAGAGAACAATTGTTGATACTGAATAGAAGAATCCCAATTTAAGCAAGCTGTCTATGCTATGTGAAGCACAAATGAGAAAGAAGAAAATGAAATCAAGTTTGAAACCACAAAAAAATGGTGCACTAAATGGGAAAACTACATCAATGTTATTTAAGGATGCTTTGTGTGGAAACCAGAGTAGAAAATGAGTCCCTTCACTTGATGAATCAGTTAAACTCTTCAGTTCATTCAGCAGACTCTCCAAAAAGTAATATATATTCTTAATGCAGATAAAAACTGGAACAATGGAATCTGCATCTGAATAAGATATTTATTGTGTTGATCTCACAGAAAGTGGAAGCATGTATATGTTTAAGCTCAGCGTCTCGGTACCCATAAATTTTGTAGTGAAAAAATTTGATACAGAAATTCACATTTGTTTGAAAAAATTCAGTATAGTGTCAAGTTACAGGCAAAATTAGGAATACACTGCTTTATATCAGAAAAAAAATGCTGTGCTAAGTGAGAGTATTATGGAAGAATATATGGTGGAAACCATGATTTACACTGCGAAATGTGATTTTCTGTAACAAATTTGACAATACCTCAGAATAGCTGTAACAGATATATGCTTCCTTACGAAACATTTGTACATTATTTATATTCATAGCTGTCTTTATTGTGGTGTCACAAAGTGACCATACAAGGAGAAACTCTCCCCAAATCAAAAGCAGCCTGAGCCTCTTCATCTGAACAGAACTCCCCTCCATTGTGGGGCTTATTCTCTCCAGCAAAATCAGACTTCTTGTACATAAACTAAGCCCAGTTCCTGGTGAGCTGGGTCCGACACTGGATCACCGTTGATAAAGTGCTTATGCGAATGTAACTTGACTGGTCGAGGTTGTATGTGTGAGCTAGTCAAATTTTGTATCTGAAATCCACTGTCACCACTATATATTCAAATGATGTATCTTGTTAGGGATGTGCAATTTTGTTTTCACTGTGAGAGTATGTTCCTGCAGCAAGATGTCAATGAGAACTTTCCTGCATGGGAGTTCTAAATTTAAAAAATGAAATAAGACAATTGAATAGATAGGTGAAGACTGAAGAAGAACTATGCAAACTGATGAAAAGAGCCTGGTTTTGAGTCTCACTGACAGCTTGCTGTATGGACGTACTTCATTGAACCAAATAGTGGTGTGTACATGTTACCATATGTGAAGCCTTCCTTTGGGCTGCCAGTCAGACGGCTTGTATGTCCGAACCTTGTTTTGACTGGATTTGTCTTTTGTACAGAAAGAGGAAGAAGTGCTAGTTAAGAACCACAGAAAGTACCATTTTTTTTCTCTGTCAGATGATCTCAGGGGTTAACTGTTAGTTGTCTACGAGCATATGTGTGTGTGTGTGTGTGTGTCTGAGTGAACGTGCAAGTGTGATCATTTGTGCCTTAATTAAATCTTTCTCTGCAGGATAGGAAAAAAGCACTTGCAGTCAAACTTGGCTTGTGACATGAGCTGGATCAAGCCAGGAAAAGAGAAGCGTGCTCAGATAGAAAATTTGACCCGTTTGTACACACTGATTTTTTACAGTAAGAGGACTGCTCCTTTTTCTGTGAATATACATACATGCATAGTGAAGATGACAAGTGCAGAGAATTTAGCAACAAATTTATTTGAAGGTGTTTATCAATTCTTAAACTGTGTTTTACACGAATGAAGAGAATGGAAAATACAAAGGCTTCAACAAAATAGGAAGAAAAAGACTTCCGAGTTATTTTGTGTCGTCCACGGAGAGCCACACCTTTGTGAGATTGTGTTCCAGAGACAAACTTCCGTTGTGACCTCTAGTGACCTCTAGCACCAGATAGTGACTGGTCCCATACAGGCAGCTTTCATATAATGCCAGAGATTTCAGTCTCCCCCCAACAGAAGTTTCTCAACACTGAAGGGCTAACACAGCTTATAGCAGCACCTTTCAGATGGACAAAGTCTTTTTTGCCAAAAAAACTTTTTTTCGTTTATTGTGCTATGTTGAGTTGTTTCCTTTGTGTATTTGTTAAAGTGTTTGTGATGATGTGCTAATGTTTGGGAGGGGGAGTCCTATTAGGTAAAGATTCTAAAAATGTGAAGAAATTGGGCAAAGTTGATTCAATTTTTTTTTTTCAAAATAATTTTAACTGGGGTATATTTTGATAAACATGTTTTGGATTATTTTTTTTTTCTCAGAACAGGAAGAAAAGTAATGTGTCAACGTGGAACCCTTATGGTTCCTGCTGCAGATTGAACTAAGATGAGAATGTTGCAGCTACGCTACATTCCTAAAATTTTACTGACCAACTTTCTTATTTCACCGTTGTCGAGGAAAACATTGCAATATTTTTGTGTTTAGAGGTTTGCTGACCATTTTAAATATTTGATTGAGTTGTAAGACTAGAGACCGCGTTATCAATCCAAGAGACAGTGCTTGCGTCCGCAGGGTTCTTGTTATTAATTATGGTTTTGACAGATATTTTTTATGCAGATGAAATGTTGACAAACAAGAATACTGGCGGTAAGGGAATTTTTTTTTTCTCGTGGGATTTTTGCAAGAAAGAAGCTTAAGATAAATTGTAATGATGTAGGAATGACAAGTCAAGGTCTCAGGAACTTTTACCAGTTCATTTAATCTTCAAAAAGTGGGACTTGCTGTGAAATGTAGGAGGGCACAATTTGGAACTGAGCAAATTTTGGAGTTTGTTACAAAATTTTAGGGTCTGGGATTTTGGATGGGGATGGGATATGTTAAATTGGATTTAATTGTTTCTAAGTAATTGAGTAAATTTTAGAAGTAACTTTGTAAGTTGCAATTGAAAGAAATGTGTTAAATGGTCCCACCTTGCTCAGATGTGCTCTCCAAAATAATGATGGGGCAGAACTGTGAATTGTTGAATTTTATCCATTGTTCAGCTATTTTTCTTTTTTGACAAACTGATGTTCGCCATGACTAGATTCAGAGTAGTAATGTTTCAACATGCTTCTAATCTCAACTTCTCAGGCCTTCCCAGCTAAGCTCAGAAATTGTCACCCCAACTGAATCACTTCTCAATAGTAAGAAGTACTGGTTAGGCAGAGTTTAATGTCTACTCTGTAGTTTACTTTATGTATTACAACAGCATCTACACGTGACTGATACAGCATTTCCCGTCTTAAGGTAGTCCATCCTTAACTAAGGCATATTTAGCAATTTTGATTGATCTATACTACACCAAATACGTATTTTAAAATTGTCATGAGGCTGACATAAACCAAACTCGAGAGTATGTATATATTCAATTAAATGAACTTATAAAGAGTAGCGTGCCCATTAGGGAAAAATTTATTTCTGAAAGTATGTATGGCAAATTATGAATTATTTTAGCATATTCGAAGAAAGGGAAAGCTTTTGCATGCATCTTTTTAACAAGAGAAATGTGAGAAAGTTACTTGTACTAAAAATTAATTTAAAAATGAATTTTTCCCCATAGACCTCAATGTTAACTTAAACATATGATAGATTTGTTAAAATTCATTTTTCCCCTTAATTTCAAAGGTGAATCTATTATTTAATAAACCCCTTATAAATCGCACTAAGGTTTTGTTGACCAAGCTTGTAATTTATTTTATATGGAATATAATATTTATGGATGGATTACCTTAAGAAACATTCTTCATTGATGCCCTCTTTATACTACCGATGAAGTTTAAACGGAAAGGCCCGAGAAGTTAAGATTCGACATGGCCCATTTCAAATACAAATTCTGAAATCGTTGTCATTCGAAAATTTTGAAATTGCTAAATATTCAAAAATGAAATCTAAAATCTGCATTTGTGTTGTTTTTCTTAACAAGGATACTAAAAGGAACTGGTATTTAAGTGGTCACAAAGAAATTTCTTCTGAAGTTTGTTGCCGTGTTCAAGTTATTGCAGAATGTTTTGGACATTGTCCAAATTTGTATCAGAATCCGTCAGTACGTAAACAAGACTGCTTGCCTAGCTTGGTCTTAGTACGACGTTTGCTCACTGCAGACCCGTGGCTGTGATCTTGCAATGATCTTTTAACTTGAATTTTTCAGTAGAACTACAGATCTTCAGCTAAATCGTTGTGGGTATTGCAGTAAAGCAAGATGCTGGGGATATGGTGTAATGCAACGAGTATTGGGGGTGGGGGCATATCACTGAGGAAGCCTATGGTATGATAAGGCTTAAGGAATCATTCGAACATTAATCATGTTAATTGTCTACTTACAATGTACACTATAGAAAACGGACGTAAAGACTCCATTAATTGTGTCGTGTAATTGTGATACTACTATAACATGGGTCACTTGTGTACGGTACTTGCCAAGTTCAGAATAGATGCCTGTTGGTGAATACACCATAATTATGTCGACGTCACGCACAATGGCCTTAATGACGTAACACGTAGTAACTTATGTACAAGATCATTCATGGCCTCGTAGCCATCCCCTCGGTTCAACTTGTCCCCCCTGGTAGGATTACTCGCTCAACTCACTCCTTTACTTTTCGGCAGATTCAAACAACAAAAAATGTTTACAAATATTCTTTCTTCCCTCTTACCATAGTCCAATGGAACAGACTGCCGGACAGTGTTGTCGCACTTCCAGATGTTGAACATTTCAAACTGGAGGTGGGCAAATTGAACCACCTCAGGCCTTAATTTTGCAAAAGTGCTTTTATGTCTTTTAATTGTAGATACTATTTATCTTATCTTTTATCTTCACTAAAATGTAATAATATTACTATCCCCTTTTCATCCTGTTGAAATCTTACTTTACTCACTTCTATTATTCTTTTAACAAGCAGCGCACCCTACTCAGAGTACTCAGAATTGAGGGCGAGTAGTATCGAGAGATAGATAAATAAAACAAAATGTACAGGTCCATCTTGGTAGGATTTTATCATTATAAGATACGTTCGTTAGCAAGGAAACCATTGTTTATGATGAAACGTCTGGTAAGTTGAAGACGAGTGAGCGGTCCTTTACCGCCTCTTGTAGACTTATACGAAGGATGGTGGTCGTTGAACGGATCAGTATAGAGTTCCCTAGGGCAAGCGGTACATACACAGGGGCCAAGCCCGTTTTAACATTAGTTTCAATGTAACCATAAATAAAGATGGTTACATTGAAATTGATGTTAAAACGGGCTTGGCCCCTGTGGGTACATACAGTAGAACGAAACCACAGCAACTTCGCGCGATCATAATTCCTACTGTCCAGCTTTTTTGTGCTGACAAAGTAAAGAATGCATTGTACCTGTATGTATCGGGGCAAACTTAGTAAAACCGTACTTGCAGAATGTACTGTAGCTATTAAATATAAGACGTTGAACAAAAAAGGTATCAAATGACCAGGACATATATTACATCGTCCCGTCGTCATTAAATTTCTGTTCACTCAAGATATTTCATATTGTTATACTTTCATGTTAAATACTGAAATCTGATTGGTTAAGACGCAGTTAATAATATTTTCTATTACCCTCAGCGTTAGCAACGCACTTAGCAACGGGTAACATTAAAAAATGTTACATGCGCGAAAATTATGCGCGTACGGTTCGCTGTAGAATTCACGTTATTCCTATATAAAAGCAGTAAAATTTTCTTAAAAATTAAGACATTCAGTATAACAAAATAAATAGTGCCTGTTTGGGAGGATAACAGTTGAAATTGACACCCCTCGAAAACCATTGTCAACCTCCGCTTCGCGTCGGTTGACAATGGTTTTCTCGGGGTGTCAATTTCAACTGTTACCCTCCCAAACAGGCACTATTTATATAGTAATACACAGGTCAATTCGAATTTGGGCCAAATCCAAATGAATGATTTTTGACAGTTATTCTTGTCAGAACTGAAAAAAAAAATTCAGTTTAATTCCGCGCTTCAACTTTTAAAGAGATGTGTACATGCAATATATATTTACATCTACCAAATATGATTTCCTGTAGACTATTTCTTACGGAAACAGTTCTTTCATAGCTCTATAGAAACAACCAGACTGAAATCTACTCGTCCCGTTTATTGATTGGTTGAAACCTACCGCGACCTAAGGAAAATCACGGACTGCACGAGATAATCGTGATGATTTCAGACTCGGAATCCCATATGCGTAGGAGTCGAGTTGGCTGTTTCTTTTTTTTTTATTCATTTGTTAAAAGAGAGATGTAAATAGAAACAGTAAAATGCTTTCTTTGATGATTCATGCAGGTCATTAAGGTAGCGATCATTGCGGAAAAATAATAAAACCCGCTAACGAGGGTGATGTATTTTTTCTGCGATGTCGCCACCTTCATATCCCGCATGAATCACCAAAGATAGCATTTTATTTTTTAAATGTATATAGGCTAAGGTTGATAAGGGGTGGGGGAAGGGCGGACCCCCTATTTAATTCATTTTTTTTTTTACATTTACACAGTGAATGTTCTTGAAATATAAACAAATGTTTTTACACATAATACAGTTAAAGTTCGAATTTGGTCAAACTCGGGGAAAAAAATCAGAAATGTTTAGTTCCCCTTCATTAACTTTTGAACGGATGTATATACATTTGCATGTATAATTTTGCAACTACAGGTATTTTACCAGAGAAATACAGGTCAAGTTCGATTATGGTCCAGGGCAAAGTTTTTGCGCTTTGAACTTAGACTTAAACAAACATTAGTAAGTAAGAACAGGTTTTCTGAACCCCAAAATCGTAGCAGCGTTATGAAGAGACCAAGCTAGGTACCAGTGATTCAAGGGTCTTTATTTACACCCACCAAGTAGGATTCCCGCTGCATGTATATTTTTGCGGAAATAGATGATAATTTATATTAGAAACTGGTAGACAAGACTAAAACCTGCACGACCCGTTTATCGATTGGTCGAAAGAGGGATGTGCGGCCATCTTGTACATTTGAGGATGAAAATGTATAAAAATTTCTTGAACTAGCTCGTCTCTGCCAAAATAAGTCTGCAGCTGCACAGTTCTACAGCTGATTTTAGTGATCGAAAAGGCATTGTTCTCTTCTTGAATGCATAATTTGCATACAAAAGAACATGGTCGGAGAACTTCATATCTTATGCTTTTTGGGTCACCTGAGGTGAAGGAGAGTTAAATTTGTGAAATTCATTGGCCCTGTCCCCTGAGGGGTACCGTAGTGCTAAAACCATCAAAATTAATGCAATTTAAAAAAAAATTCTTCTTCCTTACTAGTAACTACTGAACATCAAGCAGTCAAACTGCTGGCATGATTGTAATAAGCAATAAATAAGTTGTCTACAGTTTGGCTTTGTCTTTTTATGTCTCGGGTAAAGGGTTTGTTTCAGTACGGTAAATAGGGTTTATTGGTGTCCAGCTAGCGTAGCTTTTCACCGCTGCGACCCGAGTTCGATCCCCGTGATCGACAGTGGTTGTATGTGATAGGGTATGGCGGTCGCCCGCTTGGACACGTGGGTTCTCTCCGGGTACTCCGGCTTCTTCCCACACCAATGACCCCCTCGCGCTAACATCCGTGCCAACGAGAGATATTAATATAAGTTGTAGAACTTGCTTATCAATCGTTGTAAAATAAATAAAGTTCAGTTCAGAGTTTATTGTAATTGTTAACCTAAAGGACAGTTAATTAAAGTGTTCTTCCACATGAGCATAAAAGTCTGCAACTTGAACACTATTTTCTTGTGACTTTTCCTGCTGTTATATCCAGGATGTCCTTATCAGATGAAAATGGGTTTTTTTTATATATACAAAACAACGTCTCTGAGGTTGCTGAACAGACATTCAATACAGTCAAATTTTGACCTGAAAGTGGGCGATTTTTCGGATTTTTCCGTTCTGTTATATATAAGACATACTTGGTTTTTTTTTCTCTCCATATTTTCTCTTTTTTAAATCCAAAATAACACGAAGAATGCTGCACCAACTGCATGTATTGTTCAGCAACCATAAAGTTAAACATCTGATAAGCTTTCTGACATCCTAAAAGTCACAGGGCAAACGTTCTAAGAATAAAATACAAAAAAAAAATTATTTTAATACTCCCCAAATAGAAAAGGGAGCTGCCGCATGATAAAATAATTTTTTAATATGTAAAATATTAAAATTGGAAAAATTATTGTTGCGAACAAAAGTGGGGGAGGGGGGCCAACAACACGATCAACAAATCTTAACTATACTTAACTGATGAAACTATAGTTAACTAATCTTTAACTAAAGTTTACGGTTCATAAACTATAGTTTACAGTCGATTAACAGGCAGTCGGATTTTATTTAAATTAACGCCCTTGAATATTTCGCTCTTTTGTATTGAGAAACAAATTGTGTCTTAAAAACTAGTTCCCGTATTATTGATATTGGATACCAGCTAAGCGATTCGGCTCGGTTAGATTGGAGGACGGGAAGAGAAAAATCTGAAAATGAACGATGTAAGAACTTTTATTCAGTAGTTAGTAATTTTTATGGGATTTATCGGGGTTTTTTTTATCATATTTAGGGGTGAAATGTTGGCTTAGAATTTCGTAAATTGGGAAATACGAGATGCCGATTATCAATTGCTGCATTATCTGAAAATCGAAATTGTAACATTGTTTGTGAAACCTTTGCAAGATAAAACAGCTCATATTTTGTAGTAAAACTGATTGTAGATGGAATTTTCAAAGCGCAATAGAAAACCGTAATCCCTTTTGAATTGTATGTCTAAGTTTATTCTTTCGTTTTCACTTTTATTTCCCGGATATTGATAATGTCTGTTCTCTTTTTTTGAAAACTCAGACCAATGCGCTGGTATATACATGAATGTTTATTTAATAATTAACAAGGATGTTATGCTAACTCACTGACTCAGCACTGATTTTGCAAATTAAACTTAAATACAAGCCTGAAAAGTGATATATTGTCTGCTTATAAAAGGCAATAAATGAAAGGGCCATGCATAGACTTAAAGGTTCATCCGCCCAACCGTTGATTATAAGCAGATGATTTTATATCAAATGTTTAATGAAAAGCATTGATATCTATTAGAGCAGATGGTAATTATATGATGTAATGTACATGTAAGAAAACCACAGAATGGAAGGGATTATCTCTTGTTTGTTGATAAGCATTATGCAATATTATGTAGGGTTAGATGTAAATGTGACCTTGAAGGGAAATCCTGCAAACATTGATTTAAGTTTGCATTAGCAGGCAGTATGCATTAAATTGACATATGTTCTCACTGGATTAAACATGTTAAAGGAAATAAGTAAAAATCAATAAATTAAATTTCTTGATAATTATGATGCATTATGGGATGTATGAATTTGATTTCAGATACCTGAGTTAAGCTTACAAAATGTGCGGATAGCAAATCCAGAACATGTCACGGAAGTGCTACAAAACATGATCAGAGATGGGCAAAACAAACTACAGGTAACTCTTACACTGCTTTGATTACTTTCAAAACTGGAAATTAGTTTGTTAAGCAAGTTATAACTTTTGAAGATATGTACAATTGTACATGTACAGTACCGATCAGACCCAACCTTACAGAAAGTAAACCCAAACTAAACCCCGGGTTTACTTTCTGGGTTTACTAGAGTGGACCCAGAGTAAACCCAGAGTGGACAAAGAGAGTAAACCCCGATCAGAAGTATAACCCTGAAAGCAGACGCTACATGTGTATTCGGAATACACAAGGGGCAGGAATCACAGGCAGTAGGATGTTAAGATAAAATACAGGTCTGCTTCACACTTCAGTGCGTATAGTTGACTCCAAAAGCAAAGTAAACCCCGAGTGGACCCAAATTTTCAAAAAGTAAACCCAGAAAGTAAACCCCAGGTTTAGTTGGGGTTTACTCTGGTGTTAGGTTGGGTCTGATCGGTACTGTACGTATCATCAACATGTGATTGGTCACGCAGGGTTGTCATGCACTGAAATTTTTGGTACAGGGTCTGGGTCCTTTTAGAAGGAGAAAATGACTTAATTTTGGATGGTAAAACTGAGAAATGTTTCATAATCAATTAAAAAAAAAAGAGAAAGTAAAGATGAAAAGAGATATGTAATGGCTATTTTCATTTTATAGTGACCCATGTATCAGAAGTATTACACCTTCTTCCTCATACTAGTATATTTATATTCAGTGTATATTTCCCCTTATGAATCTGCGTTCAATTTCGTTCAATTTTCTATGAATACACTTTGCTAATTCATGCGCCATGAGCACAAATATAAACATCTTCACGTGTTTTGAGATTATTTTTGTAAGATTAAATGAAACTTTCAATCTTGCATAACTAATTTGATAAGTACTTTTGAAAAATAATAATTAAATTATATTTACTCCTTAATAAAAAAACATTTTTCTCTAAAAAGTTTCTACCTCTATATTTTTAGTCAGTAAATAACATGTTGATATGGCTGTTGCATGTATGTTCCTATCCCTGCCTGGGTGCGTATATAATGACTTCACAGCGACGATACACATATATATTTCATACAATAGACATAAATATAAGCATTGAATACCAGTACTAATTTGTGGATGTCTTTGGTCCTGTAACACACCAAGCGGTGCAGACAAATTATCATACCGTGCTAACGTGCGGTATTCATTTTGTCTGCACCTCTTGGTGTGTCATAGGACCGACAACATCCACAAATAAGCATTCATTGCGTGTACATAAGCATTCATTGCATGTACATAAGCATTCATTGCGTGTACATAGTATCATGAATTGGATTTATTAGACTGAAAAAATTGGAAATTTTCGAAGGTCCCAATATGTGACAAATGATTTAATCAGAGAGACTGATGATCTGTAGTCTTAGTGATTTAATCAGAGAGACTGATGATCTGTAGTCTTAGTGCGCAGACTCGTATGTGTAGTCATGTTTGTGTAATCATGGCATATTCTTAGATATATTTACCTGAATGAAATAAAATGAAATGAAAGTCTGAGCAGATCATTCAGTATTTCAATATTTCAATATAAAGATAATGTTTTGGGTAAAATTGTCTAGTTCATTAAATTTCATTGGATGTTTCAATGATTTATTGGACTGGTGTATGGTTTGGGACACTGCTAGCTTGTGTAGTCCTGTTATTGTGATGCCTTGTTAATCTTTTGTATCAGGTCACAGCTGATTTTGATTTCACGTTGACCAAATTCAAAGCAAATGGCACTCGCTGTGCTGGAACTCATAGTAAGTATGGATTAACTCCCCCTGCACCACCAACAGTCTCTAATCTAGCTAGCAAATGTCTGATGTTTCACACCACAAACAAACTTTATCAGCTGTAAAATTAAATTTTAATTGCTAAAATATTGTGGATAATTTTACTTTGTACATGTCAATATTGTCCAAGAAGGTTTCGTGTGTTTGAGACATCAGGCTGTGACCAGACATGGCTGTACAACCCCTGTTATGATGCAGTTAATCCACTGGTAGTGTTGTAACTCTGTGGTACATGTACACTAGTAGAGAACAAGAGTCCTATAGGATAGCAGTACAGCAGCGTTGACAGCTACCAATATTGATACTTCAAATTCTCCCTCTGTCAGTACATGTTGTGCATACAATTACCACAAAATTATCAGTTTCTAGATTTCTGTTTTAGGCTAGGAACAATCCAGAATCTAAATGTAATGAAAAAAGAATATACCCGGTACTTTTTATCAATTTTTGATCACAATATTCTTTAATGTGTTTTTTTTGCTAAGCAGTACATGTACTGGTATATGTGTTGTACCACAGAGTATTATAACACTGCCCTTAGACATGGGGTACTTAGACATGGATAGACCTGGTGTTGTATATGTTAAGTCAATCTGTTTCTCTTACTTGCAGGTGGTTGCTGACTTTGATAGAACTCTATCCAAATACACACATCGAGGCCAAATCTGCTCCACGTGTCATAGTACGTGTTACTGTAGCTGTCACAGGGTGATGTGATTTATGCACGCGCTGTACCCTTCAGATCTTCACTGACGGGGGCACATGCTGTACCCCTCAGGTGTTCCCTGACCGGGGCAATGTGTAAAATCTGTACTGACTGTGATTGAGTGGATGTACATTCTACAGTTTATTGAATGCTAGAAATCCCTTAATGATTTGAATTTTGTTTCCTCAGTTGATTTTACTCTTTAGTGGAGCAGTTAGATATGGCTCTTTCTGCAGATTTCTGTAGACAAGACTAGTTTGATTATTTATGATAATTATGATGGTTAAAAAATTTTGATGTTAAAATAAAGCATCAGAAATACATGTAATATGAAAAATCACCAAAAAAATGACAATAATAAATACAGTAAAACACGGTTATAGCGAACATGCTTTTATGAATGGACGCTTATAGTGAAGGGATTTTCATACCCTGAGACTTTATTACATGTTGTAAATTTGACGGATATAACGAATTACGCTTTGTACGAAGCAAAATAATCCGTCCTTGGCTTTTTGTTATAAGCATGTTTTACTGTATAAATATCTTTCGTGACTCTTGAATAGAAATAATTACTTTCACCTCCTAATACATTGTACTTGTATTACTGAGATACAGGGACTTGGTATAATTCAAGCACCATTTCTATTCTGATTCAGAATCTATTGGTTCTATCATACTAAGATAACCGGTAACTGTACTCATCATCACCAAGATTTTATTTATAATGTTTTTGTCAAAGCTGTAGACTAGCTGCCCTTTGCATGTCTCGGACTCCCATTAATTTCACAGCGATATGTAGAAAGTCACTTGTCTGTAGTGTACTTCATAAGATGTGACGTCATAGTTAACTTTGACGTCAGGATCTGCATTCCTTTCGATCGTTTTTAGGGAATGTATCGTAATGTAATAAGTGATATTCATTGTGCATAATAAAACCGCTTCATGCCTTTACATAGACACTGTTGTAAATACTAGTGATACTAAAATCAATATCACCGATATGGAGTATAAAAATATCAACAGTTTTAAAGCTTCGTAATAGGTAAATAACTATTCATAAACTAATGGTTTTGAGACTCCCCCTGCTACGTGTAATCTAATGAATGGTGATATGTATATGCATATAAAAAACGGCTTGGCGGAAGTGAAAGATAAAAACAATCTTAGTATATTTTACTGAAATGGGGAGAGGAAATAAGTACCAATGTGAATCTTTCTGGGGGAAACCTACCGATTGACCCGATTTTGTGTAAATCGAGCCTAAAAGGTAAAAATGTGCCTAATTTCGATGGCGGTGCGAAATGTTTTGACAATATTTCAAATAAACGAAATATTTATATGAACCCCCAGCAAGAACTGCAAAATACAATACTTATAGAAGGATTTTTCAGGAAAATATTTTTGATTTAATGTCATTATTCACTTGCGCCGATGCGATTGTTATAAATTATTTACCGTGTTAGAATACACCCTTCACGTGCTTAAGAAAAATATATGACGTCACAAAAATACATCAAATATATTGTTGGATGTCACTGTTAATTTATGTAATAAAAGTTTAAAGAAACTGGCTCGGTTAAAGTATTTTTCGATAATTAAAATAGTATCATTTTTAAATATATATTTAGCTTCGGACAGCCTTAACATAGCCGCGCTGTTCTGGAGATGTTATTATTCTTGGACTGTTGTGGAGGTGTTATTATTCACGCTGTACCTTATATTCTTTCACATCTATGTTATCCACCCACCCAAAGCTTTTTCTAACACAGCGTCACTTTAAATTAAGTCACTCGAAAGGATTGATGATGGTGTTGAACTTATTTGATAAAACATTGATAAACTACATTTTGTCATGATAAGAAATGATAGAGTACACACTGTAAATTAATTTTTTCTTAATTTCAAATCATCCTTGAAAATGTTGTTTACATTGAGAAGTGAATCAGAAATATTTGAAACAAGTTAAATTTTTAGATTTTGTTATACATTAGTGTTTTTATTTAAGAATCTAATCTCCAGTAATATTTTGTTTTTGTTTTAGATGTTTTAGAAGAGGGCCATGTTCTGCCGGAATTCTACAAAGACGAGGTAAGTGAGTGTATTCCCAAAACAAACATTAATTGGTTCAAATTATTTTGTTGTTGAGAGTTTTGAATGAATAATAAATGAATGTGTTAGACTGTCAATTAAAAAACTTCTGTGGTTTCATTAATATTTAAGGGTATCAATTTTCGTGGATGAAATAAAAATCACAGTTTCAAGGAAGGTAAATTCGCGGCCAATGACCTTTATCAATACAAAATGTTAATAGAATTTGCACTTCAATGAACATTTAATTTCGTGGATTAACTAAACAGCGAAATCCATGAAAATTGGTATTCAACGAATATCCATGAAACCCCAGTATATACACCGGTGTTGCTAAAACGCTGAACGGAAAACGGAACAGAAAAGCGGAACGGTAGGGAAAACAGAAAATCTTATCTAATATTATTTACCTCATAGATTTGTTAATCATGCTAAAACGATATACTTTATGTACCTTTTTAATTTTTTTTTTAAAGATTGGCAATTTTAGATTATTTATTCAAGAATATTTATTTCCTCAAAATTAACAGTACATGCATTGACCACTATATCTGTCCCAAAATATCCTCGATTCACTTTTTGCTGTATATTTATATATACCTCAGGGTTCAAGCGATTCTCTTTTAGAAGCATTAAACATTCTCATTATTCTTTCTTTAAAACGTCCTCTCTAGCTTATCAGCTGGTATAAATACACGGCTAAAAACAAAGAAGTCTAGGGGGTTTTGCATTTCAACAGACCAGGATGATAGTGTTGAAAAATTGTGCAAGGTCTTCTGAGTGACTTCCAAATGGAGAAAAGATGTCAACATTTTCCATTATAAATCGTCCAAATGTGCTGCATGAATATTTTGGGATCGACAGACTATAGTCCCAATATATAATCGGAAAATCAAACCAGGCAACGTCTAGAGCTCTCTATTCGGATCATATGTATATAGCTGCTAAAATAAACAACTGCTTAGTAATGCAAACGTAAACAAAATTGCATTGGTAAAAATACTAGTTTCACAAATTACCGGGTATTTTAATGTTTACTGTATTTTAATTTTTTAATGTCGTCAGTCCTACGGTTTTTTTCTTCTATCTCAATGATACTGTATCGTCTGTATGGTAAAAGATCGTCTAGAACACCGAAAATTCAATTTTGATGTAAGTATATACATGTACATCATATTTGAAATGTAAAAATACTCAAAACACGCATAAAACGCTTTCACTAACTGCGTACGTTATGCTGATATGCCAGCAATGCCATATAAGAAAAATAAGTAAAACGTTATAGCTTATTTGCTCTTTTAATCATGTTAATATTTCACAATTCGTATACATTTGATTTTTCCTTTTCGTACTTGAATACAATGCTATAATTGATAGCCATTCATATGAATATTGATAAGATAACAACATGTTCATAGTAATTCATTAGATATAAATAAATGATACAAAGTAAATCGTTTCTGGCCAGTCTATACCCTTTTTAAGCGATAAACGTGATGATATTTTCCATTCCGTTCCGCTTTCCGTTCCGTTTTCCATTCCGCGTTTTAGCAACACCCGTATATACACAAAGGTTTTTTAATGATTTAAATGTTTTAAACCTCAGGCCAGGGCACTTCGAGATCATTATTTTCCTATTGAAATGAATCCTAAACTTACCATAGAAGAGAAAATTCCTGTAATGGTGGAATGGTAAGTTGTCTTAAAATCTCTCTCTCTCTCTCTCTCTCTCATATGTATGGTATTCCATTGTCATGCACACTATCCACAGGTGGACCAAGTCTCTCCCTCTCTCTCATGATTTGGTATTCATTGTCATGCTTTAATACTATCCACAGGTGGACTAAGGCTCATGACCTTCTATCAAAGTGCCATATAACTAAAGACGATGTAAGAATAATGGTGGAAAACTCCACAGCCAGACTAAGGTGATTTAATATGAAAGTTCTTAGCTGCTTGTTTACATGCTGGTGCATAAAATGGGGTTAGACAATTTACAGTGTTGATAAACAGCAAAATAGTTTGCCTAACTTTAATTCATAAATTGTGATTGCACAGAAAATATATTATTTTGTACCACATACTTCAATTTGAGTCGCATACTGTAGATTGGCAAATAATCACAATGGTTTTTACTTTACTGTAATCACAATTTATCATTTTTCCACATATTGTGAATATTTTTTTCCAAAAATGTGCTGTATCCATGTAGGAACAAAGATAACTCAGTGTGAAATTAAAACCATTATGAATGGTATTTTTTGAGAGTACTTTTGAGAAATCGTAATCTTCTAAGTTCTAACATCGTGGAATTATGGAATTAAAATGACTTATAGTACACTGTGAAAACATGCAGATCATACAATATGTAATACGAAGTTAATTATCTCACAGATCATACAGTATGTAATACGAAGTAAATTATTGCATTCAATTAACTTTACAATCATAATTGAACTATCTCACAGAAGAATAAGAGCGGCCCCAGAGCTTAACTAGCAGTGTAATAAAATGATTACCGGTAATGACTAATAATACTACTGGTATATATAAGTAAATATAAGTAAAAGTTTTGTATGATTTATACTAATATCTGCTGTATTAACACCACTGTTCTGTGTTGTGGTCAACAGGGACGGTTGTACTTGGTTTTTTGACCAGTTACAGGCAACTGACATCCCCCTCCTGATTTTCTCTGCGGGGATTGGTGATGTCATCATTGAGGTCATCAAACACCAAGCTACTCTCCATGACAACATGAAGGTCGTGTCGAACTATCTGGAGTATGATGATCAGGTTTGTCATCAAGCCAATCTCATTTCACATGCAGCATAAAATACCTTGGATAAAAGATTATTGTTCTAATAAAGAAGACTAGACTTTGACCCGTACGTGCACGGGTTGACATTGCATATCGGACATTTATGAAATAGGTACATTGACACACCGTATTATTGACATTTACATAACAAATCTATAAGCCTACAACAATGCTATTAATTTCACTACACTTTCCTTAGTTTGAATAATCTAACTGTGTCTCGGAAAAGGCCCTCACCACAGTTAGAATGCCTCCCATATACCCGTAATGTAACAGAAAATTGCAAAATCGCTCCGGAACAATTTTGGAGATAATTAATGAAGTTGCCTTGAAAAAAAACCAGTCAAATTCATCATAATAAATCTTTTTGAGACTGTAAATACCTTTCATCTAAAAAATTTAATCCATATAATGGAAGAATTCAACACTTTTTCACCAATGTACACATATTTTCTTTGCTACAGAGACAATACACGGAACGCATTCTATCATAAAACTGGGTCCGTAGGACATAGTTCTTTTTTACAATAAAACATATTCTATCTTCACTCTCGTAAGAAATATCATGTGATTTTTTTGCATGTAATCAAATATTTTTTGTCATCACGGTAACAAAAGTAAGTACATGTACTTAGTTGAAATGTATATTTGTTATTTTATACTTTCTCTCATAAGAAATCAATAATATTTATGAACAGAATATATAGCAAATTTCCCATGAAAACTTACCTGTATTAGAATTATCATCTCTGAGCTTATTCATGCAAATATGATATTGTGGAAACATAAACTAAAGATCCCGTTAGCGTATATGTATTGCGCAAGCGCAAGATTGTAAAATCCGAAAAATCCAGATGATTTCTGGGAATTTTTGAGGAATTTTTCTTGATTATTAACAATGCTTAACTGAGAATAAATAAAAACAAATTGATAATCTTCAAGTACCAATGATGTTTAAAATATATAAAACAAAAGACAGTATTCTTCCGATTTATCGGTATTAAAGACCAAAAATTCGAGTCTATTATTTTAATATATTAGTATAGATATTATGGAATGAGAGAACATTTTCATCCAGTTATGTCTTGTAATTTGAGAACTGTTTTATTTCAGGGAAAGATGACAGGTTTCCAGGATGAAATGATCCATGTGTACAACAAGAATGAGGGGGCCATTCACGATTCTGATTATTTCCAGAAGCTAGAGCATAGAAATAATGTAATACTGATGGGGGATTCCCTGGGAGACCTACACATGGCCGACGGAGCTGTAGGTGTCCAAAACAAGCTAAAAATAGGATTCCTAAATGTGAAGGTCAGTCATACCATGGATTACCAGTAAACGTTGATCTATCGTGAACACTAGGGAAAGCTTTTATATACGATCTACATGTACCATGATTTATTATGTTATGAAACTATATTTAATTAGTTGTGTTTTTTTTTTTATAACACAAGTTGAAAAAAGATTATGGAAGATTCTATCCAAAGTTTTAGTTCCTTTATTGAGAGCTATTTTAGTAAAACCATGGACTTCTGGTATGATGAG
Organism: Magallana angulata; assembly: GCF_025612915.1. Taxonomy (NCBI): domain Eukaryota; kingdom Metazoa; phylum Mollusca; class Bivalvia; order Ostreida; family Ostreidae; genus Magallana; species Magallana angulata. The sequence goes on from NC_069117.1 coordinate 59,802,187, forward strand.
TGGATGTCAATGAAGTAGACAGACTAGCATCAAATTGCTATTTGACATCAATTACCATAATTCCATGGTCTCGTTAAAGTGGCTCTTATATGTGGTATTATTTTAAAGGCAGTGTTATTGTGAAGTCATCTCCATCTCAATCTCACAATTCTGTGAATTCAAAAATTAATTATATTAAGACTGCTATCTACTGCATATTGAAGTTAACATGTGATGAAGAAGGACAAAATGAACCATTGCTGATAGACCTACAGATTTGCTGTTGGTATAAATGTTTCTTCCTCAATGACAAAGCTATGGTTCTTATTGGGAATTTAGGGTCATTCGGTAGTCTTTCATCTTATTTTGAGAGCTTGCTTAGTCTCTATAATCTTGGGTTTGACACAGACTTTGTCATCAATAAGTTAGTCAAAGTAAAATAATATTATTGGATGCAATAGATTGCCAAGGATGTGTGTGTCTGTACAGAAAGTTGACCCCCTCAAACAAATTCATTTATAAATAGCTTCAAAAATACTTTTACTTTTGCACAGTTATGTGGAAATAATGTTGTTTTAATCATTGTACATTACAGGTTGAGGAAAGCCTTGAGTTATACATGAAGAAATACGATATTGTAATTCTTGAAGACGAGACGTTGAATGTGGTCAATGCAATTCTAAGAAAAGTGCTCCAGAGTAAACAGTAGATCTGAGTCCTGCCTACAACAGAATTCGAGTCTTTCATTGCAGCGTGAACCTGTGTGCAAGTCCATGGAATGAACGATTTTAACTGTAGTGGAACTAGAGTTGTGCCCCTTGCAATAATTTTTTATATTTGTAACGAGAAGATGTGGAGTGAATTAACCCAGTTTATTCGGGGTTTTTTCCTGGGGCTTAAAAGCACTTTAGGTATACCTTAGAATTAGCATCAGGTCAAACCACAATTTTTTTTATACATGAACCCAATAGTTATCATCAATTATTTTCAGTATTGGTATCTTAAGGTATAGTTACAATATTTTTCTTCATGCCTTTAATATTTTCCCTTTTATAAACTGTTTTCCATTTTGATATATTTCTCTATGCACAATGTAATTTTTAACAGCAAAAAACAAGATCTGTATTGTTTGACTGTCAAAATGTTTCTCAAATTGTTTTGTTCAGATCTGGATTTATTTATGGGTGTTTTTTTTTCATATTAGTATGCAATTTTAGACATTTCTTGAGTGCTGAAAGCACCGTTCTATGAAAGGTTTATTCCAAGACATGTTCTTTTATACAGATGCATATTAGCTGATTTTCTTTTCATTTTTTCCCATTCGTTATTTCTTTAATGAAAATAGATATTAAAACGTTCATGTACAAAGGATTCATCATTATTCTCTATGGACAAATTTTTAAGACTTTTGTAAGTCTAATTCAAATTTTCAACAAAATATGACAATATATATTGGAAGAGTAATTGATATGAAACAAATCCTTAAAACCTGCATGTGTTATAAAATCCATGAAAATTGATGCCAAGGAATATTGATAAAGCCACAGTACTTTATGGTAGTTTATCTGTTGCATACATATTTACAAATTTTACCTATTTATTTACCTGTGTATGAAGGAAATAGACTGTCTCCCTGCCCCAAGCAGTATCTACACACCTCTACTAGAATTGGGTGGAGTCAACAAGGAACATATCTTTTTGTTACAAACTTTTTGTTAAGAGAGCTGAAATTTATCCTCTGAATAGTATTACAATGCTATACCATTATTAAAGTATTACTGTACTTTATAACAAGTGTTTTGATATTTTTAGAAATAAAACTGTATACCCAGACATATTTTTTTTTTCATAAGAAATCGGGGGTCTAATGCATTTTGATAAGTTTTTGGGAATTGTGACATTGTTACGTGTTCGAGTTACGTCCTATGTTACTAAGTGATATTGGTCCTGGGCCTCTTTTTTTTGGTGTAATAGATAAATACATATGTGGAAAGATTTAGGGACTAAACTATTTTACTTATTTTGGCAACATGTAAAAATAAACAACACAATGATAAAAAAAGTTGAACTGTATTGCAACATATGCATAGTATGTACATTGAAAATATATTAATGTCAAGAAATTTATAAAAATGAGTGCACTGAAATAAAATGTTTCCATTCAGTTCATTATTTTTATGGATTTCAAATCCATTAAAAAACCAACCATGATGAGATAAATTAAAAACATTGAACATCACATGAATAAAGCAGTTCACAGTAAAGAATTACACCGTTGATAATGATATATAATACAGTATTTAAGGTAGGTCCCTACTCAGGATTTTTGTGGTTAAAGTAAGGTTTTTTTTTCATTAATCAAGTAGGATAATACCTTACGTTATAAAAAAGCCCCAAGAATACATGCCTTAACTATTTACTTTTATCACTAGTCTCCAGAAGATGCATACCCCTTTCTTCGATCACATGATTTCAACCAAAATCATTATTTGGCTCATATTAAAAAAATATCAAAGCAAAACAAAGATTCAAATGTTTTAATTAATCATTAATAATGTAAGAAAGTAATAACAGGTGTGATTATCATTATTTGATTGATTAAAATTAAATTTTAAAATGAAATGTTACAAAAATGCTATTTCATAATTTTTACATAATTTCACATTTTTTAACTTATCTTAAAAATTTTATAGTTAAACACCATTTTTTAAACTTTAAAATATTAGATTTATGTCTACTGCAACTAAAAAGCAAAATAAATATAGGACTTCACATGCTTCTTTTTTTTCTACGACCTTTAGAACACATATACCCCCTTATCAAAATGCAGCTTTAAAAAAGTGTCACGAACACAATTTAAAAATACATCAGAAAACAGCATTTTATTTCTTTGCTTTGATAAACCCCAAAATTCTTCTTTCAAAACTACATGTATTGAGTACAAATTAATTTTTTGGATAAACAGTACCTTTTCTCTGCATATATAAACACAAACGTACTAAAATCTCAGTAAAAAAAATTCACGATTTCCAACTATTGGACTCAATAAGATCAAAACATTTATATACTTGTAGACATTATTTACACTTGACTGCTTCTATCAAATTCAGAATTATCAATTAAACATTAAAAATTAGGGCAAATAAGGGTAAATCCAAACAAATATCGTTTTGGATTTTAAAGCTTATTATATTTGCTACATTGATGACGCGTCTGAGTAGGGATCCACCTTAAAACTGGGACAGCATAGCAAAGAATATTCTGTCACCAAACACTGGTGTAAGATATTGATACTGGTCTGGTCCCACTGTCACCAAAATTCCTCAAGCCATTACTCAGCCTCAAGTCTTAGTTTTGACCTCAAATTTATGTATCTTTTCTTTCAGGGTCTGAGTTGAGGAATATATTTGAAAAGGTGAAGGCTGGGACTGTTATACCATGACAATTGCAATGTATCACTATTTACATGTTCTGTAATACATTACATAGAGGTAATGTTATGTGACAAGTACTACTAACAAACAGTGGCAATTTAAAAAATTAAACAACATGC